>NC_134012.1:80178584-80485891 GCF_047716275.1 Strix uralensis | reverse complement strand
TTAAAAATTTTATTATTTTTTTAAGAAGATAAATTAGTTATGAAGAACCTTTGACAATAGATAAAAATTCAGCAACTGTTCTTGCCAGATGTTGTTCTCAAGAGCCTTTTGTTGTCACAGTTTTGGACTCTATCTTTTCTGTTCTGTTTTAGAGACTGATTCTATTTATCCTAAAATGGAGCCTATTTACTTTGGACTGCCAGAGATTGGCACAATCAGAAATATGTGCTTATTCTCCTCTCGAAGATACACCCTCCATTGTCCATCCAAGTAGTGAAATTCTACTGCTGTGGTTTTTATGGCATCCCCGTACTAGTGAGGCAGTGCTGTGTGTTGTAGGAACCTGGCACACAGGGCGCTGTGTTAGATCAGGGAGGTCACTTCAGATCCTGGTTCCAGAACCCTGCATGTCATACGCAGCAGTTGGTTGAAGTCTGTGGATGTAAGAATTTGGCTCTGCAGTACTACAGCTTCCCTTTTAAAGAGCAACAATTCACTTGGGCTACTGCCTACTTAAATAGCAACACTTAGAGAAAAGCAGCAAGTTTGTCTCTTGAACTTTCAACAGTTGAAACTGAAGGCTGCCCGTTTCTCCTTTCAGGTGGTCCTTGTTCAGATAAAATCTGGTTCAGATTTCTTACGAATGCTGCTCCAAGCGGGAGATCTTACTGTATCATCTTATGTATTTCTTGAGTCCCTTTTAAATACAAGGAGTCTGGAAAGTTACTTACCTATAGCTACACTGTGAACAGCATTCAAAAAGTCACGAGTCATCCAGGGAAATACTCTTGTTCTGTCCCCCTGCAGAGCAGCTTGGAAGCGCTGATGAGCTGAGGGCTGTGAGCAGAGACCGGGCTTTTGCTTGTTGGCCCAGACTTTGGGCACAGCTACCCGTGTGTCAGCCAACAGCAATTTCAGATTTGGCCATTGAGATCAAATTCGGCTGGGCTTTCTGTGTTATGCTAGGTCATAAGCAAAGCCTGGGCATTCCCCCGGAGGGGCCTGCATTGCTATTTTAAATGGCAGAAATATGCTTTCTGTATACAAGTTTCCTTGTAACCCATTTTCCATACTCAGGGGTAGGGATCTTGAATGACCTCTTACTGGAATAACTCTCAGTGGGCGTCAGGAGCAACAAACTCATTTCTCTCTGTATTGACAACTCACAGGTCAGTGAAGGAGATGCTGGAATCCAGCCTGCTGAACTGGATTCCAGCGTGTTTGAAGCTCAGCAGCACTTATCTCAGCTGGAGATCACCAGGAGTCAGCTTGAAATCCAACTTCACACAGTCACGCAGGCCAAGGAGGTGATACAAGGTGAGAGCCTCCTGTTTCTCGTGATCCCCCTGCCTAGGGAAGATGGTATGAAAATAGTGCTGTGTCCGCAGTGCTTCTGAGGAGTGAAGGAGATGGAGGCAGATCTCTCCTGCACTGAAGTGCAGATGGCTTAAGGTCAGTGAAGTCAGAACCATTGTTTAGACTCTGAATCTTGCCGTTTGTCATGTTTGCAGGGGAAGTGAAGTGCCTTCAGTGTGAGCTGGAAGCAGAGCGATCTCTAATGAGGCAGGAACGGGAAAACATGGTACAACAGCTCTTGCAGACAGAACAGCAGTATAACAATACCCTCAAACTGTGGCAAACTGATCATGAAGTGCAAATAAACAAGCTCCTGCAAGACCTGGTAGGAAACAATATGCTTCTGAATTCTTCAAGCAAGCTTTGTGGGCTGGCTTTAGAAGAGTAATAGCCTGAGTGTGTGAAATGGGAGAAACCATCTGTCATAGGTCACGCCTTGCTGGGCCAGGCAGATAATCCTAACCCTTAACCCCTAAACCGTAACACTAACCCCTATCCCCTGACCGTAATGCCTAACCCCCAACTCCTAACCCCTGCCCCCCAGCCACTAACCTCCTACCCCTAACCCATAACCCTGACCCCTAACCCTAACCCAGACCACTAACCCCTACCCCCAGCCCCTAACCACCTAACCCTAACCCGTAAACCTTAACCCCTAACCCCCACCCCTAACCCCCACCCACCATGCCTAACACCCAACCGCTAACCCCCCTAAACCCTAACCCCTACCCTTAACCCACACCCTCAGCCCCTTACCTCCTACCCCTAACCCCCAAGCCCAGAACCCCTAACCCATAACCCTAACCCCTAACCCCCACACCCCACGCCTAACCCCCAACCCCTAACCCCCCTAAACCCTAACCCCTACCCTTACCCCTTACCCCCCAACCCCCAAGACCCCTAACCCTAATCCCCAACCCCTAACCCCCACCCACCATGCCTATCCCCTAACCCCCACCCACCACGCCTAGCCCCGAACCCCTAGCCCCCCAAGCCCCCCCATCCCCCCAAGCCCCGCACCCCCTAACCTCCTAACCCTACCCCTAATGCCTATCCCCTGACTCCTGACCCCCTAGCCCTAACCCTAAACCTCGTACCTGAAGGTGTGTGAAGACCCCCAGGACTCTGCCAGGACAGTAAAAGCAGCCACAGATTTAGTGTGGGCCTAAGGCGAGTTTAGCTGGAGGTTGGGTGCTCCCCACCCACAGCCTGGCAGGAAAGGGGTAGGATCTTACCAGACTCCTGTCTGCCATGAAGTAGACTCCTCACATTGCTGCCAACTGCAGTCACGGGAACTTTCTCCCTTTCTTTCTGTCCTGTCACTGTCATCAGAGTTGTTATCTCTGGGCTTGACACATGTGGAACAGGCCCCTTGTTCCTGGTACTTCCGTTTGTGGCCTGTCTTGTGACTGGGGCATCAGGGTAGCAGTCTCTTTCTCACCCTGCAGTCCATCTACATCTTTTCACTGATGAAAAGGGATGTGAGCTTTGAAAATAGACTCTAAGAATAGAGAGAAATCCTGAGGAGACAGGTGCTAGGAAACAGGCAGCCATCGGAGAGAGGAAGGTAACATCTCCTTTTCATAATGGTTGGACTCAGTGATCTTAAAGGTCTTTCCAACCTAAATGATTCTATGATTCTTCTACCTGCTGACCCGCCTTTTAAGTTCCTTGACAGGATGTGATTTATGGAGAGCACAAAGCCATTGTTGTGCACTGTTGAGGTGGGGGGTTGTGGGAGGGATGAAGCTTCACATTTGTTTTGAGGAGCGTGGCTGGGACTTCACCTTGAAGTCTTTCCCTCCACTCCTCAGGCAAGTGAGTGGGAAGGGCATCATTCAGAGCTGCAGAAGATACTGGAGCAATGGGAAAAAGAGAAGGTGGAGACAAGGGGAGCACAAGAAGAAGCTGTTTGATATGAAGCAGAAAGCTGCTACCATGTGAGCTCAACAAGAGGAGGAACGAACCAGAGTCGAAAATGCCAAGCAAGAGGTAAAGACTGTGAAAGGAGAATTTGTGTAGCTTTTTTGCAAGGCTAGAGCCGTGGGAGATGTCTGGATGTCAGGCTGTGTGGAGCATGCCCTACATGTTTTCTACATTGAATTTGGTGAGGTGAAAGGCAAGCAGGGTTCTCTTTGGGACTAGGAGTGAGACCTGTCAGAGGAAGCCGGGCAGAAGCATCACCTTTCAGTTGAGATTTTTGTGCTGCTGTTGTGCTGGGTTTTTCAAGACTTACCTCAGAGTATCTTCACAGTTCTCTTAACAGTCCTCTTCGGATCTTTACTGATACATGCTTATAACCTTAACTTCATTAAAGACCAAACTGAATTTGTAGAACTGAATCCCCATGAGGATGGGGTTTTTGTTTGGGGGGGAAAGGGGGACATGGCAGGATTGTTGACAAAAGAAAAAAAAAAAATTTAAAGACTCCTCTGAAATATTTCTGAGCAGTCAAACAGGGGTGTCTTCTGGGCTGTTTTAAGTCACTTGCTGGTAAGCTATTTTGTGCCCAGATCTCCTGTGCAACCCTGTCACACAGTGAGAGTCCTCCTTGTGTCCCACCCAAAGTCCTCTTCACGGAGTCTGCCTGGGGACTGCAGTACCCCCCACTGTGTCTACAGGTATTGAAATGCCAGGGCAGTGCTCAGAGATGACAGTGTGTCCCTGTCATGTCAGTACTTCACCAAAGTCTAATGAATACCTTAAAAATGAAGTAATTCTCACCAAACCCCACTTGGAATACATGAGTTTTCTGAAGGACCTGCCTCTCTTCAGCCCTCTGGCAGCCCTGCATTTTCTCTGCTGCTAACTAGGTGTAAAAGTTGCTATTGAAAGACAAACAGGACACAGCAGAAGATGAGGGATACCCTCACCAGCAAGGTGAGACATTTGAGAAGTGCCACACATTTTCCTGTTAGATGTTTGTTGGAGGTTCAATCACAGGGGGACTGTGGCTGGACCATGTTCATACTGCTGGTCTCACTTAGGAAGCTGTGTCTGCAAGTGGGCAGAGAAGGGCCTGGGAGAGCAGCAACACAGCGCTTTGAGAACACGTCAGCCTGTTGGTGTTGGAGCCTTGCCACACAAATTCTGTGTGGGAAGTTTAAACCTGTCTTCTCTTTGTTTCTGTGCAGGTCCTGCAGGAAAACGAGCGTGAGAAGAGTGCTTTATTAGAGACAGTACTTCGGACTCAGGGAGAGCTAAGAGAAGCCAACCAGCAGCTGGAGAGCTCAGGCAGGAGGTGAAAGAGCAGCACGAGGATGGGCAGGTAAGTCTGACTAGTAGGGAGGGTCGAAGGAACAGGCCGTTGGCAATTGGACGTAAGCTGAGAGAGGCTGAGAGAACCAGCTAACAGAGTGAAGGGCAGTAACAAGGAAATAAAGCCTAAGGGCTGTGACTGAGGAGGCAGGGACTGCTGCAGGCACTGAAAGCACAGAGCCTGATGAGCTCCAGAGATCAGCAACAGGAAGGAAGCGTTACAGTGGAAGCAGAGCTGGGTAGAAAAGCAGAAGTGGCTGAATGAATGTGATTCTGAGACAGAAAGAAGAGAAAGCTGAACCTGATGGCAGGACCCAGTAGCTGGCTCTCCATTTGTGTTTGCAGAACATCACAGAAAAACTGCAAGCAGAGCTGCAGGAAACTCAGAGTAAGATCAAGGCAGTGGAGAAGAGGCACAAGGAAGAAATCAAAACCATGAAAGAAGAAATTAATGTCCTCCTTCAACAGAGGGATGTTCTACAAAACCAGGTGAGTGAAACAGCAATAGCTACTCCACTCATCAAACAGGTGGTCTCTCCCCATGGCAGAGCAGCAGGTGATGGGGTGAGTCCCTCTGGCTGCCATCACACTGTGGTCTCCATCTCAGCTGGGCTGAAGGAGACTGACTGGCCAGCTGCTGCCCTGGACAGATGGGCTACTCTTTTTGCCTGTTTGCCAGCACTCATCAGAATGGATTTCTGCTGGCCTGTTACTGCTAGCCTTGTTTTTTAAGGTGCTTTTTCAGATGAACATGGTGACCCACTTAGATTTTTAAACAAGCCAGCTGTATCCATTGTGAATCTGGTACTTTCATGAAAGAGTGAAATTTAAAGTTGTTCTTTCCCTTTCCTCACAGTATATGATATGGCTGATATGGCTGACAGTGGCAAGCTGTAGTCTTTGACTGCTTTGTTGTGTTTTACTTGAGGTGGAAGAGTTGACATCTCAACTAGCAGCCTCCAAAGAGGCAAGTGATTGGCCGCAAAGCTCAGCAAGATCCAAGTGAGGCACAGGAACTGTCAAGGCAGAAGGTGCATTCGCTGCAGGAGGCAGCGCTGCAGAACGAGGCTGGCCTGGCAGCTCGGGAGGAGCAGCTGCTGCGGGATCTGGAGGAGTCCCAAGCAGGCTCACTCTGTTGGAAGACTCAGGAATTTCCCGGAATAGTAAAAGTGAAGGAAAAGTAGTCAGAATAAAGCAGATCTGTAGAAGCTGCTATTAGAGATTATTGCTGATGTTTTTGTGCACAACCCTTTCCCCGCAAATCTGTACTGATTGCACACAAAAGCCTAGAGGTGCATGTATGTGTGCATATACCCACACTCACCAGTAACACTGGCCTAAAGCTTGCTTAAACATTTGCAGAAACCTGTTCAGCTTATGCAACTGGAGTGGCAAAAAAACACAGCTTTGCCTAGTATAAACCCTACCTTAAACTGCTGATCAGAGAGAAGAAAGCTACAGCTTTCTTGCAGAGAAAATTAAATCTCAGAGCCTGAAATCCTCCTGCACATAAGCAGTTGTACCAAGATATGACAGCATGTAGTCACAGAGGTCAGTCACTGTTTGCAATCAGATAGCTCATAAATCAGTCATCAGTCCCTATAAGGAAATTAAAAATCTTGTTTTATGAGGTTCTTTATTAAAATAAAGATTTTCCTGAACTCTTGTGATATTTTTCATCTTTTCAATTAATGTACATTCCTCCTTTTCCTTAGGGTGAAATTATGTGGTGTGATTCCCAGAACTGTGTTTAAGGGAACAGGACAGGATGAAGCTGTATTTCTCACTGAGCCTGGTTCTGTACCTCCATCTGATGGCACCTGACATATTACAGAAAACAATGTTCTTGCTCATACAAGAGAAAAAAAACAAATTCACATAAACAGTCTTTTATTCAGAACATGGTAAATGTTTGTGCTGCTACTCTAACAGAAATGTGCCAGTTACTGGGTATTCAGGAAAATAAAGGCTTGCATAATATGTACATGTTGAGTGTAGCACTTACCTCCTCACAAATGCAACCTAGAATCTCTAAAGTGACACAACCTATATAAAGCAGATACCAGCCCCAAAAGTCAGGAAGTAGGACTCAGCAACAAAGCGTGGCAGACGAAGAATCAGGCAGCAATAAACAATCCATCACCAATATAAACTTTTTAATACCAGTGGAGTTGTGCTAGCAGTCAGTCCTTGAGGTACAGTGCTGCTGGTACTCTGGAGAAGTCAGGTTTTTTTAACTACTAAACAGATGAATGAACCGATTTCATGATCTTATGAAAATTCTTCATAATATTTATGTTTCAGATATCAGAAATAACTGACTTAAGCTGGTTTGTACTGGAAATGCACATACCTAATATGTGATGATATAGAGAAGCTGCCAAGCATCCCTAGCCATCAATGGAAGGTTGCATGTGTTCCTACTACAGGGAAAGTCCCATTCTGCTCGACAAGAGTGCTTCTGAAGCCAGTAAAGCCATTTTAGCTGCCACAGAGGAGCTTACAACTCCTCCTGCAGCTGGCAGCCAGGACTCCCTTGTGTCTGCTGGCAGAGAGTAGTGCATAGCTGTAACTTCCACCGGGAGCTACACTCAGTCAATCAGTCCTCATGATGACAAGGGAATCACGGCATTTTACATAAATGCCCTGGCACAACAGACTACCAGCATAAACTAAAAGTTCAGCTTTCATTTATAGACTGTTACTCTATATCAGCTGAGACAGTCCATGGAGTTACTCTGCCACAATTTCAACACATCCCCTCATTTTGCATCTCTCTCCTGCTGTGGTTTAACCTCAGTAGGCAGCTCAGCCCCACACAGCTGCTCACTCACTACCCCCCAGCAGGATGGGGAGGAGAATTGGGAGGGCAAAAGTGAGAGAACTTGTGGGTTGAGATAAAGACAGTTTAAGGGGGGTGGGGAAGAAAAAAACAACCAGAAAAACCCAAGTGATGCAAAAGCAACCACTTGCCAACAGCTGACTGATCCCCAGCCAGACCCTGAGCAATGGCAACCCTGGAAAATTCCTCCCAAGTCCTTATTGTTGAGCTTGGGACACCCCTTTGGTCAGTTGGGGTCATCTGTCCCAGCTGTGTCCCCTCTCAGCCTCTTGCCCACTCCCAGCCTACACACTGCAAGGGGGGCAGCATAAGAGATGTATTAAGCCTCAACTCTGCACAAGCACTACTTAAGCAAGAGCTAAAACACTGGTGTGTTAACGAACAATGTAACAAATCCAAAGCAGCACCATATGGGCTGCCATGAAGAAAATTAACTCCATTCCAGCCAGACCCAGTACATCTCTCCAAATATAAATAAAGGAAGAGATACTGCTCAGCATATTTTCTTTTCTTAATTTCACTGCCCCTAGGAAACCTTGGCACCTAGAAGAAGAAGTGTTAATTTTCTTCATTGAGATGCTCATTTTCTTCTTTATCTGAATTTAACAGCCAGGCTGAGATTTAAGTGTCTCTTTGCAGGCCTTTTTTATTAAAAAGAGAGGAAAAAAAAGATGGACAACCAGTTAAAAAGATGGGAAGGAGGTTACAATTTTTCACATGTGCTCAGGTCTGCTTGCTTGCAAAGGAAGATTTTAAATGCAAAGAATGCCTCATCATAGCTTTTTTTTATGCTTTCCCAACTCTCCTTCACAACAGTTGCATTTTCTATAGTCTTCTGTTCCTGTTTTCTGTTCTCATAACTTTAGGCAGTCAGCATGCAGCCTTATGTTTGATACCCTATTTTCATTTGTGCTCAAAAGTGCTCAGAGAAAGCTATGGCAGTTCTATCAATAAGTAGTCCTTGAGAATTAAACTTTCACTACAACTCTTCTGAATTTCTTTCCGCTTATCATAACTGACGAGATATCAGAAGCATCCAAGTGCTTGTTCTCAGAGGTGTCAGGTAGACTGCCAGGATGCAAGGGAACTTTGAAAAACTTGTCATTTTGTTAAAGTATGGTTTTATGTAAACAATCTTCTTTCCTGCCACCACTTCGTAGAGACAATTTCAACTTATAAACTTCACAACAGCTTGAGAAGTAGGTTGGCAGAAGAGAAGCCACAGTCAAATAAAAGATTTGGGGCTTTTTTTTCCCCCTCACTTCCTAAGTGTCTTTATATATTCTTGTGGTGTGAACATTGTGCAGATAGGCACATAGCCATCTGTTGGACAAAAGACAATCTACCCCATAATGACAAGTTCAAATGAGAAGTAGAACAGATTTTCACCAGGGCCGTACTGGAAAAGCTACCTGTGACTTACCTAGGAGCCAATAATGTTTAACTGCAAGTGTACACCACAACAAAGATTAGGCTGAAAACAACTTTGAACCATTTCCATGGTTTTCTAAAACAATGCTGAGCAAAGCTTGATGTGGCCTCTCTGCATAGTCTAGCTATGTTCTGTACCAGTATGCAGACACCATGTAGGAATTTTTCTGGTGCACGACAAAGTGTTAGTCAACAACTAACTTGTAGCTTACTAAGAAGGAAATATATCTTTCTTTTCATAAATATACCTTTCTTTTCATAATTTAAGAGCAAACAACTTTTTGTGTATTTTAAACATTAATCCCTGTTCCTACTGCCCAAAACAATCACTATTCTGTATCTCTGGCTTGCAATACAGTGGCTGTCTTTCAAAGAAATAATAATGCTGCTGCTACATTAAGTCATCTGAGTTGGGTAGAACTGTTCTAGAACAAATTTTAAATTTAAATACTTTTT
The DNA here is from genome assembly GCF_047716275.1 of Strix uralensis. Taxonomy (NCBI): domain Eukaryota; kingdom Metazoa; phylum Chordata; class Aves; order Strigiformes; family Strigidae; genus Strix; species Strix uralensis. The sequence continues at coordinate 80,476,548 of NC_134012.1, read as the reverse complement.
ACTTTGATAGGCCTGTCTGTCACGCACTTCCCATGAATCAACAACTACTTTCATGACACTTGTCTGTAGTGCACCTTCCTGGAATAAAATAGAAAAGTTGAAAAATCACAAGCCACCATCTTTTTTCTGGTACTTTAAGAACTGCAACAAGTGAACACTTTTTCTTAACTGAACAGTGACTATGTAATATGTGTTTAATTCCACTGCAAAACCAAGACTATTGAACGTCTAAAATTAACGATCATCATCCACGTCAGCCAATTTTATCCTGCTGAGTATTTTCTGGGAAAAAATCCACCTGTTTTCTGAAAACACCATTGAAAAGGGATCAGTGAGCATGGCAAAACCCTGACCTAGTCCCACATGGAAGAAGTACAGGTGTAGAAGTGAAGTAAAGCAAGGAGGCAGCACAGGGGTCCTCTAGAATAACCAGCAACAGGTATGCTCCACAGTGTGTTTTGCTCTTTCTCTCATGCCTGGACAGAGCTTTCCAACTGGGGAAAACTTTTCAACTCTAAAGGTAAGTGATTAATTAAAATCTTCAGTGAAATTTACAGCAAGCCGCATTTATAACCAAACATATTTTCCTACTATTCTGAAATTAAAAGATATCTGACTTATGTTTGCCACGCCACAGTGCAACCTTCCCTTTACAGCAGAAAAACCAGTTACACTCAAACTCCTGTGGGCCATACCTGCTCAGAGCTGTTCTGGCTCCACACAGCTTCGTAAGGAGGGGGGGGTCCACAGGGCAGAGCACTTCAATGCCTTTATCTTGCATTTTGTCAGTACACGACAATAGAAATAGCTCATAGTCAAGCATCCTGTAACAAACAACACCAAGCAACCCTGTTGGTACAGCTTTCCAGCTGCAGAGAAACATCATCTGCTACCCAACTCTACTGGCTTTCCCTTGCCAGCTCAGATTTTGGGATCTCAGTCACAGCTAATGAACTTGCCAAGAGCTGCAAGAGATTTTCCCAGAAGATGGCAGGAAATTGCTCCTTAGGAGGTGCCTCTCCAGTGTGTTCACCAGCGATTCAAATGTCTTTGGGCACTACTGCACCTAGGAACCCATTGCAGTTTTACTTCAGAGGTTCAGTTTTGTTTCAAGAGATTCAAACATAGGAGGTCACTCAAAATGCAACAGCCTAGCTCTGATTTTTGTGAACTACTAGATTTTTCATAACTTAAATTCAAGATACTTCTCATCTCCTGTTTTATGTTCAGATACAGCTGCAGAAAAAGAGGCAAACTCAAACTAAAGGCTATTTTTGTGATGGTGCTTGTCTAAGAATATTAGTGGTTGATCAATTCATGAAGGCTTGTATGAGGCAAATGTATCTCACAGTTAACCTTACTTCTTAGTTTCCAAAGAGCTTCCCAAAACCTTAAACATAGCAGAAATCCCAAAGACCTTCTGCTGTATCATCTTCCTCTTAGGAGGTAGCTCAGAGGGAAGAAATCAGAGAAAATCTTTTTGGTAAATGCCAGTTTTGATAACATAAGTTTACATTACCCAAATAAGGCTGGAACAAAGTGTGGTGGTCAACAGCAAAGTTGCCGAAGGGACCTTTCCCACACAATCTTCAGAGAAGTCTGTGACATAAAGCATCTCAATTTTTCTCTACTTTTCATTACATTTTAAATTGCTGATTTGGGACTAAGCAGGAACCTCAAGCAACACACAGAAGTCCATGTGTTTTGCTCTCTGGACCCATGTCAGGCCTGCAGCTATCACTAGTGGATGTGATCTCTCTACAAAGAAATGTTACACAATAGCAAGTTCTTTTTCCCAGAGTTTAGGGCGTTTCTGGACACTGGCTGGAGGGAACAAAGATGACTGAAAATTATTTTCTTGCAAGCTGAGAGGAAAAGGCAGACTGAGTGGAAATGCCTACAGAAGGCTGCTTACAGAGAAAAAGAATATAACTTCCAGAAAGGGAATTGGAGAGCACTTTTGTAAAAGGCTTCTGTCAAGATAATGGAGGTAATGCACAGAGAAATTTGAGGAAAAGAAAGAACATATTTTGGTCATTGCATTTTTAATCTTAAAAATGGGTAAAATATAACATGTTAAAATAGTTTTTAATTTTAGCCTGTTTCATCTGCCCCTAAGTTTCAGAATAATTTTGGAGTACGATAAGAGTTCGATGCTCCATTGATGTTACTACTTCACATTTCTCCAGTACATTCATGCTAAGCTTACATTCGATGTAGGCCACAAAATTATATACCTCTTGAACCTTAGTTTTATTTTTAAACATGCCAGATCTCGCCTACCCAGCTCAGTCACACCTTGAAAATTATTGTTGCATCCAAGAATTCTATCATGTTAAAATTTATTGCAGAACACGCAACTAGAAAAGCATTCCTTCAAGCACCTTAATACAAAAGTCACTTCCAGGATGTACAAGTTTGTCAATCTGCTTTTTATTTCTTAATTTCCACTCTCTCTTTATGTTAAGCAAGGCAAATTCTTGTGTTTTCTTTCTGATATGTGAACTCATCCTCCCACTTTCACTCCTTCTCCATCCTGCAGCTGCCACTGCAGAGAAGCCCAACAATAACACCAGGTGCAAACCCTGACTGACCACTCCAACCACCTGACGGAGTACAGAGCTAAGGCTCATGATTACCTGGCCTGGCAGTACAATCAAAATATACTCTTCAGTAAGTGCTATTGCTGAAGAGGGAGAAGGGGAATCACACTGGCAGGAAGGTCTGCTGGGGGCCAGGCTGCCATTCAGGGGCCTCTTGCACAAGCCTTGCCAAAAGATTGTTCCTGGCTTTCTGTCACTGCCCTGATCTGCTTCTGACAGCACTGTGAAAGTTTTCAGCAGTGTCAGATTGCAGTATTTCTCTTACCCAGAAAGAGTTCCTACAGAATCTAAAGTGAAAACCACAAAATTATACCCCTCACCCACACTGTATTTATGCTGTCTCCTAACTCAACAGGTTCTTTTTTTTCCCCTAAAGTCACCAGTTAATAACAGAGAAAATGGTCTTAAAAAAAAAAAAAATGAAGATTATGCAGTGTTTCCAAAGACACTGAAAGAAAGGAAGACAGTGTAGACATTTACCTGCAACGCGTGCATGGAATACAAGACCTAGAAGTTGCAAAATAGGAGGGAGGTGGCACGAGTGGGACAAAATCATCAGGATCCAAAAAGTAATCTTTGTCTTCAAGCTGACATTCATCCTTAATCAAATGAAACTTCCGTTAAAAACCTTCTGAGATATAAAGAGTGGCTGAACAGTGTAATCTAGTAATAACTGTTAGTACTGCTGTTTATAGCAGGCAACACCTTGCAGTCACTTACTATGCAGAGCACTCTTGTTGCAAAAAACTGTGTGTGATGCAGGGCAGTCACTTCCAAACAAACTGTGGTGGTGAGAGCATTCAGGGCACAAGGAACAAAGAGTATTTTCTGAAGAACATGGAGGTCATGGGAATTAAATAATTAAAACAAGGCATTTGTAAATGTCAAAATAATAATAATAATAATAAACTAAACAAAAAACAAACACAGAAAACACAAGGATGACCATGACAATTACTTCTTAGAATCACAGGTGATGACGTCTTCAAGACAGGTAATCTCCAAGATTGAAGTAATTTGTAAAAGCTTGTTTTGCCCTATTGTGTGTCCTGACAGAGATCCAGAAGGGTTTAATACATCACTCAGATGTGATTTATAGTCCATCTATTCATCCAAGAATTATAACCTTCCTCTTACTTTTCTATGGGAAATCCAGATCTGAGGTAATCACCATTAAAGAAATGTTAAAGCACTTTTATATTTGAAGATGATGCTGTTTGAAAGCTGTATTTTAGCATTTCTAAGCTAAGAAAGGCTGAGAAGATCAGCCCAGTGAACGCATCAGATCATTAGCTAAAATTTACCCATATTTACCCATGCAGTCTTATCTTATCTACCAGCTGTAGTTTTAGTTGCATAAAACACAGAAAGGACAAGAACTGCCTATTGGATCAGCAATGCACTGGTCAAAACCCAGAGAAGAGGAAAAAACCCAACCTGTTACAGAACCATAAGGAGCTTCTGACCAGTGTGGAAGACCAGTAAAATAACAGAATTTTTCACAGTAAACAGCAGTCACCTCAGCACTGCACTATCACACAAGTGTGTACATTATCAAAGCAGTCATGTTAAGCAGTGCACTTGAGAAAGTGAGCAGCACTGCACAATTTCCGCTCAGTCTCTTCTGTGTGTCTTCTGTGTGTCCAGTGAGCTGAAATTCTTCACAGCAGAAACAAGCCTTGCATTCACCCATATCCACCTTTAAAACACACAAAACTCCACTTCTTAATTTATTAGCTGTTTTATGCAACATTTTTACCTGTATAATATAGAGCCTATGTGTTAAACTATACCTCTGACTGCAAAGCAGACTGAAAATAGTCTCATAAAATGAGTTTTGTACAGTTTAGTATGCCAATGATTCATGCATTACAAAGCTATATTATGCATGCTTGTTACTTGAAAGCTTATACTGATAAGCTCAAGACATTTAAATACAACTTAGTTGTACTCAAAGCTGCACTGATTACTAAGCAATTTTAGTATCCATGCTCCTTCAAATGCATAGCAATTCTTTGACTGACATGTAAGCCACTATATATGGAGCATCCATGTTTTCTTTGATTAATGAGTTTATTTTGCATCTCTACAGATGGAATGAAACCCACAACTATAACTTTAACCCAGTCAAATCAGTAATAGTTACATCTGTACACTGATGTTTGTAACTTTCAAATTCATGTTTTCATCTTTTTCCACAGTTTATCTTTGTCACATTATTATAAAAATCCTTTATCTTAGTTCTTAAATGACTATGATATTAAAATCAGTGTATAATGCTGGCAAGACAGATTTTCTAAAGATATACTTGGGATTCCCTCCTACATGGCCCCATAAAATTGTCTAGAAAGCCTTGCACTGAATCAGCTGTGTCTTCAGACCCTGAAGACAGAGGCCAGCTCTCAATTAAGTCAAACAAAACCACTTCTGGGCTAAGTAGGCTCTTCTAACGAAGAGTAAAATCTTTCAAAACATATCCTTTTTGGGTCTTCAGCTTTAGGAGCTGAACACTTTATGAAAACTCCAACTCAAAAAACCCCAAGTGTTTAGGAACACAGACAATAAAAATACTCTTGTGGATTTCAGTGAGTCTGTTCACAATTTGAACTGAATCGAGGCCTGAAACAGTTTTCTTTCTTCCCCCACCACGCTGTAGCTGCATTATTTGTGTCTCTACATTAGCCCATTTTGTGATCCCAGCACAGCAAGCTCAAGCTTTAAGGGTCGTTTAGATGAGATGTTGGGGGATATGGTGTAGGGGAGAACTTTGTAGAGTAGGGCTGATGGTTGGACTCGATGATCCCAAGGGTCTTTTCCAACCTGAATGATTCTGTAATTCTATGATTCTAAGTGGCATGCTGTTAAGAAATATGTGTAAACCAATATGTCAGCTCACCAAATCACATCTGGGTGATCTGGACACAAACTGAATGCCTTCACATCCTAATATAAATGCAGTCATGTTCAGCAGAACACAGATGACAGACAGCAGAATAAATAGTTTAGCCTGGAACAGCAAAACAAAGTTAACAGCAGTGGTAACAGGATCACAAACCTGACTCCAGGAACCTATGGCAGTGCAAATCCCACTCCCAACATGAAGCTGGGAACAACACTCCCCTTTTCAAGACTCCCAGTGACTTCAGTGCCCCAGGGTGTCTTATCTTAATGCAGTAGATAGTTATTCCAAACACCTTTGTCTTCCCTTATTCTGCACTAGTTGTGCAACTATTGAAAATTACAGGCAGCTAAAGGTTTTTCTGGAGTGCAAAGTATGATTTGCAAGCTGCCCAGTTTCCACTGTACGACATATTCTTCCACCAAGTTTACCTCTCACCATATTTAGATCAGTAAGAAACCTGAAGAACAAACATCTTAAGACAACATTTATTCTGCACAGAGTTTCCAAAACTATTTTGCAGCCCAAATAAATGAAAAATATTTGTCCCAGTACAGTGAGGGCAGACACACTTAAGGGACTTTGGTTATATGATCTTACTTCCTCCTGGCTACTAAAACCAGAACACCTCCTTTCATAAATCAGACAATACCTTCTGTTTTATAAACCATCTGAAAGACCAGCTATGCCAGGAGTAATAGAGTACTTGAAAAGGACAAGCAGAGGTAGTGGATAAAATGAAGTCCTTCTTTCACATATGCCCTTAGAATCTGCAATCTGTGCTTAGATGAGACCTGGGATAGGGATTTTAAACACATAAGAACTTTTCCTGTCGCAATTCATACATGCAAAATTTTTCTGTACTTCAGGAGAGAGTAGTATGCGTAAGACTACTACTTTAGAGATGAATAAAAATAACATGTTCCTCTCCTGACATGTTTAAATTTTAAGCACTCAGTCCTACAAAGCAAGTATCAGGTCTTTAATGTCCAGAAGAATCCTTGCTAATAACTATCTGCTCAGATTCCATTGTATCAAAATGGCCTAAATTAAAAATGCAAGAGATGACAAAAAGCTGAGGAAGAGAAGGAAATCATGGGGGACACAGGCTCAGTTCTGCTACAGATAGCTTTACAGCAGATCCAGCAACAAGGACTTCCTAAACATGAACAAAGACAGCAATAGCTTTCCAAATTAATTTCGCTGACATACCATTATTAGCTACCCAGGAAGCTGCACGAAAAATAAATCAGAGCTGTTGCACAAATTATGATCCTGTTTACTGAGGTTCAGGGAAAAAATAATCACCCCTGAACAGACAAGAACCAAAGAGCGCTACTGTACAAGCTCATTCCTTAAATAACATCTCCTTACTAGCAGGCTTTTACAGAAGCTTCACCATAACATTATCACATAAGGTAGGTTTTAACCTCAAAAAATTAATAATTAATGTAGCCATTACTATCCTCTAAAGAGGAATGGGACAATTTTGTGTTTGACGTACTGTTCCTCTTAATATTGATTGTTCGCAGTATTTTCTCCTAGGTTTATAAATACCATAAAACCACAGATAGAGGTTTTTAATGTTAGTAAGCACTTTGAGTGCCATTTGTTTTCCTGTACAAACACAGAATTTAGTAACTTTGCTCAGCACTCAAATGAATCAATACCATTTCTTATGCTTTTATCTATATTATCTCAGTTACCCTTTTGATTAAAACTACTTTGGGAAAGAAAATTGGTAGACAGGGGTATTTCATACTAAAAAAGCTTTAAATCAATGTTCAACGCAGGGCACTGTCAACTAGATATTAGTTTTATAAGTGAAATAGAAGCTGTTTCAACATAGAACGTCTTTATAGTACAAATCTCAAGAAACAATATTGAGTAAAACAAGAAGTACACTTTTCCTCTTTCAACTGACAAAGAAATGGAGGCCCTGAGCAAAGAAGTTACTTGGTCAAAGTAATAAGTCAGGAAAGATTTTTTAAAAAAGGAGGTAAATTCACATATTAGTTTTCTCCTTTGGTACAGAAGCTGCAATAGAAACAATCCAGTATACAGCTATATAAAAAGTTTTATGTAAAATCCAGGCTCTTAATGTAATGACCTACAATATCTTCAATAAACATCACAGAGATTTTTCTAAAGAAACATGTTAAAATCAAAGAAAAAGAAGAAAATGAACATTTTTAAAAATATGCAAAACAAGGATGATACTAGAACATAATGTAGAAATTAAATTCTACCATAGAAAAATGAAACCTTGATCTGTTTCTTCTTATATGTATAGTTTATTTTTAACTGCATAACCTACTATTTAGACAATCCCACTGAAGAGGCAGAAGATAAAAATAATTCTCCTACAGAAAATCTAAAACACTACCATGATCTAAATCATAACCATAACGTTTGCTACTACATAGCCAACAGTGGACAAGAGAATATAGTGTACTTTAGTGTTGAGAGAAAAAAAGTCCTTTTTCTTTCTGCTCCACCACTGGTCAGCATTTTCACTGAATCACTGAAGTTGGAAGGGATCTCTTAAGACCAACTAGTCCAATCCGCTGCTCAAGCAGGGTCATCTACAGTGGGCTGCTGAAGACCATGTCCAGTTGGTTTTAAGTGTCTCTACAGACAGATACTTCACAACCCCTCTGGGTAGCCAACACTCTTATATCAGTTTACATCTCACGTATATACTTTATAAATATCCTTCTAGGAAAAGGCAAGTCAATGTATTAATTTTCCATACACACAGCAGCAATAGCAATAATTAAGCATTAATTATGCGACCTTACTGATTTTCTGTTAGTTGAGAGCTATTTATTGTACCGTATAGAGACCCATAATAACGGTCAACAAAAAAAGCCAAACAGAACAAAAAGACAAACTAATTCATATTATAAAAAGTCACACACTTCAAATGCAGCATTAAAACACCCCATATGAATGAGAGAAAAGCTTTTTCAGCATAAAATTTTTTTTAAAAATCAGAAGAGGCTTGACTTTGACCTGATTACAAAGACTAAAAGCCTCTCTAAAGGCTTTTCATGGTCTCACACTTAAAAGCATATTTATTTATTTAGACTGACTTTAAAACCTTTGTATGAATACCATTTATTGGCTTAATGGTAGAGACCTGCATACTAGCCAAGACGTTAACACTGAGCTGTTTTACTTCCAAAATCCAGACAAACAGGCACTACTACAGTAATTCTCACCAAAGCCAAATGACTTCGCGTATTATGAAGCACATGGATAAGGAGAGAATTTTTTGCAGGGTTACGGTCATGATATGCAGCTTCCATTCACAGTGCTTTATGTTGTTACTAGCAGAGCCAAAATTTAAGGATGTCACTTCACTAGCACCAGAACTAATCATTTTGGTCTAAACATTAAATTTTGGTTAAATCTATGCAAATTAGTCAAGGTGCAGATATCAAGAAGGCAGTAGCTAGCTCTAAAAATGTTTATTTTAAAGCTGCTGGGATGTACTTCCCTTCCGATAAAATTTTTCAATTAAATAAAAGATTTACTGCAAATTTATTCTTCAAAAATGTTCAAGGTTTTAAATACTTGAATTCCATAAACTTTTCTGTTTTCCAATGAAGATCTGTAAATTTTTGTCATAAAACCAAGGATGTTAACAATTTTGCATTTAAAAAAAGTGTCTAATAAAAATTTCAGAACCTTGTGTTTACACACTGTAAACCATGAGATGAATCCAGATTGAAGGACTCATGCTGAGCATGCAACTTGGACTTTTCTGAGTGAAACCCCACAAACCTTTACATGAAAGCTGATGACATGCCTGAACACAAAAGCTGGCATGGTAGTTAACAGCAGAACCATAAAGCACTTGATGTAGTTGAAAGCCAGGGTCGCATTCACCCAGCCTGCATCCGCTCCTCCATTAATTCCTTGATCCTATGCATTTTCAGGCACCAAACTGCTCCCCGGTACTTGCAGCTGCCGCAATTACACCCTACCCAGCCTAACAGCCAGGTGTTTTCCTGCACGCTCGCACTCCTGTCACTTTTCATTGAATCACAACTAAATCTTCTCTTTAGCAGAATCCAAGCACTGAGCAGCCAGATATATGCTTAACTTCAAGTCTTTGTTACAGTTGGTGAAAAAAAAACCAACCCACCTTCAACCAGGAAGCCTCTTAAAATGCACACTCTACAGGATTGCAACCAATCTGTACATGACTGTAAAAGAAAGGATGCTTCGCTACCATAATGCTTCTGCATGCAGCAGGATATGGCTCCAGACAACATCTGGGAATACAACAAACTCGCAGTGTGTTGGTGAGTCCAAACTGGTATACAAGCAAGGATATTGAAGATGTGAATTCACCTCAATGCATATGCAATCAAACAATGTGGAATTGATAAACTTTCTCAAAGAAGTTAGGTTCCTTCAGTCAAAAATAAGATTTAAAGCCCTATGAAAGGAAGTTCACGAGCAGAGAGGAAGGAACCAGCTTCTATACAAGTAGAGAGTAACAGCGAGCCCAGAACAGTTGACAGTCAATACCCAAACAAAGGAGGGGAGGCGGGGGGGGGCGGCAGGGAAGTTTTCCTTTCCCCAGGCATGCATAGGAAGAAGCTTCTTCTCTGGAAGAAAGATCAGCTTCAGAGCATAAGTATTACAAGCTGATTTCCAGAGTCAATTGACAACTGATACCCAGAACAGAAAAGCCTCAGACACCTAAAAGCAAGGTAAGATTTCAAGAGTCAAGGCTCCTCAGCAGCTGTATTGCTGAAGGCCAAGCTTTCCCTGAAAGAACGTCCTTCAAAATGTATGATTATAATTTGATTTTGCCTTGCAGTAGCCTGTCTCTGGGACCTATTATTTACCTAATATCTTCCTACACTGTAATGCAGCCTGGGTGGCAAAAAACAACTGATGTGGCTCTCAATTTTATCCACTAACAGGTCTTATCAGAGCCATCCCTCTTCAAGGCTGGTTTCTTCTCACAGATGGTGCTACTAAAGGTCCACTACAGCTGTACTAATTGGTTTCCCTTCCTTTCTCCACTCCAGGGGAAAAACATCAGTGACTGAAACACAGCAGTCCTCTCTGTCTTCAACCTCACAGCTTATCCCTGACTCCATTCTGAGGACATCACAGCCCTGTGAACAAATAAAATGTTTCTTACCTTATCTCCGTTTTATCATCAAAACAGTTATTAATAAATTTCTATAGCTCATAAGAAATTATCATCAAGAGCACAAGTCCATGTCCATCTCATGTCCATCTTCAGATTCCTACTGTTCTTTCCAAACTCTGTCTCTCAACTAATTTTGGTTTCAGCAGTACATCTTTGGGCAGTATACCAGTCACTGTTACTGGGATCTGCTAATTAGAGCTGCCAGCTGCTCATCTGTGCAGATATCCTACTTTGCAGGCATAATAGACATGATGCAGCACATTGTTAGGGCCATTTCTGTATCAGTTGCCGAAATATCCCCAACAAATACACACATACCAGACACACTCCATGGCTTCCTCCTTCTGCTGTGTTTATAAAACAGGATGCAAGAATCCATCAGTAGATTCATTAGCTGTGCCTGGGTGAGCATAATCTCATAATGAGGTAACAAACCATCCCAAAAGGGAGTAGAAAAGCTCATCCACAATTCTGGGCGCATGAAGGGTCCCCAGCATTATTTCTGAGCTGCAATGGCTTTGCAGAAGTGTCACCCAGGACAAATCTGTAGCAACTTTATCCAAATGTCCAGATCCTGCCACAATGATGCTACACCACCACAATGGTACTGCGCCCATTTTTTAATACTACTGTCTTTAAGCTGGGTAAATAAGGAAGAAGGATGCAAACAGTAAAAGCATAATGTCCATCTGTAACTTCAACACTGTTAAGGAAGATTATTTGACTAGCTTCCTCAGAGATTTCATGCCACCTGCTTAGCTTCATCATGTCTCTTCAGTTCTCAGCTCATATATCAGGGCATCAGATTTCCCTCTAGATCTCCCATTCCGAAACTGGGACAGTAGTTCCAAAAGCAAAAGTCTCCACAAAGTAACCAGCACCCTCTTGTGTTCATGGTGAGCAGAGGCCATGGCTCTGATATGCTGGAAGGCCGTGTTTCAGCCAGTATCATACAGCCCGACTGCTTCTTCCAGACCTGGAGAACAACTCGTTGCTCTGGCCCAGCTGGGTACACAGAACCCTGAATAGACATTGAGTACACGTATTCAGCAAAATATGAGAAACAAGCACCATGCTGAATACACTCATTAATAGCTACATGTATAACTAATTCATCACAATGGAAAATACTTTGATAGAAGTTCTGGCCTGGTGCTGTCTCCAGATTCCTGTCAAAAACAATAAAAGCATCTAAAAACATTGCTGGGGTTTATTAAGCTGTGCTGGTGATGGATTTCATGCTATCAGGATAAGAGGTACCTCTGCCTGTCGTAGAAGAGAAACAGGACTGGACACATTTGCTGCTCAAAGGAAGAAGAAACAGGATGTCCCTGCGTCTGGACCCAAATCAGCCAAAGCCCCCATTGGACTGCATACAGGAGGGTGAGGCTGTGGTGCAGCAACTGCGTCACAGATCCTGGAGAAAGGCCACAACAAAGACTGATTTTGACCAGAATGGTAAAGTTTTGATAATTCTTCATGAAACTGAATGGCCATCATTGGGAGATGGCAGGGAGGGGAAAGGGGCTTTCAGGGTTTTTTTGGTAGCACAATCCTTCTTTTTATCCTTTATTCTGCTAGATAGGGTAGAAATTCTTGAAACAGTCATGGAATTATTTTTTCTTTCATATAATAGAAAATATGTTTTTCAATTCTAAAAAAAAAAAAATAGAGAAGGTAGAATTTCCTTGTTGGAATAAAGAAATGAAAATCAGATGAGGAAACTTGTGCTGCTCACCATAAATTGCTTGCATTAAGTCTTTTTACATTCAGCTGGAGAGAATTTTTTGGCATTAAAACTTCTGTGTTCCTGCTGTATGTTCTTAGATGTGGTTCCATCTGAATTTCAGTACTACAACTCCAACTCTGAAATGGTTAAGTACTGGCTACATGAGAATATAGCTAATAGTTCAGCTGTGCAACAAGCTAAAATAAGAGATAGTCATGATCATCAGCTCTTCCATGTGATTTCACCCCACCTAGGATCCTTCTGTCATTCAGTTCATAGGCAGTTCTCACTTAGTGGATAATTGTTCAATTCAATTCTTTTTTTTTCTCTTTTCCTGGTATCCAGTATGTGGCCCTACCCTTTATCCTAGTCACAAGTAGTAGAGAAATATGCATTTATTTACTTTTTATAATTTCCAACAGAACCTTTGGTGCACTCTAATAGCTTTAATTATCTCTGGAAATCTAGAAAGAAGCATCTGTTGAAATATACTGTTCCCTGATCAAACTGCTATACCTTACCTGCTTGCTTTTGAGTAGCTCTACAAATGTTAGGCAATAGACTTTCAGAGAACTTTGTAGTGTGGGTGACACACTAAACTAAGCCTTGAGATGAAGTTCACTTGTTTGCTTTCTTTGGTGTAGAAGTGAGAGAAAATAATTTGGGATTGCTGCTTCTTTTTTATTTCCCTACAGAGAAGTGGTCCAGGGAGTTGGCTGTGAGTTTGAAATCCAGCCTGTAAGCAATTCTGGTGCTGTGGCTTTATTTGGCTCAGACAAGTTTTAAGGGAGAGGTGTTTTCTCCCTCACTTCAGAAGACTTTTTAAGGTGCCATGTAATGCAGAAAAAGTACTACTCCTTCACAGTCTAACAATGGAGTTCAAAGGGAGAAATGTTCAGCTTTCGCTCTCCTCGCAGCATCAAGGTGTCTGAAGTCTGAAAGAATGTTTTGGTATTCTACAGGGTGTGGAGAATCTATGTGATGATGTTAATGTATCCTCCTTTGACTATCTTTGAGTCCCCAGGGAACTTTCTGCTAGCATCCACAGAGTAGAATATAGTCTTAGAATGACCCCTACATGTTGCTTTCCTTGTGCCCTATATAATGCTGAAAACAAAAATGGATCTTTTTATTGTCCTATTTTATTGGCTTTTCTTCAGTTGTCATTTGTGATTTATCTTCCACGGAGTCAAACTTTTTTCCCTATGAGCCTAGGACAGCAGTTCCCCTGTTCTATTTTTCTTGCACTGTTTGACATGCATACGTTCACTGTTGCGATAAAAAAACAATGGAATTGCATGTGCTTAAGCAGCATTAGATTCGCTTTATTAGTTTCCTAGGACACATATGTAGGCTGGAATTTTACCAGGGTATTTCAACCCTGTTTAATTCCAGGGAGTGGAGTTCAGTGCATAAGCTTTCCAGTAAGATCCTGTTGGTCTCTCAATTGTGCTCAGCTCAGGAAAAGCAGTAGCATCTTTACAAGTGTTATGGTGAATAGTATTATGGGCATCAGAGTATGAGATTCTTGCAAGAGCTGTTTAATACCTGTTCATACTTACTATATTATCCTGTAGTCAAAGTTTAAATTAGAAAATCTTAGCCATTTCAGAGTATGTACAGTTATTTCTCATTTTCATAGACATTTTTATCTCACCAGTTGCTCTAAAATATCAGAAATTTAACAAAATTAAAGGGATAAGAAATATCAAGTGATAAACTGGAACAGAGTAAATTCTTCAAGATATGAAACCTGTGACTTCAGAGAACTTGACTTTGTTTTGCCATACTGCTTCACTCTGTCTCCACCTTGCTACTAGTCAGGTTATTGCATTGCTGGATCATTAGTTTTCTTAAATGTTCCTCTTTTCTATGTGACTTAACATTTGCATATTTGTGCATTCTGTTATTGCTTACCTGCAACTACTGCGTGTAGAAGATTGTGTTGACTCCTGAGATAATTGTCATGAAGAGGAGTTGGGAGCAGAAGTACAAACCGTGTGAATGCAGGGATCTTTCGTCAATCAAGTTAGGGTTTTTTGCTGTAAGTCCGTAATCACACATCTTTAGTTCAGGCATGTTTCAGCACCATTTTGTGTGTGGTTTGATTTTTTGTGGCTGCAAAAAATAATCATTCTTATTATTAACAGTCTTGTTCTGATCTGAAAAATGGTTCTTCAGCTGTGCCATCTCCACTGGAGACTGAGAGAACCTTGGAGGTAGGCTGGCAGGGTGTGATTCCCCCCCTCTTACACTGGCTGTCACTGGATGAAAGGGGTACTGAAGTTTAAGTTCAAGGTGCTGCTTTGTTCTACACAATAAGGACCTAGTGGAAAGCAGAGGTGGCAGTGGTGAGAGCAGCATAGGGAGCATGTATCCTTAAAACTGTGGCATTAGCAGCATTCAGGTAAATCTTTCTAGAGTTCCTTATCATACAGCTCATTTACCTGGGCTAGGAAGACAGATTAACAAATGATAAATAATACAAACTCACTATAGCAGTGGACTTCAGAAGCCTCTGCTCTCTCAAAGATATAAAAACTTGTAGAGAAAGCAGAGCTCCACTTACTTTTCAGGACAGCGGAAGCTTTTTTAAATTCAATTCTATTTTTATAACTGGACATATTATTTTGCAGACAAAACTGAGAATTCATTTTAAAATTTTCTTGAGCTACTTGTGTATCATTTTAAAAAGAGGGGTGTAGATTTTTAATATTAAAAAGAAAATTAATTTTGTCTGATATGACACTATTACAGGAAAGCCAAAAACTAAGTTCCCGTATTTCAGTTTGACATGTTTAGTATAATGATCATCTCATCATTAAAAGGCTAAAAAAGCTGGGAGCCAGACCTGCCTGCCAACAGTTAACTTCTGATTACCAGCTGGAGCTCAGGGACTAGTCATGTAAGTGGTATGTGTAGGTTGCCTTAGAAGGCTCACATGCCAAGGTAAGAGATGTCACAGAAGTTAGTATTGATTCATTATTTAGAAACCTCAGTGTGTAAAGTATTCCCATGTTCCACAATACTATTCAATAAAAAGGAAGGAAAAGACTTGGTCAGTGGGAGCTAAATTCTGCCCTATGTGGTTGTTACTTTTGGTAAGAGATCGGTTTATTTCTTATAGACAAACCTATGGCATTTTATCCCATCCAAGAGTTTTGCAGTAGTTTCATGTGTGTATTTGATGAATTATAGCTGGCGTAAAAGGTAATTCCATAATGTGTAGGATCCATCTCAAGACCTAGAAAACATTATTTAACTTTCTTTTAGGAAGTATATATTGCAGTAACTGGGGAGAACAAGATATAGCTCATCTTAGATTATATAGATGCTGGTCTAGAAATTGCCTGGAAATCACTGTGGTTGCTTATAAAACTTCAAGGTAAAGTTAAATATATTGCAGTAAAAGAACTTGTTCTCTGCAAAGACATTTGAAAGGTTATGATCTGTTCTTTTTAAACTGATGATTTCCAAAGGAAATTCTAAAAACCAAAGACATGGTTGCAAATTTAATTTAGAGGATAGTGGAAGGAGATATCTTGCCCTTGGTTTCTTGATTCACGATAACATCAGCTGAAAATGAAGGTCCTTTCTCATGTCTACAGTAACTAGTACAGGAACAGATCTAGAAAAACAGCTGATCTGGGAGACCTGGTGCTACTTGAAGCATTTCAGGGATGTTACTTTGGGCTGGCCCTAGTCTGGTCCTGGGGTGGCAACTACACACATACATCCAGCAATAATAGTATCTCATATATACTTTCCCACAATGTCTGGGTGTAACTGACAGGAATCTGGAAGGATATTTAATTGGGGGCCCGTCCATTTATTTTGTCCCCACTGTTCACAGTGTCAGTGATCTAGGACAAATGTCCTTTGATTAGCCAATGAGCTAAAGTCTGAGACCAAAAGCAGTTTCTGAAGACTAAGGGGACTGGTACACACTCATAAAGAGGGTGTAGTGGTGCATCTTGGGGTACAGAGCATGGACAAATGTCCCCACAATGGGAAGAAGTAATATGAGAGAAATAATTTTTGTAAGCAGGGATTCACATTCAGGACACCATTCAGAACATGAATTTGATGGAGCTGCAGAGCTTTCACTTTTAACCAATAATACTGATCACTCATACTGTGAAACAGCAAAAAAATGCATTACAGTACATGCAACAGCAGAGGCAGACTGTTTGTTGCAGCTGCTAAGATATTTTTAATTTGTTGCAAAGGTTCTCTGAGAGTTTTAACGTCATTTTCATGACAAGCAACTTTAGTGGTCACTTGTTTTTATATGACTTGACTGCTAAGTGGTCATAGTCTGGTTAATTTATTCCAGAGAATTTCAAGATCTGCGGCATTCAGGGTTGCTCCAGCTGTTCATACTGATCCCCAAAGATTTCCAAGGATTCCCTGACCTGCCCTCAAGGTAGCAATGAGACTGAATTTTCCCAAGCCAGTAAAATTGAATTTGCATCATGGGTATATTTTAGTTAAGTTTGTTTACCATACAGTGGTCACATATTGCCATAAATTGAAGGGAAAAGTACAAAAGATTTGGGGGATGGTTTTCCCAGTCCTGAAGGAGGGGTTTTACTAACTGTGGGATTTGCAGAAATCCAAAAGTACAAGTGTCTTCCATTTCTGTACTGTAATCTATAGTCTTCTCTTGACATTAGAATGGGCGTTTTATCAAGATCCTTAGACAAACCACTCAAAAGATTCCAGATAGCATATGGTAAGGGGTGGTGGCCTGTGCCACAACTGAGCTTTCAGTTATACATGTAAAAGTAGAGTGAAAGCTATTCGTAGTCCCTCCATTATATTATGAATATCTATTCATAGTCCCTCCATTATATTATGAATATATGTCCCAGAACAAAACAATTAGGATGGATTTGTTAAAAATTCTATAACGTCCCTCATCTTCTCCAATTAGACACTAACTGGTTCCAAGTCAGGCAGGGATTTGATAGTAGAAGTCAGTGTTTCCTGAGGTATCTGGTAGATGGATACCGTGGTATTGTTTTCCCCATGGAGGGGCAGATGCACCAGAGCACACCATAGGGATGTCTAATACTGTATCAGAAGAATTTGGACTATGAGTATAGAAGTCTCCTCTCAGTAGTACTGTTGGGTATATTCAGGGCATAGTGTTGGGGTCCAAATGCCTATTGGTCTAGGGTCTGAGTAATAGGTGGAACATCAGGGTAAGGTATAGATGTGACTTTCCCTATTAATAAATGACGAAGTCCCAGAAAACTCAAAACAAATACAGGAGGAGGAGGAGGAGATAGTGTCTATGTTGTAAGGGTGTCTGCTAGTCTGGAATATTGGCATTCCCCTTCCCATTTTGATTTTTTTCTGCATCTGCCATTTCATATTGATTCCTGTAATGGTAGAAAACCATTAGTCTTGGAGTTTGTCCAGGCCTCAGGTCTTAATAATTCTTTCTCTTTACATTTAGTCAAAGCTTTCCATACTCCCTTTCCCTGGTTGCACAATAAGTTAGCTCAGTGAGTTCCTAGTGCAGGGTGGACATCTACAATTTCAGCTCCTGACCTCTGGGTAGATTGGGGTTGGTGTCATGGGGTTGGGTAGGTTATTGACAATTCAAATGCTCAATTAAGGGGGCTTACTCTGAGTGTTTGGTGATTGCTCAAATGCCATGAAATTGTCCATAATAATTTTCCCCACTTGGGAGATTTTGATTGTGATTTTTATTTAACTAACAGACCATTCTGTCTTTTTATGAACCTTTACTCCATGGTTCATATGGTAGATGGAGAGTCTGTCACACCCATCTTGATAAACACTGTTCATGTACTTCTTTATTTTTAAAATGGAATCCATTATCAGATTGCATTTCTTGAGACAATGGGAGTGTAGCAAACTTCTAATTTAATCCTGGGGGTGGAGCTGTGACACCTAGCTGGATGTACATGTTCCAAGTCCCTTTTTACCCATGAGGATATGCTGCCATGCCTCGGTGGTTCTCCACAAAGGGATTGTGTAATCTATTTGCCAGGTTTCCCTTTTCTCAGGTTAGGATATTGTTAGCCGTAGACTATGCATCAAGCCACAGTTTAGAAAAACTGGCACAAGTACTATTTGTTTACCTAGAGTATGTGTTACAGGCCATACCTGTTTGCCTGCATGTTAAAACAGATTTTAACTACCCTTAAGTCCTAACCATTTGTGTAGCCACTTTCCTAACCACTCCTCACAGGCTTTTTGGACTGTATTAATTTAGTTAAATGATTGGTGTTGCAAGCAGCAAAACAATTCTGAGTCAGGGAAGTTTACTTTAATTTATGGTCAATTAAGAAACTTTTAATTACAGATTCTGGTATTGAGAAATAAAAAAAAAAAAAAATTAAAAAAAATTTAAAAACTTAGAGATACACAGCACAGCTTTGCTCTGAACACCCCAGTGGAAAGGGGTGGGAAGGGTGTATAGGCCCTAGAGACTGATCATCTTTTTACATGTTTTGGGCTTCCTGATGTTTTGGAAGCCACTACCAAAAGGTATTTTACCTTAAAAGAACATTTAAGGATCTGGCTAATATACTAAATCCTGGATATGAGAGCACCAGAAACCCAGAGTACTACTGCTGCTCCTAATTCTTTTTTGTTGTTAGGTGGAGCCAGGTCATGAATCTCATTCAAAACCAGTTGAAGAGTTATGTTCTTCTTCCCCCTACATATTTAGCTGTTACAAACACTACTTCTTGACTAGGACACTGTCCTTTTTTATCTGGGAGATCTATCCCTAGAGTTGAGACATGTTTGGTGGTTACATCCATGCCCTGTTGTTTCAATTGTTCACAGTTAATATCTTGTTCAGAAATCAATAGGTAATTGCCAAGTACCATCAGGTTTCCTGACTGGCCACAACAGACTATCGTATGGTGCATATCTCTTTTCTGTTATTTCAAATCATTCTAGTTGTTGAATCAGTTCAGACACAAGACAAATACCACTGGTAACCTGTATAGTGGGATACACACTGGTGTGCTTTCAAACAGAGATGGGGCAAGTTGGAGCAAAAAGGTGTGAGCTTCCTTTTGGTTCATATTAAGATGCTCGCGTGGTGACCCAGTTTACCATTTTTCCTAGTTGTGTATCCATGTCTGACCTCTGAGATTGTCCCTCCCCAGGATAATCATGGTACCTAACAGGACCTGAGGTTTCACCATTCTGACATTTGTCAGAAATAATTCAGTCTTAACCACAGGATATGTGACTGTTTTGCCATACGCTCCTATTACTGAGTCTTTGCTTCATTTAAGGGGGGTTCTTCCTTCATATGTGTTCTTATGAATCATAGAGATTTGGGCTCCAGCATCTATTAAGAAGGCAGTGTCACCGACCAGTATTTCCAGACTGGGTTATCAGTGGGCTGGTTGGATGGCTGCCCTGCAGTGGGGGCCTGGCCAGCCCTGGTCCCAAGGTCGAGGTGGGGACCTGGAGGAGCAGGGCTGAGGCAGCTGGTGGTTGGGGCTCCTGGATAGTTTGCACTGGCACGTTTTCTCCTGATAACTGTTTGCCAATAGCTATGGAAAGACTCTGCAGCTGCGACTGCTTTAAACCTTTATCTCAGCCTTTCTGGCTTCCTGCCTCTTTGACAGCGATCAGAAGCTGTTTGCTTTTTTTGGCTCACCCATGGCTTTCCTGTGGTGGTGGTGGTGTGGCGGAGTGGGGCTCGGGCGGTAGTCTTAGACCTTTCCTGAGTTTGTATTACTCAGACTTTAGGTGGCTCTTTTGGACGGTCATAAAATGACAGCATGGCCAACACTTGGTGCAGGGCTCCAGGCCACTGAGTGTTGGCACCCACAGCTGCCGAGGTCGGCAGTGGTGGAGGTTTAGATTTTGGGACAGCTTCATCTACTACTGGACGGAGTCCACTTGTGGTGGTGTCTTGCTACCATCGGTTATCCAGTGCAGTTCGTCCACTACTGAGATGTATTCCTCTTTTTAGCAAGTCTAAGATGGCATATTTTAATATTGTGGTTTCTAATTTGCTAGCATTCTCCCAAAGCCATCCATCTTTACCTCCTCTGTCACTAGCAGGTGAGGAACAAGACCATGCTGCTGAACAGTTGTTGCATTCAAGGTGCTTAATTAGTTTGGCAAGAGATGAATCCCCTTGCATTTTAGCTGGTCCTCAAAGGATAGAGGGGCTAGGGGTGGCTCTCAATAGGTAGGCCAATTATTGATGGAGAGGGGTGTTCTGGACAACCCACTCCAATATTCCATGTTCCAGATACCCCTGGACTAAATTAAGGTGACATAACACCAAACAATTGGAAAATTTATTAGCAACAAAAGCTATATTTTAACAGAAGTCACACCTTTTGAAACTAGTTAAACCCCATAAATGGCTGTAAACAGTCTTCTATGTGCCTAGTAAACTTAGTTACTTTAAAAAGGGCTGAATGGCCCATAATGTACCAGAAAGGGAGAGAGAGAAAGGCAGAGGTAGAGGAGAGACCCGTACCACCACACTGGGTCCCAGCGATGTCTCTGTTCCTGTTCCTGGCCTTGTGGGCAGTGGTGGTGGGCACACACCGAGGTACAGCTGGCTGCTCCTTAATTACATCAGCTCATTCGCATGCGAGGCAGGAAGGGGCAGGTCCTCTTGTGCTCATTTACATGTGAGGCAAGGAAAAGGGCGGGCTTTCCTGGGCTCATTTCCATGTGAGGCGGGGCAGTGTTCGGGCGCTAGTCCCTGCCCCTAGTCTCACTCCATATGCTAATTACCCGGTCTGCGCAGCCGCGCCCCTCGAGGCCTTCTATGGCTCCTGATCACCTGATCAGCCCAAGGCACTCCCGCTCCTCTGCGCAAGCGCCCCCACGGTGGGTCGCGAGGCCCCTTCCCCACACAAACGCGGCCAGTTGTTCCCACCCGGGCGGGCACCAGCTGCCCGTCCCTCCTCACCTGCAGGTCACCACTGTGCCGCACCAGTGCCTGAGGCATTAACTCTTTCAGCCTCTCCCAACAATTCAACAAACAATTCACATCGACATAAGTTTCTCTGGGTTTCGCAGCAAATTGGTGGTTACAATCGGTTACAATCGGTTAATTCTTGAGAAGTGGTAACAGCAGGCAGCAGTTGCTCTCCTGGCAGTGCGTCAGGCTCTTCTGTTGTATTTATCTGGTGCTACTCCCTGAACCTTGTCACCCTCTGAGTCAAGGAGTGTATCACGTGGTGCTCAGGGGATGGGAGCTTGGGTATCACAGGGTGTTTGGGGGCTGGGTGATCAGGGTCCAGATCACACCATGTATTTATCTCAAACAACTTCATACTCAACAGTCATAAACTTCACTGGGTCTATTTTGTCAGCTTGGAACAGTTGCTGCCATTGCTGTCGAGGTTTGGCAATGATACGGGGGTTTAATTTACTTTCTAAGTACTTATTTTGTACTTCCAGTTAACTATTTCTGGTATTATAGGTTACATTGCTGTGGGTAAATTTTCTTCCTCAGCTAGAGATTTTATGTTGTCTCTTAAGCGGTCTACTGCTGTACACAGGCAACTTCTGAGTAAGCAGTGTAATCCTGACTTGATTTTTCCACCTCTCACACTATGACCAGATTCCATAGGGTCAGTACAGCTTTTCTCTACCCATTTGATATCCCAGTATGGATTATCATAACTCTCCTTTACAAACTTTTGCCCTGGGGGACTGTAGAGAGCTGGAGACCAGCCCTGCTGCGGCGTTGCTGGGGCAGACACTGATGGCCCTGGGGGGCAGAAATGGGGTCCTGGAGCAGGGGTAAGGGGAAGGCCCTGGAGGCTGGGCAGGGACAGTGAGGCTGATTAGTGCTTTTATGTCCCTGACACTTCCTCAACAATTTTCTGTTCCAGCTGTATGAGGCATATAGAAATCAGACAACAGGTAAATGTAACGTCACCAAAAAAGCTATCTAACCTAATCTCTAGAGCATATAGGGAGGGCTGAGGACAAACAAATGAATGTCACATCATAGTTGATGCCATTTTCAGGGTTGCTGGTCACACTGAGGAGAACATTGCTAACAGAAGATCAGAAATGGCCTCTGGTTCTGCCCTGGGCAGTCTTGGCATTTCCAGTCACGAGGACCACTCAGCATGTCTGTTCACTTTCCTGTGAACACTGAGCCTGTCGAGGGAGGGTGCTGAGCCCCTGTCTTGCCACTGAGTTCATCAGAGGTGTGAGGCTGCTGAAGAGGATAATCACCCACAGTCAAGGTCTGCAGGTGTTGTCTCATTCAGCTTTGCAAGGCCCAGTGGACATCAGCTGGCAATGGGCAGCTGAGCTGCATTACACCATGGAGGATTTGTAGATAAGGATTTTTGTCTCTGCCCAAATGTCTTCAAAAACACGGGCCTTCAAGGCCATCACAATCAGGCAAAGATCAGTTTATCTGATATCTTCAGTGCCCAGATAAACTCTGTTTTGGCTTTGCTTTGTTCATCCCTGCATTTCCACCAGTTCTGTGGTTATCCCTGTAGACCAAATACCACTCCTCTGGTTCAGGGGTCCATGGGCTGCTCGTGAGATTGCACAGGAAGCTTTCAGAGCAGGGGCAGTTCCTTTGTTACACAAAGGTATGCTCTTTCTAACAGGAAAACAAGAATCTAACATTCACCCTTCATGATGACATGGGCTCAGCTCTCTGGCTGAGATTTCCCGTCCCACAGTTTAAAATCCAAATCCATAATTTGGTGGGAAACTTGTGTGGTCATTCTGAAATGCAGAGCTATTAAGAAAGCTCTTCTCCACAGAGCTTAGCCAAGGCCAATTTGGCTTAGGGCAACCCGGCCAAACACCTTAGGGCAACCAATAGGCACTACAAGCCATGCTTTTTCTTTTGAAATTTGGTTATTGAGAGTCTTGCCCTCTTGTGTGCTGCTAGACTATAGGCCCTATGTGATTTGATTACTGTTTATTGCAATTTAGGCAAGTCTCCACAAATGTCTGGACCCTTTCTCTTCTTATTATTTCATTTTGCAAAGGAAAGGATCAAAGAAAGTGGCTGAGCAACCAAGCATGTTATCCTGTTGTTTACCTACCTACCTCCTCCTCCCTTTTGCTAGTGTGGGGAGCACAGGCTGGCGATTGCTGACCGACATGCTCCTGAGAGCTAAAGTTATGTCCATCTCAATGGCAGCAGGGTGAGCTGAAGCAGAAAGCAAAAAAAATATTCAGTCCCTTTCAGTGTATCTGACTGCTGAACAGGAAGCAGGACCTCGTAACTGGGGTCTTGTTTGTGTCACAGTGGCTCCAGGTGACCACTGCAGAGGTCATGGAGCAAGAACCACTGTGGCTGCAGCCCAGGCACAGAGCCATGAACTCTGGAGGCATGTGGTATGGAGAGAGAAACTGCAGCAATCCCAGGAAGTCCTGGGGTGCCTCTGCAGTGGTCCCAGGCAGAGGGACCTCCTCTGGGGACTACAGATGACTCACCTGGACCCCCAAGCCTGAGTGGCAGAGGGCACTGCCAAATTCTCCAGGGCACATGGAGAAGAAGTCCCTGACATTGAGCGGTGACATCCCCTCTAACCTGGGGGAAGGCAGTTCTCTCCCAGTAACCCCATGTGGGCCCACGGGAGCCCAGTTGTCCCCAGCTGCCTGACTGGCCTCAGTGGCATCAAGCATGGCAAGACACCTGCTTCATTAGAGAAATAGCTGAAAATGGGAGAAGAGGGTGGCAGACTGGGGAGGGGAAGAGGTCAATGCTGCACCCATGGAACAGCTGGGACCTGCCAGTGACTGGGGAGCTGAGCCAGCTGAGCTCTCTCAGCAAGATCTGAGAGCTCAGGGCAGCCTGTGTGAGTGGTGTTCTGTCCACCATAGGGCAGAGATTACCCACCTCTGCACCTTTCGCTGTCCCACTTGTCACCAGCCAAAAGATCCATGGTGACAACACCCAATACTGGGCTGGCTGGCCTGCCATTTTTTAACACAGGGGTCCCAGCTGGCAATGAAGGTGGCAACCAAGACAAGAATTGGGCAGAAAACGGGATTGTCCTGGGATTCTGGTGAGATCCTAATCAGCTGGGCTGTGGGCACCTGAGACAATCACCCCAGGGGGAGCAAGGGGACATGGGTTTGTGTTGACCCTTACTTAGTCTATGGAACAGCTTCACCCTGGAACAGCACCCCTGCTGGTGCCTGGGTTTTGCGGTTGTGTCTTGGTCAGGAACCTCCATGGGTTTATTGAGTCCCTTCTGAGCCCCTGTCAGTAGGATGCTGTTTGTGTGTGAATGCTGGGGAGATGCCTGAGTGGTAACTTCTTCAAACCAACATAGAGTGCTTTCCTTTGGTCTGAGTTTGGTGGATGTCCTCCTCTCCCAAGGACTCCAGCCCTGAGCAGCATGTGTATTCTCCTACATATTTTCCTGAGCTAGATCACTGCAGGCATGCATTCTTCAGACTCCTGTACCATCTAACAGGTTACCAAGAGACAACGTTTTAAACAATCTAGGTAAAGTCTTTAATAGGTGCAGTCTTCAAGGAAAAAGACCAAACAATGCATTAAATTCTATGCACCATGTTTGAAAAAAGTTACATCTGTATACAGCCATCTGTTTTCTTGGGTGCTGAATCTGGTTTTATCAGACAGAACTTCTAGTTAGAACAGCCTAGAGTCATTCTACTGCATTCACAGTGTTGGTGACTCTTTACAGTGGTATAGGGCCAAAGGATTTATTTCCATGTTGGTTTTCTTTGCTTTGTACTGTTTATCCTACCCATAAGGAAAACAGTGGCATTAGTGTTTATATAACTAGAAAGCCCAATATATATCCTTGCCCTGATAGGTTGCATTGTGCTCCCGTGTGTGTGGACAAAGTGCGCAGACTTCACATTTGTCCACTTATGAACTGAGCTGTTAGGAAGATGAATTTTGGGGGCTAGAGACGTTCATCTGCTTTCAGTTCCCACTGTGCAGTTTAGTTTCACTCGTTTTGGTATGAGCACTTCAAAACAAGTTGAAATCAAGAGAAGGACTTTCATAAGAGTCTTACAGGAGTGGGTACTTCTATTTGCTGACTATGAGAGACGAGTATAAAATTGCCCTTGTGCTTACTGAAAATTTCAGCCTTGAGACCGATTTTGGAAAAGATCTACTATATGCAAACAAAAATACCACTGTTTATGTATGTATACTGAATATAGATTAAAACATATTTGTTAGAGAGCTGAGTACTAGTAAGTGTTGGAAATTATTGATCACTAAGGCAAAATTAACACTTCTGATACCTGATTGAACAGCATGTTAGAAAGCAACAGTATTGCATTGAAAGTGGCAAATCTAATTAACTACTACTTTCTGACATATAAAAATGAATTATAAGAGTTCTGCTATGAAATGTGTTTTGGACTGCCATAACATTACTTTTTAATCAATAATTTATAATTCAGTGAACTACAACATACATTACACTCCAGGCAGCTAAATAAACTCACAAAGCAGTCAGGATCTTCTTACTGATTTGTTAAAAATAAATTCTGAATTTTAAGACTTAGATGTTTACTTAAGGCATTTGAAGCCATAAAGATATACCTTTGTGAGATTATCAATAGCGGATTTTTAAGAATGCTTAAGAATGTCTGGACGTGTAGGTTATTGGACATCATTAAAACTATTTGAATGACCCTCACAAAACATAGTAATTACTTCTATGGTTTCTACTACATGAAAACTACATGCACTCATAAAGAAACATTAGATAAAATGCTAACTGAAGTGCTTAAAACTATGTGTTTAAAATAAGAAAGGTAGTGTGACAGGACACGTGCATGTAGTTGACCATTCTAGAAGAATGTTGTTTCAGTTCTTGGTCCACTTACTTTCAAGTCTACTTTGTCCCATTAATAATTCTGCCACCAGATGTGGAGATGTTCTTCATAGAGTGAAAAACTTTTGCTTCCTCTTTTTGATTGGAATGAAGGCTACATATGAATCACTTGTTGAAGGTAAACGGGCCTCTCTCAAAGGAATTATTTTCACTATGATTTGGAGAAAGGCAAAGCACACTGTAAATTCTAATGTGTGCACATAGATGTGCCTAGTGATTCTGGCTCTTTCCGATTCCAAGACGTACGTAGGCCAAACTCAACTGAGTTTCTGCAGTTTTGAACAAAACTAAACCCTATCATTTCAAAATTACGTCAAAAATGGAAGAGCTGATTTTATGCTGCTTAGATGATTTTTTCTATTCTAAAAACCCAAATCACAGAACAGTCTCATACAACTGCTGTGCAAATTGATGGAATTAACTAGAATGAGAGTTTTTCGTTCTTTAGTTCCACTCTTCATTATCTGGATTGTGTTCTGTTCAATGCAGTAGGTGACCAGATAGGCTGTCTCTCTGCTTTTATATACACAGGTTCATGTGTGTGTGTGTGTGTGTGTGTGTGTGTGTGTGTGTGTGTGTGTGTGTGTGTGTGTGTATGTGTACACACAATATCTGAAGAGGCTTAAGGACATGCGTGTCTATGGAAACACAACAAAGAATGTCAGATCGCTATTTAGCTGTGAGTGGCCCTCATTTCCTATGTGCCATTACTGTTTTGTCTGTATTTTCTTGAACCAATCTGTGCTATTTTGGTTAACAATGGATTTTTAGAAGACCTTTCATTTCCAGGAAAATAAAAACCACAGTCATATAGAAGGACAGCTTCTACAGTTTTTTGACCTACAGTATGGCAGTCAAGATTATTTTGGAAGTAGAGCTGGTGAATGGTATTAAGGCTTCTGGTTCACCGCTGCAATAGTCAGGAACTTTTGTGTGTGTGTGTCTCTTCATACATCCAATCATTCACTTACCTCACCTATCTCAGGCTCAATTCTATTACAACATACTGTGCACATAGTCTAAGCAAGAGGGGATGTTTCTTTTTGGTAGGGGGACCAACACTGAAACTGATGAGCAAAACCCATAAAGCAGCAGTACAAATTTCAAGATCCTTTATGATTGAATGAATAACCTTTTGATCCTAACAGAAAAGGTAAAAAAATCTCACAAAATTTGTAAAGGACTGAATGTTGGCTTTATGCCACAAAAAATGCAGGCTTAGTATTCAGTATCTGTAGGGGTTCTTCTTTCAGGATACGGGTGTTCCATGGATGTTTTAACAATTAGCTTCCACCTTCTGTCAAGGTGGACTTTCATCTCTCAGTTGGTAACAGCTAAGTGTTGTTTGATTCCTGGACATCAATAGCTAGATTCCTTTACACTTTGTAAAGGAATTTTCATTTTTCTGTATTTATGTTGTGTTTAAATTTTTCAAGTGCCTGCACACTTCTTACTACAATTTTTTCTTTTTTTACAAGTGACCCTTTAAAGAGAATGTATGATATAATGGAAATGAAAGAACATTAGTCTATTTTAACTCTCTGTGAAACAGTAGCACCTGCTTCCCTTTTGGGAAGTCCATCTTGGAAAACCTTAGGAAACTCATCATGGCCTTCTGTGTTTCTGTAACATTAGATCAGTAAAGTCAGAGTTTAGAAGTTCCTACAGTAACAAAACACATCAGAAAACCCAAGATTACAGCTTTCTGACATTATAGGTCACAGTCTTTAAAAAATGCTATGCTGACATTTTTATTTCTCACAAACCAAGGTTATGTCAAACTTATGTTTATGTACTTCCCTGTCAACTAACACAAATGGTAGCTTGCAGCACCAATGGAAAAGGGAGACAAGTATATTCTGCATGAGAAGGAGAAACTGAAAGAAAAAAGATTAAAATAACCAAAATTTCATGTGTTCTTGGACCATATTACTAAGGTGAGACAATTTCTAATAACATTTTGAAAGAATACCATCTGTGTGAGGGTGGTAAATAGAGCCTTGTGGGATATGCATTTCATATTCACCAGTTCAACACTTGCTGCATTGTCTTGGCAGAGTTATCGATGGGCAGGGACCTGGGTGGGACTTGGAAGACCTGCATTCCAGTTCTGATCCAGTCACTGGCCCATTAACTAAACTTGTGCAAATTATTAGTTTTCCCATCTGTAAAAACCTGATAACACTACCTGCCTTGCAAAGCACTTTAAGATATATATCTGAGGAAAAATAGTAAGCAAGTAGGTGTGGTTACATTTGTTGAATTACTGATTTAAGCTATGTTTTTCCAAACTGAGACGGTATCCACTCTTGAAAATGGAGTGGTGCTGAGCACATGTGAGTTTTAGTGGATTAAATCTGTAAAACAGGATTAACACTCACTCTGTCTGGTACTCCCTAGCACAGAAGAGCATTTTAAGAGAATCAGCTAAATTGGGTGAAAGCTAAGGTTCCGCAGAAGATGCCAAACATGGCAGTCCTAGCTTAAAAACCCCCTGCTGTAGGCATCCTATAACATGAAAGCATAAATGTTAACTGAAAGAGAAACACAGAAACATGACTATGCTATTCCTTTTCTCCCTGTTACTCACTCTTTTGTGCTCTCTCAAAAGTTTCTGCAGGCAGACTACCTCCTGCTGTAATCTTGACAAATCTCCCCAGCCACACAGAATTGGCATTCAGTTAGGAGATCTTGAAGAAAACTGCTATTGCAGAAAGAGGTGGTAATTTTCTTTGCTGTGAATCTATTCTTAGCTGTGCTGTAGCATACTATCAGGTGATGCTGCTGGTCTTTCAAGAGAAGCATGAGATCTTGTTAACAAGTCCCTCTGCATTTTTCTGGATGCAGTGGTGCTGACCCTGTGCCAAATTCCTCATGGGGAATTGTGGTTTATATACCCGATTTTTTTTAATACCCTTTGGCATTGCTCTTTTTTTTTCTCTCCACTACTACTTGGTAATATTTGCTATGAGTTCATAAACAGCTGCTATTTCACCATGGCCAAAACTGCATTTCATTCCCACTTGAAGTAATTGTCTCTAAATTTTTAAAATATGACCAGTGAAGGAAGCTGGTGAACTCTTAATATTTGAATTGTTCTTTTATTAAGCAAGAACCACTGGTCTGTGAATGATTTTGTTGTCCTCTGATGCTATTATCTGCTCAGAGCTCAAACATGGCATTTTTTCCCCTTTTACAACAGTTTCCATGGCACCAAATGTGTTACCTGCTGTGAAGAAGGAAGATACTGTAGTAGTAGGGAATATGAATCATGCCACCATTTCTGTGTGACACATACAGATACCTCACTGACATTTATCTGGATCCTTTTATTTCCTCTATATTTTTGCCTCTGATTTTACTTTACTATATCATAGTTCCAGTACAACATCGTTCCTGACATGTGAAATCTTAATTCTCTTGGTAGCTCTTTTAATATATTTTTGGTATGGCAGATTTCTTTCAGTTTTCTAGTTGGAAGCATACATGCATTTCTTTGCATAAATGCACACATAAATGCATACATGCATTTCTTTGCTTTTAACATAGTGCATTCTAATTTCCTGTCACACCCTCCATTTTCTTTCTGGAAAGGAGGAATCACTGATAGATTTTTGTGACAGCTTTAGAACTACATAGCCATTTCTTTCAGAAAAAAAGATACACTGAAATTATATGTGGTTTATTCTAACCACGTATCTAATTATTCCTTGATGTTACTGTTCACAATACTATGTGTATTAATAGGATTTGTCACATTCACTTTACCTGAATTTTCCTAAAATAACTTCCTCCTCCAACAGCTGACTCTTACTTCCTTATCAATTTTTATGTGAAGATCCTAGTGTACTATCAGTAGAATCACAGTTTTCTATTTTGCCACTTCAAACTGAAAATGTTGATAAGTAAAAACAATTTTAAGTATCTACAGTAATACCAGAATTATGTGAAGGGGTAGCAAAAGGGAAAGAAGAATTATTTAGGGACCTTATTTAAGGATTTATTAGGTGATTAAGGGGCACCCAATTTGTGGTGAGGACTTGCACCTTCTTAAGAGTTCTCTGAAGCTATCAGTGTATCATTCTTACGCATGATCAACTTGGTTATTCACTATGATTCATTCTTTCCAAACATCAGTTACACAGACACTGAGATAATGTCATGCTTCCCTAAAAATGTTGCTACTAGTCTCTACAGTCCAAGTACAGCCCAACAGGAAAATCATACCAGAACAAAGCCCAGTGTTAAACGTGTGAGAAATATCCAGCATCAAATGTAGTAAAAGCTAACTCTTGGGCGCAGCTCACTTCATCTGGATTTAATAAGAGCTTTATCAAAGATTTTTAAAAAATTTTAAAGGGCAAGGTTGAGTCTTATTTCTGTTTACAGCTCGTGCTGGTTTTTATGTGTTCTAAGTTTGAAAAGTTTCCTGTCCAGTGTAAAGTCACATTGCAGGTCTAGAAGTAAACCAGTCATGGGACCTTTTCATATGAAGAAATTGGAATTAAGTGTCATTGTAATCTAGAGCTCATCTGGAGAAGGTCAGATATAGATGGATGAATGTAAAGGTTTAATGCAGTGAGTTTTGAGTAACCTCTGTCTCAGTATACATCAGTTTTTTCATGCAAACAATTGACATACTGGTTTGGTCTATAATATGCCAGGATAAATCTGTTTGCATTGTACAGATGCAACTACAAGTGACTCCAGAGAGTTGGCAGAAAGAAACATTACTGAGGGTGGAGGTTCCTTTTTCAGCTTTTGTAGAGCAGAAAGAGTTCATGTGAAGAACATTTCATACAGTGCTTTTCCCCCCCACATGTACAAACAAATGCTCTGTTTTTCCCCTAACATACTTACTACTATGAATTCAGATATGAAAAGACATTAGAGCAAAATGCACAGAAATATGGTTCATCGATGTCTTCCAGAACTTCTCAGTCTTCAGCAGAGCTGAGATATCTGAGGAGGTCCTGTTCACTGAATATTTTTATTGCAGCATCCAAGACTGAGAAGTTAACAGAAATTGTATCGCTCAGAAGTACTTCTCTGCTCGTGGACCAGGGTGCCCACTTTGGATACATCCGGATTGCTGATAATGTTACTGTACCACATGTGGAGACACAAAAAATACTACACATTAAATTCTTCCAATTATGAGGAATTACGTCCATTAACATAGCTAACTCCTACAATACTTTCAGTTCTGTATTGAGTTTGTGTGTGGTGAGGTTTTGGTAGAGGGGGAGGGGGCTAAAGCGGTGGCCCCCTGTGAGAAGCTGCTCAAAGCTCCCCCAGCTCCAAGTCATCTAGACCCACCTTTGCACCAAGGCCGGGCCAGTTAGCAACGGTGGCTGTGCCTCTGTGATAACGTGTTTAAGAAGGGGAACCTGCAGAGGAGGAGTGAGGTAAATACCTGTGCAAACACTGAGGTCAGCTGAAGAAGGAAGAGGGGGAGGTGAGCCTGCAGCCCGTGGTGAGAGGGCAGGCTGTCCCGCTGCAGCCCATGGATGTCCACAGTGAAGTAAATGCCCACCTGCAGCCTGTGGAGGACCCCATGCTGGAGCAGGTGGCTGCACCCAAAGAAAGCTGGGACTCTATGGGAAGCCCATGCTGGAGCAGATTGTGAAGAGCTGCATCCCTGTGGGAAGAACCTGCATTGGAGCAGTTCATGTAGAACAGTCTCCCATGGGAGGAACCCCACACTGGAGCAGGGGAAGGGTGTGAGGAGTCCTCCCCCTGAGGAAGAAGGAGCAGCAGAGAAAACAGGTGATGGACTGACCGCAACGCCCATTCCCCATCCCCCTGTGCTGCTCGGGTGGAGGAGGTAGAGAAATCAGGAGTAAAGTTGAGCCTGGAAAGAAGGGAGCAGTGAGAGGAAGGTGTTTTAAGATGTAGTTGTATTTCTCACTATCCTACTTGGGCTTGATTGGTAAATTAGTGGTAGTGGTGTTCAAATTACACTGATGTTCTTTTTTCCCAAATCAAGTCAGTCTTTTGCCTGTTACCATAATTGTTGAAACATTCCTCTCTGTCCTTGTCTCAATCCCCAAGCCTTTTTTTATATCTTCTCCCTTTCATCCCACTGCAGGGGGAGAAGTGAGCGAGCGGCCACATGGTGCTCAGTTGCCCTCTGGGCCTAAACCATGACAATTCCCCCCCTTTTTTTTTAACATATACACTTCCCCCACCAGGTGACCTTTACATGAAGATTAAATATGGGAAGAACCCAAGCAGCTAAATAGTATTGCCTGAACTATAGCACAGCTAAAATGCATCGCTGATGGTATTCTCCAGTTACGTACAGAATTACCAAACCACGATATGGCTGCAGGCTTTATGTATAATATAAGACTCTCTGTCCATCCTCTTCTGTTACTTAAAAAAGTACAAACAGTTAATTCTCTCAAATATCTACTCAATTACAATAATTCTTCCCATAACAAACTAGCATATAACACCCACTCTAGTGTTTTGTAACACTGCTTGATAAACTGAGTTACTACCCTATGATGCTTTACACAGCGACAGTATTTGTGCTACTTACCAAGCTAATCTCTCTGTTTTGTTATGAAAAACAGAGCTTACTGGTTCGTAAAAATATTTTCATGAATATTTAGGAAACAAAGGGATAGAGTGTGCATTTCAGTGCCATAATAATATTACTGCATTCATGATCTGAGGGCATTTACGTCCCTACATGAGTCTTCAGACAACTCTTCTTTTGGTAAGAACTTTTTTTTTTAAGCCAGGTGGGCATTTGGGCACCAAAATTTCATTCAGTGTAAATAAAAGTTGGCTGTGTTAAGTCTTTTAAGTAAATACAGGTCTATCAGGAGTGGAGACTTGCAGCAGCAGCCTAGAAGGTATAGGAAGAAGACAAGATCTATACCTAGAGGTGATGGGAATACGAACGTGTTCCTGGTTAATGGAATGCCCAAGCACAAGGCAGGTGCCTCCTAGCACTGTGCAGCAAGACCTTGCTTCAGCTGCTGGAGAAGTGGCTGTGCAGAGTCAAGTGAAGGTTATTACAAACAAAACCAGAGCACGAATGTGAGAAAACACATATTATGTGAACAAGACTATTGGTTACATAGATAGTGTATGTTTAACCAGATGATTCCCATAAACACAGAAAATTGTTTGTAAATGAGTGGAATAGTCTTTCCTTCATTGTCTTCCATTCAAAATCATAACTGCTGGAGTCACAACAGCGATGAATTACATGACAGGAGTCCAGGGTATCTGCAGCTTTGCACAGCTATGGAGTTTGGCACAGGCATGCATATGGACACTGAGGCTACCAGTTAGCTAATTTGGGATATTCATAGCATAAACATAGGCCCCTGACTCAGGTGTATTAATTTAGAAGGTTGATTCTCATAGGCTCCAAAGAGGAGTGAGCAGAGCTGGAGAGGAGCTTTCCCAGAAGTTTACATTTAGGCCATTTTACACATAATACAGCAGTCTATTGTTTTTAATCCCATGCCCTATCAATAGTGTTATTCACATACCAATAACTCTGGTTCAGCTGCACTGAATTGCACTGTAACCAGTTGACATTCACACTGGTATGAAATTAGAAGGTCCTGTAAGACATTTTTCTGCATGGAAAGAAAAATCCCAAACAATTCTACAATTTACAAAGCAAATATCTACGATCAGACCATGCTATATCCCAGCAGAGTCCAGAAAAATTCATAGCTGAGGAAACAGTACTGATTTAAGGTACATCACATCTGAAATGAGATTAGCACAGAAGACTGGGCAGAATTTTGGACAGGGAATTTAATTTTTCCAGTTCAAAATTGCATTAGATTAGACTACCTGTGTTTCCTTGTCACCTATTTTGTGTGTTTTACACAGAGATATCTGAAGAAAAAGAGAAGGTATTAAAAAATTAACTTATAATGTTATCAGACCAGACAACCTAGACTTTGCAGTAATGAGATCTCTGTGACCTTTTGGAAGGGTGCTGCTTTCTCCCCCATAAGAAATCCTCTAGCAGTTTTCAATTTTTCTACCTAAGATTTCCAAAGACTTTCAATTTTTTTAGTGCTGGAATAGACTGAATGGACAGAGCACTCCAATGGCTTCAGAACTGCAGTAAACTTTAGCTCAAGAAATGACATAGTGTGATCAGTTTCTCAGTTTCTAGGAAGGAATAGGGGAGATCGTGCTGGATATATGTCAAAGTTACTCATTCTGACAAAGAAGCAAGAATCAATGTGACCTTGAATCAGCCTGAGTAGGAGTTTTAAATAGAAAGCATTTTAGTTTTGGGAAAACAAACAAACAAGAAAGAACCAACACATAATGATAAAAACAGCTCAGTAAGTCTGAAAAGGTCATATATTTTTGCCTTTAAAAATCCAGAACAGTATAGTAAGAGTGGGTTTTTTTCCACAGTCACTGCCCCATTTTTAGAATACGATTAGTTTAGACTTTTCTTTGATCCATGGTTTTGTAATTACTTCAGAATCACACAACATCATCCATATGTGACTTTCATATTTACATTTTTCATATGTGACTTTCATATTTCATTTGCAACCAGAAGAGCTACAAACTGAAAATTTTAAACAAGACTTATAGGATCCTCAAGTACAGCATGGTAGACATTGGGGCAGATAGAACTACAACAAATCAGTTCAACAACAAGCCATGAACTTATCTGTCCTTATTTGAGACTTGTTCTTACACAAGGAACAATGATAGGCCAGAACAGAGGGATGAAGCCTCCAAGCTGGCAATCTTCCCATGAAGGCAGGCAACTTTGTCATTAATTAATTAGTTCTGCAGAATTATGCAACATAACTTGTCATACTATCATGAGTAAAGTTTTAACTGACAAGTGAAAGATCTTTCTACGGCTAAACTCAGTCATTTGCTGTTTTCATTTAGCATTGGTTCAAAGGCCAAGGATAAACACTTTGCCTTTTCATGACTGATTTTCTTGGCAGCTTCACAAGGCTGTTCTTGGGAAAGCTCTGGCGACATTACTGGAAATACCCTGCATAGGTTTCTGTAAGAAAATCTTTTGCATCTCACCTGTTCCGGGAACTTTCTGACATGCAAAAACCACTTTTTTTTTTTTTTAAATACAGGAAAGTGTAATTCTACTCTGTCTGTAGGCAATAGGAGTACTCAGGTTGGGGCATTTAAGCATTTATATCTGACTGTAAAGTTAAAGGTTGTTGCTCATGTCAAATATCAGAAGCCCAATTGCTTGTGTACATTCCCCTCCATGGGTGACTGGCAAATATTACAGAAAAAAACAAATGCTGCTAAAGGTGCAAAGATTAAATGGAGGAGGGGGGAAGTACTTCACTTTAAAAAATACCTTTATTTTTACTTGCAAGTCTTTAAATGTCTTTGAAACATCATTCTTCAGCAGTAGTTAACCTCGGTTTAACCTTATCTTACCGTTACTTAGTTTTTAGATTACCTTACCAATTACAATGTCATCAGGATTAAGGTCCCTTTCACACAAACTTCAGTAGTATTTTTGGCTTATTTCTTCACATGCATAACTGGTGTTAAATTACAGCACTTAAAACTATCAGAAATGAAACAAAACATAAGCCAGGGTAGGATGGCTGGATGCAAAGAAAGACATGAGAATTTGTGTATATTGCATATATAGTCCATAGACAACTTCAATGGGAAGATCAGAATTCAGCCTTGACAATTTCTGAAGTTTTTAGTAGCAAGTGACAACAGAATGGAGGATGTCCAACTGCAGGCAGACATCAGAAAGAGAGGGGTCTTCAGCCAAGGTTTTAGAGGTAAAGTGAAAAACATTAATTAAAACTATACAGCTGTCCAATGTAACATCAATTATTCAACACTTTTTCAGTGTGCCAAATGACTAGTCTCTAAAAGGGGAAAAAATCTTAGGATTTACAGGGCAGTGGGGATAGGAGAATGGAAAACGTGAATACTGCTCAATTCTGTAAAATTAAAACCAAACATGTAGCTTTCCCAGAGTATTCCTTATATCCTTACAGATGACCCTGAGAAGGATACTTTGTAAGGATTTGTTCAATAACAGAGTCACGAAAAACTATGAAGCAAGGGAATAGTCTCTCCAAGTCTGGTGACAGTGAATTTCTGCACCTCACAAGAGTAAGCAAAGGTCACTTATATAAGCAGGCAAAAAATACTTGTATGCTAGTATGGTTAGG
The DNA here is from genome assembly GCF_047716275.1 of Strix uralensis. Lineage (NCBI taxonomy): Eukaryota > Metazoa > Chordata > Aves > Strigiformes > Strigidae > Strix > Strix uralensis. The sequence continues at coordinate 80,440,104 of NC_134012.1, read as the reverse complement.
TACATCTAGAGACTTGAGAGAGACCTGGACTGCCCTCTACCCCCAGGGTCATTTAGGCAGACTAGACTGCTTGGAGCAGCATGTTGTAATGCGACCTGTAGAAAATGGATCTTCAGCAGGGAAAAAAGCCAGTATAGACAATATGTCAGTGAGAGAATGAAAGGATCTAAACTCACAGGACCTTGCCACCACAGGAAGCCTTGCAAGATACCCACATCCTTACACTGATGAGGGCTAACAAAAGCAGAACAAAATGCTTCATCCTGCCCAAGAATGAAACTCACAAGAAAATAAAAAACATTTTAAAAAGTCTTTGCAACTCGAACTCTTCACTCCCTAAACTATGCTACCATTAATCTATACTTAAATATATAATACTTAGATAGTGCAAAGTACAGAGGGTAGTTAAAACTTTCTTCAAGAAACACCCTAAATGCTCAATGAATCTGACACCTGCCTCCCCAGAGCACGAACCCCATTGCAAAGAGCCTCAGCCTGGAGGCTGGCACTGGGCCCTGCCTCCTGCCCCCCTGCCCCATGCCCAACATGCATGGACAGCTGGGACTCTCCCTGCTGCCCCCAGAGAGGAGGCGATAGGGCCCAGTGCCCTGCATGCACTCAAGATCAGACAGCAGGACACATTAATGAGACAGACCACAATGAATACCACTGGCTTTTTGTCTTTTTTTCTAGGGAAGGCAGCAATCATCTTACTAACACCCTGATTTCCAAGATTCACCAACTGTGTGTTGTATTTGCACTATGATTGGTAAAGAGGGAGACCTTGAAATTGGTCAGGTTATCATCCTTCTGTAGCCACTGGTTTTCCTTCCCACCACCTGGCTGGTAGGTTTGGCTGAAAAGAGTCTGACCCCCTCAGGCATGAGAAATAAAAAAGATAGCATGGCAGAATGGGGGTGGAGGTTGAGCTTCTATGTGCTAGACACCTTCCCTAACCCCAGCCCTTTCTAGAGATCCAGATTTCAACCTCTCAGGTCAATTTGCCTGCCACCAGCTCTTCAACCAGATATCCTCGCCAATGGTCAGGCAAATAAGCTGAACTTGGACTCAGAGGACTGTTTCCAATCTCAGAGACCTGAGTTTCTGACTTTCCTTTCTCCCCCACCACACCTTCTCCCTCAAGCTAGAATATTCTGGTTCTTCTTGCTGCAGTACTTGTGCTGAGTCCACTATCAGGTGGCCCCATGGCAGTGCCAGGCTATCTCCTGGATGCTCTGTTGCTCACTGAAAGCCACCTCAAGCTGTAATTGTCCCATTCCATTCTTCTCCTGCCTCTGATCTCACTGAGAGAGGAAAACACCTGGTTTGCTTGCCCTTAAAGCTCATGCCAGCACCACAGTTAGCTATAGGTGCCAGGGGAAAGTGGAGTTGGTGAGAAAATAAAAAAGCTGTGTAATCAGCTTAGGGAGGAGAATGGTCCGGTGGACATTATTGGTTAAGACTATAAAGAGATTTTTTCACAATAAATGTCTGCCTCACTTTATTTCCTTAAACAAAGACCAAAAGGAACATAAAGCATATAAAATACAAGTGTCGAATGTTTCATATAGCTTATAGACAAAGAGGGCTTTACCCCTCCTAAACTCATTTGCCATTGCTCACTCTTTCCTTCAGACCATCAATTACTTGTTGAGCTGTGCAGCACAGGCTGGAGCAGCTAACGCCGCACACATTTGCTGGCATCTGCAGAGGCTCAGTGCTTCAGCCTGGGCTTTTACGTCCTACAGTCACCCTGACAGTGTGCAGCTTTCTTCTGTTACATGCATTATACAAAGGACCCTGTGGCCTGTGCCTGGACCCTGCAAACACTCTGGGACCTGTGTGCAGGGCAGACATGCTGTAGCCAGAAAGCTGATAAGGGGGGGAAGCTCTCCTTATCTCCTACTACATCTGATCCTGATTAATCTTTAGCCACATTTCAATGTGCATTGCAACACTAGAGGCTTTCAATACCATCTGCAACTAATATTCACAACTAGGCCTGGTAAAAAGTCACTAACCATGTTGTTGCTGAATGCCCTACTGTTAGACAGCCAAGTTTTGATCCACTGTGCTGTGCCTGGATCATTGTCAGTTGTTCTCACAGAGAACAGACAGATTGATTTATTTATTTATAACACAGGGCTTTTAGGACATTCTGAGCTGCAGGTAGGGCGAGATGTGGAAGTGACTCACATTGTTACAGAATATCTCCTAGCCCTACGGACCTAGCATTTGTCACTGAGATAGCCATGGCACAGCTAACTCATTTAGATTTGCAGTCATCAATAATTATTACTACTATTTTTATTATTATTCTTCCTTCTGTCCCTGTGCCATGTTATGCACATACCAACTTTTCTACTCAGTGCATGTCTTCTCAATAAAATGCCCACCATTTCCTCTAGTGGGAAAAGGGTCAGCAAATCCATAGTTCTCCCTACTCCTTTCCTGTCTTTCAGTCAAAATGTCAGCATTTTAAACTACTTTGCAATAACAGGCAGAACAACAAAGTGTAGTGTTTGCTGCTTGGCGCTAATGGATACCGTCAGCCAATCCACCAGCTTATAAAAATCATATTTATCTGAAACCACTGGATATGCTAACTGAAGTGGCAAGCTCAGTTTGCACCCCACTTTGGTTTTTATTCTATTTATTTTCAGCAAAATGAACAGCCTACTGTCTTGTAATTGGTCTTTCATCAGACATCTATTTTCCCGTTGCTATGACTGCTTGGATCAAAATACAGAATTGAATGCCCAGATCCACAACCTTTCCAGCAGCCTTCCTGTGCTTGAGGTACAATGAAAAAAATCTCCTTGGCATTTAGGAGCTGAATAACATGTTGAATAAAGTCTGCGCCAAGCATAACCAAGGTCTTAGTTTTCTGCAGGCATAAAAGTTCCACTTCACATATATCACAGCCACCCTCTTGGAGGGAAATCATTAGGTGATAGCATTGAGGAGAGCTAGTTTACACAACTTCTTCCCAAACCTTTATTTTACTTCCCTTCCTATTCGGAGTTTGACCTCTTAGATACAGGGTAATAGTATTCTGTGGCTGGCTAGTACAAAATCTCCATGTGAATACCTTTCTACACCGAGTGTCCTAAATTAAAATATGTCTTGTTTGTAATCTCTTACAGAGCTGGACTTGGCTTTGTAGCACTATGCTGAAATTTACAATACTGAGATGAATTATTCTCATCATTTGCAATGAGTACATGATTCATTAAGGCACAGTTCTGGACTGGTCATTTCAAATGAGCAGTTCAGATCAGTGCCCTAGTAAATCCCCAGACAACATTTATATTTTTCTTTATTACAACAGCTCTTAAATTTAAAAGTGTGGTATTGAATATAATAATGAACTTGTCAAACTTCATTAATTTAAAAAATTGAAGTAGGTTAATTTTAAAACCAGCTTAGAAAAAGCCAGTAGGAAATGGCCCTCCATGAGGTGAAATAAACGAAAAACTTTATAAAGACAGTCAAAACCAAAACTTTTTTTCCTTTCATTCCAGATGCAAAAAAGCCCCACACAGTTACAATCCTGTGAAAAGAGTAGAAGATCAACAACTAGCAACACAATTTAAAAATCAAAAAGGCCACAAAACATACCTTCAAGGTTAAAAAACCAAAAATACTGTGATATCTGTTACTTTGAATATAGTCAAGTATTTTTTCAGAGCTAACTTTGAGAGACTATTTTGTCCTGCAACACATTTATATATTCAGTTTTTAACCTGTACCTAATTCTGACCTGAGCAGCATTATTCCCCTTGGAAACAGCATCCTATTCTCTCTCCACAGCATCAGATGATAGCTAGCAGGTGCCACTCTACTACACCAGGCTCAGACTGTATCACATTGTAACATACAAAAACTCTTCTGGACAGTGGATATATTGGATCGTGCAGATCACTCATTATGAGATAACAATACTTTAAATTGTGGAAGTGACTAGAAAGAAGCCACCTTCAGGAACTGTTAAAATACAACTGTACAAGGTCATTATAATAAATGTTAGCAATATTTTGGCATAGATTTGGGACAAAGCAAGATTGTAATTTCAATTTGAAGACTGCTTCAAATGAGGGATTTTTATTTTATTTGGAATTAGTAGAACAGGACAGATTTTCTGTCATAGTTACAGAAATACTAAAATTAAATATGAACAGTCCCTCTAAATGGCAAACCTGTAGGTGTTTGGAAATGTATCTGCAATGTTGATGTAGGAGCCAAGAAGCAGTGCGGTGTCTCTTCTTTCTCAGGAGCAGGAAGGTAAATCCTGCATCACTCAGAAAAATCACATAGTAAATTAACCAAGTCATGCTAACTTAACCTGTTTAACTGCTGCTAAAGTGAACTACTTGCATATCCTCCTTGTTTTCAAACAGAAAATGTCTAGTTGCAGGGAACTGGACAGACATGTTTTAACATTATGTAGGACAAAGCATTCACTTCAGTATTTCACAGAACTGTATGCAGTGCCTGTCTTCAAAAATACCCTCATGGACACAAAGCACATATGATGACACACAAAAAGCACAAACAATGTTCTGTTTGCATGTAGTTAAGCACAATTTTTCCTATGCACCTAAAGAATTTGTATTGTTATTCAAACATAATTTAATTAATTGTGGTTTGAAAGAGGTTCACTAGGCCTAATACCTATTGCCTTTGCAAATGAGAGTATTTGGTCAAGGTTTCCCATAATTTTACTTTACTGCACTGGGCTAATTGATCCTCCCAAATGCCTCTGAACATCCATGTGCAGACATGGCACAAATAGCTAAAGCATGTGGCAAACCAGATGTACCACTTAGGAAGAAAAAAAGACAAAAGTCCAACCCAGTCCTTGCAGTTCATAATCAGCTTTTCACGAATTTCAAAACACCGAAGAAATAACTTTGTGGGCACATAAAGTTTCAAGACCAGGCTCAGGTCTTGGGGGGGGGTGTGTGTGTTTGTTTTTTAATACTGACCTCCTCCTGCTGGACTCCTTACTGCTGATCTTTGTGATGACAAACAGCCCTTTGCTTTGGCTGGGGCACTCAGTGTATTTTTGAAGGGAAGTTAGATGACATTTTTTTCTGCTGTGATACTGTTTTATTTGTTTTTCTAGGGAAGGGAGCATTTGGGTGCACATTTTGTATGTGGAGCTACAGTTTATTGGGTGGAAAGTGCAATTCAGACTGTTTGTAGGTGAATACAAAGTCCAGGAGACATCAGAACAAGATACACCTATTTGTAGGTGTGAGAAACGCTCAGTTGCCAATTATCCATAGCTCAGACAGGATGCGGTGTGAAGCACTCTTTATTATGTTCTTGCAAGACCGGGCGCCCCATCAGGTGGACGCGCCTACCAGCCATCATGCGATGGTTTATATCCCTTTCTCCCGACTGCGAGTTCCCTCCCCTGATTCCTCACTGCCTGAGTACTACAGGGTGTACAGACTTCCCGAACCACCTACCGATACGCCCCTTCATGTATGTGTTCACACGTCGCATGTTCATGGAAATGAACCTTGGCTTTCTCCAGGGCGGAGAAGTTAATATGCATGAGCTCATCACGCAAGCATGGAAAAGTTCGAAATTCAGGTTCCCCAAGTCTTTTGGTATCTGCATCCATCTAAAGCCAGTTCCAAGTACTGGGTCATCACAGTTGACAAAAAGACCACTCGTCTTCTAGCCCTAGGCCAGGGATTTCAATGGTTGTGAATTGCTCTCGTTGATTGCTTTGGTGAATCGCTCCTGCCATTCCCATCAGGCTTATTATGGGAAAACAACATTCTTTCCCTTACAGTAGGCATTTTCTCCTGCGATTTGTATGCTGAACTTTTTAACTTTTGAACACAATATGAACAATGCAGAATGCTCTGAGTTCAAGATAGCTGATCTTTAAATATTCTTACTTTTGTTCTTCTCTTGTGTCCAGCTAACATGCCACTGTATGTGGAAGAAGACTACTGCCCACCATACTATGGTAACTGACCTGGCAGACAGCCCAGATTGCTCTGATTGCAGTGAAAAACCCAAGGCAGGACTGTGCTAAAGACCAGTACTGGCATTTAAGTGGTTTATGACTGACTGGGGTGACATTTGAAAATGAGAAGCAGAAACAGCAAAAGCATGCTGCTGAGCTGCAGGCACAGTGTGTATTGCTACTGCTCACAAGAATAGGCAGGGCTTTACTCAAACAGCAGCAACTGATACAGGAAAAGCCACCTTCTCTCACAAATCTTGTTTTAAATGTCCGTTCTTTTCATGAAACAGTTGACTGTAAAGTACTTATTTCAGTAGATAGCAATCTGTAGCTTCATGTCAAAATCACCTCATTGACTTTGAGATAGCTACAGCATCTTATGCACAGAGGATTTGAGGACTGAAGAGATGTGCTTATTAAACCAAATTGATAAAATTGGGAAAAGCATGCTCAGGCCACACAACCAATCTTCAAACTTTTCTAGGTGCCAGAGATTTAAAAATGTAAGTACTTCTGAGTGTTTTGTGTTTGTAGCCTAAGGTTAGGAAGTAGGTTGTGTTGTGACGGTTAGCTTTTCTGCTTCCTTCTGTCTATTCCTAATCTAATAATGAAACACAGCTGTCCAACCAACACCCTCTTTACCTTTATCCTTATACCATCACAGCTATAAGAGCACAACTGCGGTATTAGAAGGGTAAGGCAGTAACTCCAACACATTAAAAAGGTATGCTGACATAACTGGTCTACTAGGTCATTTAAAACAAAGACCCCTCCTATCTGACCTCACATATTTTTTTAAAAAATGGCTGTTATCAAATGACTGTGTATTATGATCCACTCTACCACTCAAGAGCAAAACCTAACCCACTCTACTTTCTTATCAGCTGATTTTGCTTCTCCTTTTTGTTAGAACCATTACATGTATCTGGAAAATACAGTGAACCAGAGCCACAGCTTTGGAATTAAATGTGAGAAAGACTAATTTTTATGGTGTAATCCCTTAGTGGATTTTTTTTTGATGTTGGATACTCATAAAACCCCTAGAATTCTTCTGTATGAAAGTCTGAAGGATTTTAATCTTTTACTCATTGCACCTTTAGTAAGAAAGAGGAATTCAAAATCATGTGACAGATTAAAGAGGACAAAATAAGGACCTATATTTATCAAAACCATATAATAACAAGGTACTTTGGAAAGGCACATCTGATCTGTCACTTCAAGTTCTTATCTGGAGGAGCTCTTCAGGACAAACAAAGGAAGAAACAAAAAGAATGAAAAATAAATTCAAAAGATGATGCTGAAGAAGACTATTTGTGATATCCTGCTCTCCTACCCTTGTTTAGATTAATATCACACTTTATTATTGTTAGTGTTTTATATAACCTGACTCCTACCAAACGTCAAAGGCTTAATTCAAGGTACACCTGAGCAGCCTTAAATCCCTATGAGAAAGGTATGTAGCAAGTATTTTGTTTATGGGCTTTCAGACTATCATCATCATTATGAAAACTTTTGTATATATAGTAATGCTGAATGGTTAAAAAAACCGAAACACACAAAACCAAACAAATAAACCTTTAAAAAACATCAAATAAGCATTTCTTTTTAAAAAAAACCCTGTTTCTTAAAACAATTTGATCTACATTAGGGCAAGTAAAACTGGAACAAAACTACATTTCTGAGTATGCATCCAAAAAATAAAAATCTCTGAATCCTTCTCAAATGCCAATTCTTTTCAGAGGTTCTTCCCTTTGGTTTAGGCATAACATTTCAACCATGTTTTGAATGTATCATCTGCAGGAGAGAAGCAGTATTGGTATCCTCTCTCAGCAAAGCAGTGCTTTTGGCAGGATTTAAATGACAGCTCAGATGAGAAACCTGCTCCTAAGAGGCAGTGGGAAGATTGCATGATTTTATGCTATATGGGTAGGGTGAAAATATCCATGTCTTAAAAGATGGCAGATAATTGCCTTGAAGGGGTCTTCCTGCAAGAACAACAACTAATGATGGATAAGATTAAAAAGACACAGTATGAGGAAGAGAATTGTAAGGAAGACATTTTTTTAAGTGGCATTTTAAAAATAGTGGTCAAGGATGCCCAAACTAGGGACCTACAGAGCCGTATCAATTTTAGAGTGTTTTCAATAAGAACTGTCTGCTGAGACTACACAGGGAGACCAAGAAGAACCGTAAACTTTATAAAAGCCCATTTGTCCAAGAGCTACTGACTCAGAGGGAATTGTTCATCAGTCACTTGACACCTCTGGAGAAAGTTCATAGAAAACACTACAACCAAGGAAACCAATAACAAATGCACACAGAACAGAACACAGCACAAAATTATCTGAAATACTCCTTTCTATTTTAGACTTATTGTGTCTGTGCCTTTTACACTGTCCTGAAAATAAAGCTAGAGAAATTAAAATCCACAGCTGTTTATCCCACAAAGCCAATGCTGCTTCTCTATATCCTCTTGCCTTCTCCAGCCACCATACTGAGAAAGACGTCCTGAGGAAAACATACATTTAAAAACCAAAAATGCTTCACAAGCTTTTTCTCATCTCAAGGCCTTTTTTCATCTTCTTATTTCTTCACCCTGTAACCCCTTCTTTGCTAGTCTCATTTATCCACGGAGTTTCACAAGCCCTAAGTTCTTCTTTAGCTAGTTGTATTTTTTTCTCCTAGGCAATCATTTCTGTCATTAATAATGCTCTTTCAAAATGATCTTGTAAATTCACATCTCTTGCACAGTTTTACCACCCACTCACCTCTCATGTAACCCACTAATTTGATTGCAAAGGGAAGTGTAGGTTAGCAGTGCTCTTTATCTTTTCTCTTTCCAATGAAGTGTACGTGTATAGGGAAAATTTTCCTCTTCTGTGACTCTCTTTTGAAGTTTTGCTAGAAAGGAAGTTAAACAAAATACAATGTAAGAGATACAGTAAAAATGCCTTGAGGTCCAACAATCCTTCCCCCACAAGCTAGTGCCTAAATCAGACTACATTTTTGCACTACACCATGCAATTGCCTCCAGGTCTTGTATGACCACTACATGACTTCTGGCTAAGGACACAGCTGGAATTTCAAACCAAAGAGAGTAATGAAAATATTAAAATCTCAACTACATAAGTTACCATAGAATAATTTCAAATGGATTTTGAGACATTTGGTTTTCTCATGACAAATGGCAGGTATTTCAAGAGAAATATGCGTATATACATATTTTATATATATGGGGAAGGGAGGGAGGGAAAGGTACATTTTTTTCAGAATAATAGAGCTGTGTTGACCATAGATTATTTATCTACCCTCAACCTAAAAATCACGACAGGTGTGGTTTCAAGACTGAATTTTAAGGAATAACCAAACATGCAACCTGATGAGGAACAGACAGACATTCTGAGGGTTTAAAAGGACTTCTGGATAGAAACACTAAGCAGTTTTTTCCACTCTATTTTTTTTTTCTATTTAGTAGGTATATGGCAATACCAAATATGCTAGGATTAGGAATTAGGGTTTAAAAGTTCAAGTGCTGAATCAACTTAATACAAAATATTGTAATAGCAGTACCACCTTTTCAAGAACATACAGGTGGATACATAAGCTATCACTTCTGCAATCAAACAACAGATGACTGAAGATTCTGGCTGGACATACATATTTGGAATGAGCTAGATAAATTTATAGCTATTAAGATCCAAAATTAATAGTAGATATCATATACACATGTAACTTCTGCTTTCTTTCTAAGTACCATATGTTCCTACTTTTATTTGTTGTTTCATACTGCTCAGAAATATTTAGGGAGTTGCCTAATACATGTCTAAAACCTGATTTTAATGAATCTCCTGAGACTTCACTAATTGTGAACACAATGGAAGTTTTCCCTAGTAAAGTATATCATGCTGTAAAGTAGGCAGCAATTACAACTTTTTTCCATTGTTCCTTTACAGAACAGGTCTGAGGCAGACCTCCTTAACCAACAAAACAGATGCACTTTTCTTTACATGACTTAGCAGTTTTATATTTCACATTGATTATTAAAAAGGGAAATAACTTATTTTATTGCTCCTCATTTATACTATCTATTCAGCATCTAGATAAGGACTTGCCTTTTTCATGAACAGTTCAGGTTCTACATGTCTGTAACAACCATTATGTTAAACTGTTCTTCCTCAGTTTTTCATCTTGAGTTCTTCCATCCTTTCTCATGTAAGTCATATGCCGTGACCAAAATCCCCATCCAGTTATTTTGTGGTATCCTTGCGTCTCTTTCTTGTCACTTAACATAATCTTCAATTTCAATTTTTTTTTTCCCCAGTCCTTATGCAAAAAACTAATTCCCTCACCTAGGCTCTCATCATTAGAAAACAAAAAATGCCAAATACAAACCTTACTGTATTGACTGCCTTGAATTGCGCCTTCCTCTTTCAGTTACAAATCTCAGCACTGTGGAATAAGCAAACCAACTGCAAACTTTAAGAACATGTAAAAAATACTAAGTACTTTGCTATTCTGAGCCACAAACAAGAAGCCAAAATTAGTTCCTGACCATTACAGATCAAGATAAAGATCATTAGCTTCACTTATGCCCTTAATTAGATAATAACTGCCACTGTTAGTGACATTTTTAAAGCTCCAGACTATTTAAAAACCAAAAGAGGCCATGTATGTACCCAAATGTTCCTCTGGAAGAGTAGGTAACAGACGCTTCAACCATCACATCACACTAACAAGTACGGCCTTCTGCTCATTAGGGTTTTTTTTACACCTTTCTTCCTTCAGAAAATACAAGCATGTGTGGGAAAAAGGTTATACCTCTATACAAAGCATATTCATTACAAAAGACATCTGAAGGTATTCTGATATTTTAAAATTTTAATTCCAGAAGAAAACTAGTAGAAAATCTAGATGCTTGGAAATTCAAACACCACAGGTGCTTGAAGATTTCTCTCTCTTAAATCCATACCACCATTCTGGGCACTTTGCTGTTAAAAGCATGATTTCCGACAGATACCAGCCTACACAGAAGAGTCCACTGCATGTGACAAAAAAGCAACCCTTACCTCACATACTGCCACAACATGTTGCATTCTTTCTTGATGTAACTTCAGTGATGCTAGGCAGAGGTTATATAAAGGTCTACATATAAACAGTTGCCAAGAGAAAAAAAGTATGAGAGGAACTTTTTCCCAGAAGAGGCCCAGAACCACAATAATGTGTTTTAAGATACAGGTTTGACTCTCCTTCAGCAGCAGCAGGTAGATCTTTGCCCTGACCTAGATGAATGTTTAACATGTGAAACAGAACATAGAAGAATGCAACTTCTTCCATCTGAATCATAAAAGAAACAAGGAGTTTTAAAAAGTTTTGAAAGGAAGTGTATAGACAAATCAATTCTCAGGTTTCAGGTTGTGAATTCTAAGGCTGTAGCTCCCATAAATTCTGACTGCAGTACAGAAATCCCTGGAGCGGGGCCAGTTTTCAGACACACTAAGAAGGTTGAAAAACATCTCACTGCTCTTTTCTGTCAGTCTAGTTTTTCAGGCAGTCAGCCCCACAAAGCTTTGCGTAAGGGCTGAGACAACTAACTTTGCTGAGCGAGGCAAAGGAAAGGAAACCTGCAACAAGAAGGATAACTTTGTCAATTACAGTTCCTTTATTAATGGTACAGTGCAGCAACATCAACAGAAATAAATAGTTATTTGTACATAATACAAAAATATAACCCTTCAGAAAGTTTATACTGTGCTAGGAATTACACATTGAACTTAGAGAGCACTTTCTCTTAAATAATGTGGACACTCAGCCAAATGAATGGAGTAACATTTTATCTAATTTGAAAACACACAAAGAGCGGTTTATTAGTTCAGTGTATCCATATATCACACCTCAGCTAAAATTTGAGACCAAACCAACAGTTTTTCAACTTTTCCCTTTGCCACTGTTCTCTATCGATAGCACAGTGGTTCTATAACCAAAAGACGAACTGAATTTTTGATAGTAGCATTTATTAGCAGATACAGGAAAGTATTATTCAGAGAGACAGCTTAAGGCACCATCATTTCCAAGATACACACATGAAATTACTGACAAAAAACAGTTTTAAAGAAGGCTATGAGTGTTTAGTTACAGTACCAGGATGAACAACAATCTATTCTTTAAATATATTCTTGACAATATATTCGGTTGACTAGTGTGGCTTTTGTTTATTCTTTAAAAAAGAAAACTAAGATACAAGATTTTGACATTACTGCAGTCTCAAGAATGCCTCAGATTTTTGCAAAAAAAAAAATCTCCCTTTATCCTTCCATTTTTAAATGTAAACAAATCCATCACTCTTGCAAGAAAGTTCTTTTACATGCTTTTTAGAAATACAGTTTCCAACATGTTATATGGTAAAAGTCCACTAAATGATTTTGTTCTCCTTTAAAAGAAAGTATACCTACTGCTGATAACTGCCTCCCCCCCAATTCTGTATTCCATCTGTCCTAGCTATCAACAGCACTGGTGAACAATTAATTTAAATTAAATCAAGTTTCTCCTGAAGTCCTACAGAGCAAACACCAATCCTTGATTTGCTGAAGACCCCTTTCCTAATAATATCCCATGATATTATCTGAAAGTTAAAACAATACGAAGCAGAACTAACATCCTGAGAGCACCCACCACAGAACCCAGACAGCTACCTTGTTAAAACTCTCTTAAACCCTGGAGTAAAAAGTAGGATTCAGATAGGATAAGGACAAGGAGCAATTTTTATGAATTTACACTACAGAAATTGTGCGTTCCAAATTCTGCATGGTAGTTTAAACACAGAACTACGGTCAAGACACATCCACAGAACCATTCTGAATTTCAGAAAATGTTCCAGCCACATCACAGGCTGACGTCAAAACATTATGAACACAACAAAGTCACTGCAGCTTACATAGTTCCACTCACTGAGTAGGGGATATCTATCAGAGGAAAAAAAATGTAGATTCGGAATCACACATTACATACTTCTAAAAAGTATTTTCCAAATTACTATCAATTCTGACAATATCCCCTCCATTTACCTTTCCTTACATTTCAGAGTAGAACCAGCTGCAATTACTTGTAATAAATAACCAATACCCACTATAGTGTGGATATATTATTCCATGAATCCCCAAATTTCTATATTTGATCTTGGCTTTTACTTGCAGTTGGTGCAGAAAGTTGATGAGATTTTTTTGTGCCTTATGTCAATCTTGAAGTCAGCCATTTTGTTGCCACTGTAGTGAATAACCCGCACAAGGTTCTTAACCCCCTCCATCTTCTTATGACAAATACCAGCAGCACATAAACTGCAAAGTTCCCTTTCATTACCTTTTTTGCCTTAAGGTCCAATGAGCAGGTCTTGTTATACTGTTTCTGCATCTTTTACACCTGACCCATGAAAGTTTATCAACTTTCACACTATGATTCATTTCCTGAATGTCAGTGAAACACTGCCTCAGAAGTAAACTACACAGGTCATGTGATGTCATATGTACAGTCAGCTAAGAAGAAACAGATCTCAGATTCCAGTAACTCAATGAGCAACAGTGATTTCCTCCATTTCAAATAAACTTAAAATAAATAATTTCAATTAAAATAACAGCTTCAATCATAACAGCTGTATAGCATATGAAAAAGAAGAACTACAGAGAATTAATCTTGCCATTGTTATCTAATCATTGGCTTCCTGCACCAGAGGAAATTTCTGACTGAATCAACAGCAAAATTTTCTAAGCTACTAGCTAAAATCCAGATGAGAGAATGACATAAAACTGGGAAAAGAGGTTGGATTAACATTCTGTATGTTAAAAACAGACATTCTTCACTTAACTGAACTATCCATACTCTAGGGTCAGAAGAAGTCACAACTAATTTCAGTCATGTTTTGCATGTGCTCAGATCTCTGAACTGCTAACTTCAGGGTACACAATTTATCCGTAAGGACCTAAACCAGCCTTCTACTCCTTTTGCACGACTGGGTTAATGATGAATTAACACAAGGAAACTGAAATAATCTTGTATGGTCAGTTCCAACCTCAGTTACCTAAACAGACATATGACAACAAACTACCTATAAAAGCAGTGTAAATATAAAAGCTCCATAACAGGGGAGAGGAAAAAAAAAGAAATTGAAAAAAAGCAGCATGGGTTTGCTCAGTGACTGTTCACTATTTTGCCTTCTGGCAGATGAAAGAAGTTGTCATCTTTGAGTTTAAGATGTTCTGGTAAATCTAGCTGCCTGTTTGCTTCTTCAATGTCTTCCTGAATTGCTGAAATGAGCGCCTCTGAAAAGATAAGAATAGGGATATTTAAAAGATGGTTTGAATTCTGAACACACAATAGCAAGTGAAAATAAAGTGTACCACAGAATACCAAACAATCACAGAAGTAGAATATAATTATTACCACAAGGTTTGAAAGGCAAAATTCTTTGGTTTTAATGACACTTTTTAAAACAAACAAAGATGCCAGCACTGCATTTTTCACCATTATAACCACTTGTTCCAAAAGACATTTTAGCAAAAGATCAAGTTTCATGAACTGTTTCAATTCTAACGGAGCTGCATTTTGAGAAGAAAGTAATATACTAGACTGATGCTTTTACAAGACGACAATGATTTTTAAATTACTCCTTAGACAAGTGACACAACAATACAATTCTTAGTGTGATGCTTTGGAAGATGTGGGGGTCTGTTTTGGGGTTTTTTTAATTAAACCAACTTGTACAGTTAGCTTATGAAAACACTTTACTGAAATTTCAAAGGTTAACAGATAAAGCATCTTATTATGGAAAGAGAGACAGTGAAGACCAGTACTTGCATGAACAGGACAAAGAAGAGACTAGTTTGAGGGAGATCTGTAATACTGACCCAAGGAATCAAAGTTTTTTTCCGGTCGAATATATCCAATTATGACTATACTAAGAATTTCTCCATAAAAGTCTTCTTTGAAGGTGTGGATAATGTGCGTTTCCTGAAGGAAGAGAAATAAGTTGGCATTTATGATGAACTTTGAGTTTATTTCCCTCACTGTAAGAATGTACAGCTAATATCCCTAATTCAAATTCTCCCCAACACATACCAATAAAAGGGACATTGAGTTTAGCACATATAATGCAAGATTAAAGGCTACATCTTTTGCTTATGTTAGGAAAAAGAATTGTACTTTTCATGGAAGAAAAGTTACTCACTTAAGAGTATTCTGATAGACAAAAAAAAAAAAAAAAGAAAAACCAAAAGAAAAAGAAAGCCATTACTCAGGAGAAATGCTTCACCACTTCTCAGAGGTAACACTTCCATAGCAGCAGATCACAAGCAAATTTTAATGTTTCATCATTAAGTCAATGCATCCAAATAACTATAAAGATTTTGACTGAAATAGTTGGGTTAAGGAGAGCTTTGGCAACCAACTCACATGGGAACTGAACAATAACATTCAAGAAAGAGCAAAGGCTGAGACAGGGTTCCATCTTACACTCGAAACCATTTCATGCACATCTCTCTCTCCCAACACAGGCCCACCCATGGCATATACCAGCAGAGATATCAGATGTAAAGCTTTTGACTACTTGCTCAGAACAGTTATGTGCAAAAATTTTTAAAAGTATACATTTGCGTAAGACAAGCACGTTATGGAGTCTTCAAACACTCAGAACCTTAGAAGCAGAAATTCATGTCCAAATAAAGTGTTTTAAACAATAAAAGCAGAGCTCTGTAAGACTCAGGAAACACACCAGCCCCTGACAGCAAGAAAAAGACAGCTGTCACAGCTCACGAATTTAAACTCAACTCCTCCATCCTATTATTGTGTACCTTCAAATATTTATTCTGTATATCCAGCCACAGCACCCCATGTATGGATTCCATCATTTAAGAGAAGAATTAATAGAAAATCATTACAAATTAAGATGCTCCAACATGTCTTATTTGAAATGCAGATAGATTGCAGAGAACAATAGATTAGTATGTTCCAGCTCGTGCTAGGGCTCTTATAACCAGCAAATTCAATGCATCTATCAAGCTTATGTTTAGTTAGCTCAGCACCCCAAGCAATCACCATTTCAGAAATACTGTTAAATTTTTATTTTGGAAGTATTTAAGAGCAAACAGAATTTCTAGATCTAATTTATGGATCAAATTCTGCTTACCATATTCAAATTCAACATCTGGCTCATTTATTATAACAAAAATCCCCCACAAAGCAAAATTCTTACCACTGATTTCTTAATATTCTTATAGAAAGGATTCCATCCTATGCTCAAAACCATTTTATGCACATCTCCATTTCCAACACAGGCCCATCCATAGTATATACCAGTAGAGATATCAGACGGAAAGCTTTCAACTACTTGCTCAGAAAAGTTAGCTGCAAAAATTTTAGAAAGTGTAAAGTGTGAGTGCCTTTGTGTAGGCCAAGGACATAACAGAATCTTCAAACACTTAAAAGCTGAACTCTACCTACATACTGTTTACAAACATGATACTGGTGATGATGATGAGAGTGATGCAGTGTGCCATTTGGCAAAGTACAAAATACAAAACAGCTTCATAAAATTCAGTCTCTGTAGTAATATCTGAGTTATCACATCTCTTATGCATACTGTATTTTATAATTATACACATTATTTTCTGCACTAATAATTAAGAAACATGCAATGTATCCATTCAGAATGCATTTCACTCTTGGGATGACTATCACAGCTTTAATATGGTGAAAGATGAGAAAAAAAATAAAGTTTCTTCTGTACTATAAAGCAGCATCTCTGAACTATTTACCTGTCAGTAAAATAGTTACTCGTGAAACAAAATATACAGAAATAAATGAAATTATGATTTAGTCACCTGTCAATTTTGTACACGCTGCCTTTCAGAAGCATTTGTGGATTTCTGGGATTTTCTTTGAGAACTACAGCAAAATAAATTCCCTTCTGACCGAGCCTAACTTTCTTTCAAAATTACTATCCTACTTCTACTTCCCACATGAGTAGATCTCTTCATGCAAGATATCAAGACGATTTCAAAGAATTTATGGTTACTGAATTTTTATCAAAGCTCAGAAGCAGTAACAACCTCTCTGCCCTATTCCCTGATATCAACACACTATTTATATACAATCAGGAGAAAAATGTGGTATTATTAACAGATGTTGTCAGAAATCCAGCACCTCAAGACTGGTCTTACTAAGTTTCCTTGTCTGCTAGGAGTGGTGCAACATGACTGTTGACTTCCGTGTCTCAGACAGGACAAACTTCACTTGAATTACGCATCTATCTGTATTTAGACAACTGAAACAGAGATGAGCAATAGGAAAATATATTTCTTTGTAGACCAAGTCCACCTGCTCTGTTTCTTTAACTCCCGCATTATTCCGCTTGAACTTCCTTCCTTACAGCTATTCCCAATGCTTACTCCCTTTCTTATTCCAATGCGAGGTTTATGCGAACGGATACTCTCTAAGCTGCCACACATCAACACTGTGCATGTGATCACTTATCTACATCCCGTACATCATCATGACGACCATCAGATGATTAAACGAAACAAAAACGAGACTGAAAGAAATCGCTTAGCAGAATGGGGAAAGAATGACACAAGACTTTAAGCAACGCGAAAAAAAAAAATGTCAGAACAATGCCAGCAGGGAACAAGCTGAGCCTCTCCGCAGAAGGGCGCAGCCATGCCAACAACGCAGTTGCGCAGGCCGGCTGGGCGCCTCCCGGCTTCAAACGCGCTCGGTCACCCGCAGCGCGACCCCGCACCGCCCTCGGCGGCGGGAGAGCCGGACGCCCCTGCCCGTCCCCCCGCCGGAGCGCGGCCCGTCTCCGCTCGGGCAGCCGCAGCGCTGCGGGCTGCCCAGAGGCCCCCCCCGCGCTCTCACCGGCGGGCGCGCTCCAGCCGCCCGTCGGTCCCGGGGCAGGGACCCGGTGCCGGGACCCGGTGCCGACCGCCGGCGCCGCGCGGGGTACGGGAGGGGGCGGGCGGGGCCAGGCCGCGGCGAACGCCTCGCCGGTGGCCGTCACGGCAGGCGACACCCTCGCCCCGCCGGGGGAAGCGGCGGCGCCCGCCCGCCCCGGTGCCCCGCGCACCCCGCTCACCGGTGGGGATGCCCAGCTCCTTGGAGCCCCTGCCAAAGCCCTTCACCACCTCCCCGCGGCAGAAGTAGGGCAAGTGCCTCATGGCGGCCGGCAGGCGACAGTGGCGAGAGCTGCCAGCAGCCCCAAGCCCGACACCCGGCGGAACTGCTTCTGCCCGCGTGTAGCGCTCGCACCCACCTTGCTCTGGGCGCTACCAAAAGGAGGGGAGGAGCGAGGCGCAGCTTTGCGGTTTTTAATTCATACAACCTTCTGTCTCCCCTCAAGAATGGACTTGCCCACCGTGAGGGTATGCCTGCGCATGCTCAGGCCGCCGCGTAGCTGCGCCCCTGGGCGCGGTGGGTCGGGCGCGGCCGGGTGGCGGGTCCCTGCGCGGGGGACAGGGGGGCCGCGCGCCGCCCCCTCCCCTCCCCTCCCCTCTCGCCGCTCGCGGGGAGGGC
Source organism: Strix uralensis (assembly GCF_047716275.1). NCBI lineage: Eukaryota > Metazoa > Chordata > Aves > Strigiformes > Strigidae > Strix > Strix uralensis. Next base: position 80,421,560 of record NC_134012.1, on the reverse strand, counting down.
AGCGCATGGGCCTGGCTGGCAGAGGCCAGCGGTGCGGCGTGCGGCGGTTTTAGCGGCCGCCTGGCCCGACTGCGGCTCTCCCGCACCCCGCGCCGGCTGTGAAACGGGCTCGTTGATAAACCCCCCGCCCCGTCCCCGTGTGTGGCGGGCCGGCAGCGCGCTCTTGGGCCGCCCGGCGGGTCGCCGCCCGGCCGGCGGAGGGGGGGCGGGGGGGTGTGGCGCAGGGCCCGCTCCCGGAGGCCGGGCGCCCTACTGCGCGGGGTACGCCGCTGGCGGGGCCGCGGAGTCGTGGGGGGAGGAAGGGCTGCCCGGTGCCGTTCGTTCTGGGAGCTCAAGCAAGGGCAGTCTCCGGAGGGCGGCAGGCAGCGGGGCTCAGGGCCAGCCGTACTCGGGTGTCAGGCTGACGGGCGTGCTCTTCACTCCTGCCGACCGGCTCCGCTCTCGCGAAGCGACTGGATCTGGCCAGTCCAGCAGCCTTCGTGCGGGGAGAACAGCAGCTGTGGCTGTTCGGCTGCTCGGCGTGACTGACAGTTCTTAGCCCTCTTACCTCAAAAACTGGAGCTTGCACGCTTTTTTCCTCGTCAACTAAGGTTTTACATTTTCTTTCAGAAAGGTCAAATGCTTCAGGGCACAGCAGACTTGGGAAAACTCTCAGATCGAACAGTAGTTGCTTATTTAATAATTATTTTACTCTCATTTGCCATCATGCTCACATCTCCTGACATTACCCCTCGCAGTGCACGGATTTCCTTTGGAAAAAAAAAAAAAAATCTAGACAGAAATGCTTGTCCTGTGTTCACTTTATATACTTAAAGTGAAGGTTAACTCAGCATTTCACTTCCTGTTTCCAGTTGCTCTTCATGTTGCAGCACTGCTGTGCTGCATGTAAGCATTTTTGTGTATCTATATCTAGAAACACCACCAAAGTCCTTGAAGTAAATTTCCAATCTTCCCCCTTCTAGAATACAATTTCTGGTATTACCAGTTTGATATAAGCTACAAAAATATTTCAGGACTTACCTCTGCTTCCATTAGCTATTTTTTTAATGAGGAAAAGCAGTGTAAGCACCTGTGACTTGTGCTTATAGATGATTTCATTCCAACTAAGTAACTTTTAAAAATGAGAACTGTCCTGAGAAACACTTACATGTCATACTATAAAACACTGAATACTACCAGTTCATGGGAGCTGTGGCCACAAGCTATTTTATATAAGAAGGCCAAAATTATTTTTAAAAGTGATTCTTCCTCAAACTTACCTTCTTCTTTTTTCTTTTTTTCTTTTATCCCAATTCCCCACCATCCTTTTCATGCTAAAGTGTAAATTCATTACTTCAGTTTGAGTAGCTTTGACTGACTTACAGAATCACTACATACGTAGCTGAGCAACAGAGTGGTGGTAGCATATATGTAAGGAAAAGTGGAAGAAAAGGTTGTCCTAAGTATGCTACTACAGTTTATATTCTGTTCTGCTGTCTCTGAGCATATGGAGAATAATGTCACAAAAGGTGTTTTCAGTGATGCTTTATAATGGAAATGTCTTGGATATTAAGTCCAAATCCCGTGGTTGTTATGTAGTTGCTTGACTGACAGTTAACTACTGACCCCATGGCCATTAGAATTGTTAGTTCATTTCAGCTGCAGGGCAAGAAACAAAAAAAGCCATTATATTTTCTTCCCAATAATAATGAATTATGTATCAGGTTATAATTCATATTTAAGTAGATGCATATTTGTGTTCTCCCCCTGCAATGAATCCATCTTTCCAGAATAAATGTTGATGCTCCTGTGGTATCCACAAGATGGCATGCAATGTCTTCTTTTTCAGAGTCTGTAGGTTTGGGCATAAGGTTTGCAGTCTTCTCAGCAACAGAGAAGACCTTAAGAAATAGTAAATCAAGGAAGTATTTGTTTAAGAACTATGCAGTTAGATAATTTCAGAGAAGTCTGATTACTTCTGTTACATTCTGTCAAATAGTTGTAAAGTTAATAATTTTTATCGGTCATCATGATGGGTTGCTATGATCCAGCTAAAACTTAAGCTGTCCTTGATACTAGACATGTTTTTATTTTGTTATTAATCGTACCTAGTTCATACTGGAGAGAGGGATCTTGAATAAGTAGAATTTAGTCACCTGTACTAAAATCTAGTAGAGACAGTAGACATGTTTCTTCGGAAAGTGTTACCAAATTTTAGTGATGAGCATGTCTGCTAGCACTGTCAGCCAAGAGAAGAGCAGTTTGATGTTTCATGTCTGCAGTGAGAAAACTCAGGTACTATTTCAGGCAGCTGAGAAGGAACTTGTGTTCCCTGCTTATGCTACTTTATCTACAGCTATTGTTAATGAAAAGTGTTAAAATATTTTTCTAGTATATATGTACAGCCACAGAAACCAGAATAAAGAAAACAGAGCATGGGTTATGCCATCTGTGTAGGACCTATGTCAGGTTACCTGAGTGAATATAAGCTTTGTGGTCTTATCATCCTAACCAATACTTAATGCAATGCAGAACATACTCTGTTCATCTTGTTATGTAGTAAAGTATATGACCTGTATCTCATCACAACCCTGTGCCACAGTCCCTGTCTCCTGCTGCCATGCTGCAAAAGAGTGCATTCCTAGGCATGGCTTAAGATGAGAGCAGGAATATCGTATTTCCTCCATGTAAAATGGAAAAATAGAAAAAAAATATCTGCTGGATACTGGGATATTCTAGGGTTGTCCTAGTCAAGCTGTGAATTCTGGTTACACCAGTGAAATATTCGGGAGGTGGCTCAGAGAAAAGAGTTCCATGTAGTATTTTAACCAGCTCCTTGGAAGTTGCTATTCCCAGCATGACAAAACTCTCATTGATTCAAGAGTTCAATCCAAGGACACTCTGGCACGCCTTAATTTCAGTGGGCTGAAACCAGGTGATGAAATCAGAGTACAAAAATATATACAAAACACTCTTGCAAGACTGTCTAATAAACACACTTGCTTTGAAAGTATTTTTTCTGTATTTTAGTTTGGAATAGCAAACCACAGAAGTTTGGTTTGGATGGTTTTTGGTTTTTTTTTTTTGAACAGTCTGAAGTTTTGTTCTACTTGAAAGGACTACTTTATTCTAGACGAAATAACTGCAAATTAATGTGATGGCTACCAAGACTGTGTTAGATTACAGTGAAGCAAAAGGTACTGTGTACGTCTGCATAGTAAGGCATAGCTGATATTATTTACTGAAACAGCTTCTGGTAATTACAGAAAATTCTAGCAACTACAATTTGTATGTTACTAAACAATGTGTGAGAGACAAAGCTTGTTTGGTTACTTACTGGTGCAATTCAGGTGTTGCAGAAATATGACATAAAGATGTAGAGCTTGATGCTTTTTGGAAGCTTATATTAATGTGTTCAAAAATTCAGCTTTTGAATCAGTATTTCTCTTTCTAGTGCCTTTTCTCCACACCTAAGCCTCAACTGGCTTCGAGAAAATGCACAGCACTGCTTTCAACTAGTTTAACTGCTTTCCTTTTTCTCTGGACAGCATTGTATTGTGCCGTGGGCACATACTTCATGGTTAGCACTTAAAATTCTCCAAATTTTAAAACTGCTGAAGAACCCAAGCTTTTTTTGCAAAAAGCCTTTAAATGCCTTTTACAGCCCTCCCTATTTGTCCATTTTCCAAAACCAGTTTATTAGATGTCTCAGATTAAATAACTGTGATCTAACTAGTCCTGATTAGGCTGAATCATAATGATAGTCATCTGAATGTCAGGTGAATATCACACATATATTTTCCAGCCACAGCTGACGCAGATCAAAATGTTCATGACCAGTCTGTCACATATTATAAAAGGAATTAAAACCTTTGATTTAGATTTCCAATCTGCTACAAAATTAAAGATACAACACAGCTTCATTAATGGTTTGGTGCAATCTTCAGGAGGATCCCAGCAACAGAGGCTTTGGTAGCACAAGAAAAGTAGTACAGGGCAAGGCATCTCAGGCAGCTTCCACCTTTGAAGACAGTAAGATTCTCATACATTTGAGAGTCTGTGTTCCAGAATACCTTGCATTTCTCAACAGTCAACACAGTTGCCACCTGGAATCCCACAATGAAATGTAGAAGAACAAGACTGGGGATGTCAGTGAAGTAGGTTAGGAGATGTTTACCATATTGTCATGAGTTGTGCAATGCCTTGCAGATGAATAGATGTTAGGCAACATGGAGGTTACTGTCAACCTATTTCTGATCAGTATTCCTACAGAAATTACATGTAAGCAGTAATAATGTGCTACAGGATGTAGTTAGCTAATATCTGTGAAGAAAGTCCCAAACAACAGGATGGGCAATGGATTTTTCAGCTTGTTAAATGTTACAAAAACCAGCAATAACTTCATTTAAGATTTTGATGAATCTGAATAATTTTTTTCTGATGAGTTGAAAAGAAAAAAAAAAATAGATACCAAAATATTTTGTGAACTAGAACTTCAGTACTACTTGGCTCTTTATTCCCACTTTTCATGGGGAAGAACAGGAGACAAAGGTGATAAAGGTTTACAGAAAATGGCAATCTCTCAGCGGGAAGAGCCTGTAGAAGGGTAAGCTTAAGTGGGAATGAGTATGAAGATAAAAGGAGCAGATGTTTAATGCTTATGAGACTTTACAAGTTTGGGAACACTTTACACAAGAAAGTAAGCCAGTTTGTAAAAACTGTCTGTCTTTACTGCAAGAACGGTTTTCACAATGACATAAAGAATAAAAAAATGAACTAGTGTTGTGGTTTAGGCCCAGAGGGCAATTGAGCACGACGCAGCCATTCACTCACTCCTTCCCAGCCAGTGCTGTTTAGGAGAAAAAATTAAAGGCTCTGGATTCGAGATAAGGACAGGGAGGGTTTTCTCACCCATTAAAAAGGTCACAGGCAAAAAAGATAGACTTGTTATGGGAAGAAAAACAAGAACACCACTTTCATTCAAACACTAACAAAACCAACACTTAACAGACAGAATGGGACAATGAGAAGCGTTACCATAGCTTTAAACACCTCCCCCCACCCCTCCCTTCTTCCAGGGCCCAGCTTTTGTTCCCGATATCTCTACCTCCTCCTCCAGGGGCCCAGGGGGCAGGGGATGGGGCGTGCGGTCAGTCCTGACAGCTTCCCCCTGCTCCACGTGGCTCCCCTCTCATGGCAGACAGTGCTCCACAAACCTTCTCCATCATGAGTCCTCCCCACAGGATGCATTGTTCTCGAGATGGTCCGGCATGAGTCACCCCCACGTGCTGCAATCCTCCCAGCGCCCAACTACAACAGCGGGGGCTGCTTCTTCCCAGAGGGTCCCAGCCTAGTGCAGCTGCCTGCTCGCTGTGGGGTCCTCCACAGGCCACAGGCAGATATCTGCTCCCCCAGTGACCTCCATGGGTATCAGGGGAAGGGGGGTGGCCCTGCTGGCTCACCACGGAATACAAAGAGGGTCCATGCTCCGGTGCACCTCACCCCCTTCCCTCCTCCTTCCTTCCACTGACTTCAGTGTTCACATAGATGTCCTCGTAACTCCTCCCCAAAGTCCCCAGCTCTCAGGTTCCCCTTCTTAAATAAGTTATCACAGAGGTGCAGCCACCATCACTAATTGGCTCAGCCTTGGCCAGAGGTGGGTCCAACGTGGAGCCAGGGGAGCTTCGAGAAGCTTCTCCCAGGGGCCAGCACTGTAGCCCCCTCCCCTGCTACCAAAAACCCCTGCCACACAAACCCAGCACAACCAGTGACCATTTATTCATGGAAGTTGCATTTAGAAGTGCTGGGAAGAACAGTATCCTCTCAAAACCACAGGTCATATTGCCCCAATTGTAGATTTGCTTTTTTACATCTAGGAATACTCTGCATAGGCCGTCACCTCTATTCTCTTTACAAAAAGCTGAAGACACTTCTTTAATTTTCAAGCGGCAAGGGAGAAAGCTTTTTCACCTCTGCAACAGCATCAGAAAGAGCAGAAGATGAAATGGTTGTCCTAGTGACCAACACTGCAGGGAGGAGGTAATGAAGGAAATGGCTGCAATGTTTTTTTTACGATCATTTTCTTCTTTCCTTCCTTGGGCTTCCTGTTACAGCATGTTCACATACTAAGCAATGGCTGATACAGAGAAATGATTACTCATTTTAAGACTTATTTACTTATAGAAAACTGCTTAGCAACTTATTTCCTTACTTATAGCAAGTTATAGTATTACTTATAGTATTTTTTAATATTGCTAAGAATCCTGCTTGCCCAGACTGTTCTGTGGAATTTTACCAAGGACTACTGTGTCCATCAAAACAAAGCAGTTTACTGTGAAAATCTACCAAGAACTGCAGTGTTCAGCAAAATAATAATATTTTTGTCCTTGAAGAACAGGTGTACTCTAACTAGTTGGGCCTCAGTAATGAGTAAAGATAGCCATATACAGATTGTAGAAGTTTCATTGGTTCCATTAAATAAGATAGGATGAGTAAACCGGCTGAAAAATATTGTTTGTTTTTCAAGAAATTGGCTAGGAGAATCGGCGCATGCTCCAAGGGAAAAACAAGGTGAGAAAGACTACGAGCCTTCCTCCTGAAGACGCCCCCCAGGAGGCAATGCGCAGGTGCAAAGAGAACATAAACTGCTGACACCAGCCTTTTGAACTAACCCAGCCTTACTCATGCATATGTATGTTTGTGTTATGTAATCCAATGAATATGTATATCCACACTCTATAAATTTTTGGTAAAAAGTGCTGTTGGGGTGCAAGCTTTGTGGAGAAATCCCCTTGCACCCCGGCGCCGGAGTAAACATACCTGCTGTATAACTCTCTCTGAGTTGTAGAGTCTGTTTTCCGCAGATCATGGCTGAGAAAACAAGAAAGATTCTGGTGAAAATTTCTCATTGTTAAAAGGAACCTGGAGTTTATAACACTCCTGCAATCACCAATACGTGATGCTGCCATTACCAGTATATGATGCTGGTTCCCAAGCACATGCAGGGGATGCTTGCATTTGTGACAGCACTGCCATTTATATAAGGCAACAACTCTTCCATATAACAATCTTCTTTCTGCTGCCTATTGAAGAAATAGCCCTCATCATCATTTATGCCTGCCACTGCTGAGAGACCCTTCTCCATGCACGCTATTTGGCTGCAACCTTATGTTTTCTTAACACAGGAAATATTTGCACAATGAGGGAAAGTGTTAGCCATACTTTCCACTCTTCTTTTTTGGACTACATTCCAATTGCTGTGCACACAATCCCAGTACTCCTGCAAGCAGCCTGTGCCAGACCCATCCGTGCTGTGGACAGACGAGTTACTCCACATTAGTCTCATAAAATTTACCTCACTATGGGCAGAATACAGTCACTTGCCCTTGCCAGTAAACCTGGCCTGGTGCTGCCCTACCCATCTGCAGAGTCAAACCAAAGCTATGAATACAGAAGTCATGTACAAAGAAGAATCCCAGAAGTAATACAAGACCAGTTTCTGATCTCTTTTTTTTGGGTGCTAGGGAAGGGGAATAAAGCCCTCAAGTTAAAAGAGAAAGAAAAAATTGTGACCCTACCTCAAGTAATTCCTTCAAAATTATTTCCTTCTAGTGATTAGACAGCACAGACAACAGCAGTACTGATTCCATGAACACAAACACTCTAATAAACTAGATGAAGCATAAAACTACTTTTTATTAGCCATATATGGATTTAAACAATTATGGGCAAAATCAAGCTGTATTTCCTCCAAAGCTAGTTCTTCCCCCATAGACAGGTAAATTCTTATTAGAATAAATATTTAGAAACAACAAGCAAAAGCCTTTTTGTTTGTTTTTTTTCCTGCTTAATTCTTCCCAAATCATATCCTGCCCTGATGTCAAACCAAGCACAACTCTAATATCTGCTATCTAATTGCAAAAAAGACACCCAATATGAAAGGATAAAAGGCTGTTCCTAGAGTCTGATCTGCTAACAAATAGCTGTTATTCTATCCACACGTTTCCTGCTCTTTTTTTGCAACCCATCACGCATTTAGGGTGTGCATTGTGTAATAAATAATTATCACCCATATCAGTAAGCAAGGTGTTAAAAGAAGAAAGCAGCCCTACTGCAATGCTTAGAATCAAACTGTTAAAGCAGATTCGCTTCCTCATGTAACTCCTTCCAACTTCTTTGAAGTTCAAACCCTTTCAACATATTTTCTTTCTCCTTTCTCTCCAGTTTCTTTGACTTTTTACTCAGCAGCATGCAACTCACTGTGTTAATATCATTGCAAAAGTCGCAATGATGCATATGCCAAAGAGTTGGATCTGGTGACATGGGAGGTACCAAACACTGAGCTCCAAATGAGAATATGTCCTTTGGCTCAAGCATGGTGTCTAGTAGGTTATATCCTTGGAAGTTTGTATTAAATAACTTTTTGTAACTGGGATATCAGCCTTATTCTATTCTCTTTTTCATCACCAATTTGTCTCACAGGCCTACTGCTGGTAGGAATATGGGAAGCTAACTCACATGCCATATGCAAGGTCTGACAGAGCTGCTCTCCAAGCTGCTGCTGGGTCATTTTGTCTTGCCCTAAGAGTAGCAAGGCTTGCATGGTCTGAATAATGCAGCTGGGACCTTTGTTGCTAAATTAATTACATTGTAGAAGCACTGTTTACTTCTCCTTCAGTTCTCCCAGTGAAGCTGCATCCATCAGAAATGAAAACAATGGGTGTTTTGGTCATTGGGAGTTACAACTAAAAATCACTTCTCTGCCACCTCCCCCCCCCCCAAAAAAAAAAAAAAACCAAACCAACAACCAAAAAAACCCTCGGGATGTTTTTAGGACATCTCTTATTCTACTTACTTTCTCAAGTGTATCCTTGGCTGCAGAGGTTCAAAACAGCCCATCTAATTCAGTACTAGATTTGTGTGATGTTCTAACCAGCTTTTCTACTTTATTAATATCACTACATCCTGCACTTGGATTGCTCATTTTGCCCCAGTCTATTTATCTTGGCAAAGAAATAGTAGTGGGAACCTGTAATTTGTGCTACAGAACAGGTTGAGCAGAAGATTCTGTAAGCCTGCTTTACCTTACAGAACTAATTATCCTGACAAACTCGGGGTTTTTCATAGCCATCATCAGTGTAGTATAGATAGGTTTAATAAAGAAATTCATATAGTCCTTTGTTGCCTAGAAATTAAATCAGAGATTAATATATGCCGTCATGAATTTTGGCAACCTTGGGCTTGCACTTGTACTTGGCAACCAGAATGTACTAACTTGGAACAGATATTTTGGGATATTGCAAAAGATTTACTCATAAGTGAAAAAGGGCATCATATTCCGGGGTGATTTGAATAATCTTCCACTTCCTTCTTTGACAGAAGGGAAGAAATAGTCTGTTTAGTTTTCAGATTGATATTTTCTAACATCAGACAAGCAACTTCAACAACTATTAACTGTCTCTAGTAAGTAAGAAGATGGCACAAAAGCATTCAAACTGTTTTGTCTGATGTTAGAGAACATAAAAACCCTGAGCAAACCAACATCTTTTTTTAAGGAGAAATCAAGCCATGGAAGAGAATCTGTACAAACATCTATTTTGAACTATGCTTTTGTTTTCATGCTAAATATTTAGTAAAATTTTACTGCCCATAGTAGGCCTGTTAACTAGAATATAAATTTCTGAACTTGTTGCCTTTTGGAGGCACTTAATACCAAATGACTCAGAAGTTCGATATATTCCAAAAAATCTCTGAAAAGAAGCTGTGAAATAACATATACGAACACCAACTGCAGTTATGCTTTTTCTAACCTTTTGGTTCACAACACTGCCCTATTCCTGGCAGCTTGCTCTCCACATCACTCCTCAACAGGCAACTCATAATCCTCCAAAATTTCAAATTTAGAAAAAAACAAGCAAACAAACAAACAATCTGAGGGCAATGGTTATAGATAAGGCACAAATGTGACTTCATGGGCTGGATGGTATCACTGTATCTAGTTTCATTTCATTAATACATAAGCCCATGACCCTATTAATTACCATACTGGGCTGAGACTTTGCATACATGTAAGGTTCAGATTCACAGTTGGGGCCTCACCCAGTTCAGTAAGAACACTCATTTGTGCAAGTTTTTTTCAGTGTGAATGACATTATTACATTTGGTATCTCCATTCACTCTCACTGCAGCCAGATAGAAAATGCACATGGCTGAACCTGGAAGTTCAAGGAAGATCAGTACCTCTATCCTGACCTTTCTGTGTAGGAATTTAATCAACTTCCTTATCTGCTTTTATAATAGCTTTCTTATAGACTTGTTCCAAGGGCATGGATTAGTGAATTAATAAATAAAAGGTTTACAAAAGACAATTGTTTACCTGAGCACTCAAAAATGCTGCCAAACTGGTGTCAACTTGTTTATGGCAGTTGTCTAGTTTTTGAGTGAACATCAACACTATATTTTAACAAAGACAATGTCAATATGGAGTTGAAGGCCCTTCACATTTCAGTCCTTAAAATATTGCTACGTTAGACAACTAATTAAAGGTTATCCTCCACTTCCTTGACAAGTACCTCTGCTAAATATAATTGTATCAGAGAGCTTCCCTGTTCACAGTTTTTGATAAATTCATAAAATATATCATATTGTGAGCACATTCACAGCAGCCTCACTTGCCCAAGGACACTTGAAGGATCTCAAAGGATTTATGACCATTTCTCAGTAAATATTAGAACACATTAAGTGTCTAAAAACAAAATTCTGGCCATAAGTATCTCTAACACCTTGATCTAATTGGTTGCTTAAACATCAAGCCAAATTCTGATTTCAAGTACCTCAGTTTAAATACTCAGTAGATTTTTTAAAATCAATTGAATTATAATAGTTTAAATAAAAATAAATTACAGGAGACCCTCACTCTATACTTTACTTCTTCACAGTGTAATGAAACCCCATCAGTTTTACCTGTGTGGGCTAGTTGTTCATGCATACATTTGCCAGGAATATGTATTATATTAAATTCTAAATTAGTAAAAAAGCTAAGTGATTTTTATTTAGTAATTCCAAAGTTTAGGTAGTTATTTCCTGTGCATTAGTTATATATAGTGATTTTTATTCAATCAGCTTTTAGTCCTGAACAAATTTCTGAAGAATTATGTCTGATACATGAAAGGTTCTCTAATGTATTCTTGCTTCATTGGCAGAGCCTCAGTATGTTCAGCATTAACTGATATGATTAACATCTACCACTTCATTTTATGCCTCTTCACAAATAGAATGTGCGATGCACTATTTTGCTGTGGTAAGAATGAGGAACTTTTTTAAAATTTTGACTTTGCTTTGAACATAGCTGTAGCCATGCATGTATAGGAGAGAGGAGAAATGGGATGAATGATACGTGTTTGGTTTGTTCTATGAGAACACCAGGGCAGTTTCCCAGAATAGTCTATCAATACATTAAACTTCTTTGTACAGAAAGCGGCAGCAGTATGCCAAAGAAACAAAACGGTCAACACTGGACTTCACACTGAGCTTTAAGTGAATATTTACATGTTTTGGGCTCAGATAATAAATTGTGTTGAATATATCTTCAGATATTACACAGAAGGTGGCTGCAAGAAGCGAAGGTTACAAAAGGTTTGGACAGTCATGTCAATGACTGCAGCAATGCAATATCTACATCTATGTAGAACATTTCATCAGTAAACCTCAAAGCACTTCACTGAAGAAATAATTGCCCTCTTTATTTAATTCAGAAACTACAGATACCAGAAAATCTATACATCGGGTACTCTTTCTTCTTGGTTTGCAATAGAAATACATTTTTGCAAAGGCACAGCTTTAAGCTGTATTACTAGAAAAGCTTCTTTGTATTTATTTGAGTGCAGTTTTTCAGATTGAGATAACTTCTGTTTGTTTCTCATTACTTTTCTGGCTTGGTGACAGAAAATAACAGACTACAGGTCTTCTCACACAGCAGCTTTTTTTCACTTCAGATTATTGAAAGAACACCGATTTGCTTGAATGATTTTCTCTGTTGTATCAGTTTATAATCACTACAGCTTGTTGGTGTCTGCTTGAATAGAGATTTTTAGCATCACAGTTGCTTATGATCTTTATTTTCCTTACTTTAGAAAACATGGGGAAGAAAGTGCTGTCTCAGATTACTGGTAAATTAAAACGAAGTCCACTGGTTCCCAGTGCTGGTTTAAACCCTTTTGGTGAACACCATCCTAAGGCACAGAGAGCAGCCAATTGACAGATCAAATATTAAGAGTAAATAAAATGTCAAATATATGGATTTAATTATTATATTTGAGACAAGAAGCCTTTGTGCAGACAATGGAGTCTTTTTGAGGATGCAGTTCAAATCTTCATATGTTGAAGGAAGAACAGTTTTCTTCAGGGTGGCAACAATCCTACTTCCTAGCAGAGCTACAGAGATGATTTCAGTCATGTGCCAGCAAGCTGGGACACAAAAACACAGTAGAGTATTTGTTTATAATATTTTTCACTGCTAAACTGTTTTACATTATAGTGCAAACCCCTGAATTTTACTTGAAAATCAGGCTTGTTTGGTTTTTTGTGTGTTTATTTACTTATTTTACAAACTTCTTCCTTATATAGAGTTGTTTCACTGTTTCAAGAGGTTGCCAGCAGCATAAGATCCCTCTGGACTTCCCACAAGGAAAAAGGTATGGTATTTTTCAAAAGTTTCATTCTTTTAAAAACTGAAAAACTTTTAAGAGAATAGAGTTGCTCTTGAGGACTTACTACAATACTGAGAGCAAGAAATTAAACCCTTTCTTTCTCACAAGCTTCTTAATTGTAACTCATCACCAAGAGGTAAATACTTCCCATTTTCTTGGTGGGTTTTTTTGTACCTCTTCCACAAAACACCACCACCTATGAACACTACATTATAAGGCTGGCCTTAGGAAAAGGAAGACCAATGGAAAAATATTCAAAGAGATCCAGCAGGAAATTTGTCCCCCAGGAAGGCTCAATGGAGCTGCTGAAAACAAATATGAGAAGAAAAATGATTTTTCCTGGATATTCAAGATTACTTTAATAATTGATAAGTGAAACTATATGTGTATCAGACTGTACTAAAGAAAAGTACTGAGTATTCTTGGCCTAGAAAGTATGAAACTGTTAAAAGATATCAGGTATGAAGAGGAAACTTACGAAGTTCTTACAAGAGACCTCAATTTTATAGGCAGTCTTAAAGTCTTAAGGAAGCTCTTGTTCAGCATCTATCTGTGACAGACAGGAGACACTCAAACATGAATAAAATGTTTACATACAACCCAGATTTAAACTTAGAATAAAAAAAGGAGTGGTGAATTGCAGAATGTAAATTGGCTATCCTGTAATTAGGACCCCACATTTACCTTCCAGGGCAGAACAATAACGGACTACATGACCAAACCACTAACTCCTGGGAACATAAAGAAATGAGACAGATTTGGAAACTTAAGTCTGCAAAATCAATAGGATGAGTTTGGAAAGGACACCGTGAAAGACTGTATAAAGTGTGCAATAAAATACACATCCCAGCAGTATCCATCCTTTTGGTGAAACTGCTATATTTCCAAGAACTTAAGCCATCTGCAAAAGCCTGCAGACAAAGATGAAATTCTTAATAGAAATAAAAGTATATTCTTAATCTACAGTACACTGGTAGATTCTGGGAACTGTTCAACAGGCAATTGTATCTAGTAATATGAATAAAACCCTTGTAATTTATGGTAATGGGCAGTTTATATGAATATGTGATGTCTAAGCTTACAGTAAAGTCACAAACAGGCAATAACAGATCATATACCAGGGACGATTCTTATTATAGGTTCATGTGTACTAAATATACACGTTAAAGACAATCTCGTGTTGCAGGAATTATTCAGCCGCCACCTAGTCCATGTTAGAATTTATACAGATACCACCTCAATGGGGCTCAGCTCTGGGTTCCTACTCGAAGAAGACAAGTCACCAATCTGCTGAGTAAACAAGTGGTTTATTTATCCGATGTGCAGAGCAGCTTGAGCTGGGTGCCTCCAAGGAGGGACGCCCACTGCAGACCATGCACCCTAATCACACCCTTAGATTTCCTGGCATGTACCACCCATTACCTGATCCCCAAGCCCAATCACTTAATTCTGATCAGTGGTCTCTTGATTTCTTATTAGTTTTCTTGGTCACTGGGCTGGCCTTCTTCTGAAGTTACCACATTCTCCAGGAATTGTTTCCCTGGCCCTTATCTTCATTCTGCTTGCATCTGCTGGTTTCATCCACTCTGTGGTTGCAACGTTATCTTTATCAAAAAGTTTACTCTTGGACAGCTCTTGTGGCCTAAGGCTTCAAGTACTTTAGCTTTAAGTGCTAAGCAAGGCTACAAATCCTAACGATTGTCAACATTTGGAAATACACAGATTATGATTTCCTTAGGGAATGGAGCACCTAGTCCAGTAATGGAAAATATCAGTCTATAAATTTTATTTACAGCTGACATAATAGAAAAGAACTCCCATGGCAGTACTGGAAAATTAAGGTGTTCACATCTCATATTTCTGCAGTTTCTCAGGAATCATATATAGGATACCTTTATGAAGTTGTTATACAGAGAGACTGACTGCCCAGATGGACAGAGCAGGACATTGTGTTTCCAGCATAGCAAATTTTGGTAAAAAATAGCTTACCTCCTGAAAAATTTTCAGCTGATCGCAGCTAACAGAGCAACCCTGCTATAAAAAAGGAACCCACAATAACAGATAATGTGCAGTTAAAGTGTAACAGAAAAAAAATTCAGCAATAACAGAAGTACTGCCTATTTTACAGAAATTAGACAAAATGTCATAAACTAACATGGGGAAATTATGAGTAGATGTTGACAGCTTGATGATAAAGAAGGAACGAAGTAAAGACAAGAGGCTAATGAGGTACATATAAATAACATATAAAGGAACTTTAGATTTGTGGTCCTAAAATGGCATAAGTTTGCTTGGATATGCTGGAAAAAAAGTGTTGATACTGATTTTTTTTCCCCTCCTGTCTATAAGTAGCAATACCAGACAATATAGCATGAAATCATATCAGCTATATATGTTATATCAAAAACCCTGAAGTCTGTAACATCAGCAAAATGCAAATAGGAAGCTTAGCATCAGATTACCAGTTTATGTAACAACTGACAGCAAAACACTGTCATTGTGAAAAAATTATAACTAAATCAAAGATGCTGCTGATGTGATATAAGATCACGTGAGTATAACCATTTATAGTGGAAAGAAAATATATGTTTATCTAGCAAAACATGAACACAAGAGACTATAAACCAGTTTATTGTGGAATTGTTCTTCACAGCTTGTACTGGGTTTGCGTGGCAAGGTTTTGGTAGTGGAGGGGCTACATGGGGGGCTTCTGTCCAAAAATGCCAGAAGCTTCCCCCGTGTCCTACAGAGCCAGTGCCAGCTGGCTCCAAGACAGACCCACCACTGGCCGAGGCCAAGCCCATCAGCGATGGTGGCAGCCCCTCTGGGATAACATATTTAAGAAGGAGGAAGAACTGCTGTGCAACAGCAGCCAAAAGAGAGGAGTGAGAATACATGAGAAAACAGCCCTGCAGACACCAAGGTCAATGGAGGAGGGGAGGAGGTGCTCTGGGCAGTGGAGCAGAGATTCCCCTGCAGCCCGCGGTGCAGACCATGGTGAGGCAGGCTGTGCCCCTGCAGCCCGTGGAGGTCCACGGTGGAGCAGATAGCCACCTGCAGCCCGGGGAGGAGCCCACGCTGGAGCAGGTGGATGTGCCCAAAGGATCACGCTGGAGCAGTCTGTTCCTGTCGGACTGCACCCTGTGGAAAAGACCCACTCTGGAGCAGTTTGTAAAGAACTGCAGCCCATGGAAATGGCTCATGTTGGAGAAGATGGTGGAGGACTGTCTCCTGTGAAGCAGGGGAACAGTGTGAGGAATCCTCCCCTTGAGGAGGAAGGAATAGGAGAGACAACGTGTGACAGACTGGTCGCAACCCCCATTCCCTGTTCCCCTGCACTGCTTGGGGGATGAGGTAGAGAAATCGGGTGTGAACTTAAACACAGGAAGAAGGGAGGGGTGAGAGGAAGTATTTTTTAAGATTTGGTTTTATTTCTCATTATCCTACTCTGATTTGACTGGTAATAAATTAAATTAATTTTTTCCCCAAGTTGAGTCTGTTTTGCCCATGATGGTAATTGCTGAGTGATCTCTCCCTGTCCTTACCTTGACCCACAAGCTTTTCATCGTATTTGTCTCTCCCCTGTCCAGCTGAGGAAGGGGAGTGATAGAACATCTTTGGTGGGCACCTGGTGTCCACACAGCTATACAGCTACACAGCTATAAATACAGACCAACAAAGGGAAGAAGGAGAAATTAAATGAACTTAAATGGAAAATCTGGGCTATGAAATAGTCGATAGAAGACAGAAAAACAAAGGAAGGGCTTGAGCAGAACATTGCAGATACACAGTCTACAGTCCTTTCAGAAGCCCGCACTTAAAGCTTAAAGCAGTTATGAGACTAGGCTCTGAAACGCGTGAAATGTTTGAAAAGTGTTGAGGAGAAATTAAACCAACTCAGACATTAGTTCAGAATTCCTGCTGTACACATACACATATGTATATGTCTGCATATATATGTATTTTTTTAATATATTTATATATAGAATATTGGTATTGATTTAATTTTACTTTGACAGGGGGGACTTTCTAAGACAATCGATACTTTTCATAAATAAAGTTTGGAAAAGTTTGAAAGGTTGAAGTTTGTCTAATTTGTTAGTGTCTTAGGAGGAGCTTGACTGATTCTCCTTATGATTAAAATACTGGCTTTGCCAGGCCATGCCAGACTGATCTTTCATCACTCCTGCCAAAAGAGCCAGCAAGAGGTCCCAGTAGACATGTTAACACCTCTTCAGTGCAATCAGCAGGTCACACTTCTAAACTGGACCAGAGTAACAAAAACTGACCTAAGTGGTTCTATTGGGTTTACTTGGCAAGGTCAGGGGGGTGGGAGCTGCAGGAGTGGCCTCTGCAAGAAGAGGCCAGGGGATGCTTCATGCTGGGTACAGCTGGTTCCAGATGGCTCCAAGATGGACCCACTACTGGCCAAAGCTGAGCCTGTCAGTGATACTGGTGCACCTCTGTGATAACATATTTAAGAAAGAGTAAAAAACACTGCACAGCAGCTGTGAAAGAGGAGCGAGAAAAACGTGGGAGAAACAGCCCTGCAGACACCAAGGCCAGTGGAGAAGGAGATGGAGCAGGTATTCCAGATGCTGGAGCAGAGATTCCCCTGCAGCCCATGGGGAAGACCATGGTGAGGCAGGCTGTGCCCCTGCATCCCACAGATGACTACAGTGGAGCAGATACCCACTTGCAGGCCATGGAAGACCCCATGCCACAGCAGGTGAGGTGCCTTGAAGGAAGCTCCAGCCAGTGGAGAGCCCATGCAGGAGCATGTTCCTGGCAGGAGCTGCAGCCCGGGAGGGGACCTATGCTGGAGCAATTTGTGAAGGACTCTATCCTGTGGAGGAACTCATGCTGGAGCAGAGGAACAGTGTGAGGAGGAAGGAGTGGCAGAGAGAAGCTGACCACAACCCCCCATTCCTCCTTTCCCTGCACCGCTCAGGGGGGAGGACGTAGAAGAGTCAGAAATGAAGGAGTGAAGCTGAGCCTGGGAGGAAGCCAGAGAGGCTAGGGGGAAGGTAGGTTTAGTTTTGTTTTTGTTTCTCTCCATTCTACTCTGTTCTTAATTGGCAGTAAATTAAAGTAATCTTTCCCAAGTTGATTCTGTTTTGACCATAACGGTAACTGGTAAGCAACCTCCCCGTCTTTATTCCAGCCCACAAACTTTGCCATCTTATTTTCTCCCCCTGTCCTGTTGAGGTGGCAGAGTAAAGAGAGTGGCTGGGTAGGCATGTGGCAGCAAGACAAGGTCAAACCTACCACAGTGGTACAATGAGAAGCCCCTAATTTATCCAGTATATGTTTTACAGCTAATTTTGGCAACTCAAGGCTGCAATCCACTCCACTCTCTTTTTGATTCTGTAATTAGTACTAACTGCCAGCCAGTGTCTTGGAAGAAGTTTGTTCCAGGATGGCCTTGATCATGCAGTACTGACATATGCATATTAAACTTATTTTAAACTTACCTGAAAAATTTGCCTCTCAAAAAGTATAATGATTTGTGGAAGCACAAAAAGGCTAAAATGAAAGAGTATTTCTAATATGTATTACACATATTCTGAGGTAGAAAACCTGACCTTCCCTTATTAATTTTAGCCATGAGCCATGTCCATCCCTACAAATGAGTACTCACCTACGTGAGAAGCCACTTCGATCCAAAGAGATGTATGAGCTATGATGTGTTTCAGAAATACTTTCTTAAAAGGGGTGAGGTGTCTTCCTTCTCTCTGATGTTTTGTGTTTTGGCAGCTGTGATCATCTTCTTCAGACGTTTTTTTTTTTTTTCCCCTCACACAGTGTTTGTGTTTCTGGTGTCCCCCTCTGACTTATGCCAAGACTCAGCTTTTAAGAATTCATCTGCAAACTGAAGATTAGAATTAATTTTTTCCCTACTCAGGCACAGAGCAAGGAGTGTGGAGAATCTAGGCAATAATGTTCTCATAAACTTTACAACAAAGGGAAACGTTACTAGGGATGCTTACAGATAATACAAATTTCTGGATTGTAGCAACTCTTGCTTTAGTGAAGGTTAATGTAGTAAAGGCACAGTCTCCATATTAAGAAATCTCCAAGCCCTAGAAGGATTCAAAACTGGGGTTAGGATCCTCTGTCTACCTAAGATTAGATATTAGGCTCTAGCATCTTCCTGATGTTAGGTCTGAACTATCACAAGAAACAGATATTTGGATTACACCTATTAGACACAAAAACTCAGACAAGCGATCCTTTGAAAAGGTTAGCAGAGGCACTATTAACATTACAAAATGCTAGACCCTTGTCTGGCTTTTCAGAAAAAGGAAACTTTTTACTCCTTAAAACTAGTAAAATTGAGAAAAGACAAGAATGAGCAGTAAGCATTAGGTTTAAAAAACTCTTTGCAGCTCAAACTTTTGACAAAGCATAAATAAACTAGGGACTTTTAAAATGTTCTATATTCTTCTGGTTTTCCAAGAAAAAGACTAAAAGGCTGGAGGCAGCTGTCAAATGACAAATGAGATACTAATATCAATTTAGAGAAAGCATACCTATGAGACAGATGCCCTCCTAGTGGAAATATATTTAAGCTGTATCCTCCTGCACCATAACTATGTAAGTTCATCCAAGCACAGAAGAATGTTCTTGACACTTTCTCAGTTATGTTGTTTGTATGCCTTGTTCTCACTGGACTTTTGGTCTTAACACAGCTATCAAATATTCACATACAAATTGTTTTCATGCAAACCAGTCAAGATTTACAACAAAATCAATATATATTTTAAATTTCCCATATTTGTGACTTGCTTCTTTTTCACTTTTGTCTGTATTTCGTCTCTAGGTTCTACTTTTTCAATTGTTTTATTTAATTCCTCTATCAATAATTCCAAAATTGTGAATGCCATCTCTTTTTCACTTTATTTGGTTTCACAGCTGCAATGCAGTCTACATCTCTCACTGGTCTATGACATAGCAGGAAGGGCAGCTCGTGGGACCGGTCATCTTTGTATTCCAGCCTCAAGTTTTGAAGACTGAAAATCGGGTACAAACCCACTTCTTCAATTTTCTTTCAGGATTGGTTGACAACCATCCATGAAAGAAACCATAACCGAAACACAGTCCTTGAAATTTCACAAAGCTGCAATAAGCAAATGATGAGACTTTGCCAGCATGGTCAGACAAGTATCACAACCTCTCTAATCAGTGTACAAAGAACTCCACTTCCTACTTGTGCAAAAGAAAGAGAGTAAAAGACTTCTAAACTCCAGCTATCTAACTGAAGTAACTACTTTCAGTAATGACTTTAATGCTTTTACTTCTTTTTTTTTTCCTCTCTGCAGGAAGTAGTTGTTAGAGGGTACTTTCCGTTACTGCACCAATATACATCAACTCTGGTGCTTTGCTTATTTTGATCTAACTTGCTTCCTTGCACCTGTATAAGTAATGAAGGCAGGGGGAATGAAAAACAATGAAAGAAAACATCTGCCCCCAAAGCTTACCCAGTTCACTCAAGATCTTAAGAATACTTGGTGTTTAGCTCTACTGTTACTACTTCTTGTACTGCAACAGCAATGCTGTCATGCTTTGCAGACGATTTAGCAAGAGAACAAATATTTAAATGTATGCTACCTGTGACTTACTGTTCTAATTTACATGCAAGACCAACAAGATACAGTCATCGGCTGTAATCACTCTCCATGGGAAAAACAAGTAGGAAGTCTTGCCCCCTCCCTCCAGATTTCTCACCCTTGTTGGACATTTCTGTTACCAACCTCTACTGGGTTTACAGAGGAAAGGCCTTTTTAGTATGGTGCTCCACCTGAAGTTCAGCCCTGTAAATTACAGATACACTAGAAAGACCCTCTTTTTCCCCCCACCTGTCAGAAAAAAGGGAGGGCTGCCAGGCTAGCATGCAGTTATGCACTACTTCTCTACCCGGAAGGTACATATATAACGAAAATTTTCCTGACACATGATGATGCAGATTTGAGGTCTTCCAGTCCATTCCCAAACTAACCTGTCTGATCTAAGTGGTGACATGTGGAGGCAATTTCCTCTTTTCCTGGCATTGTCTCCTAGTGACAGCCTTGAAACCAGATCTTCTCATTTTCTTGTTAGCTTTCAGGCCCTTGATCCTGCATACTGTGCAGATGCATGAACCTCCAGTGGGAGCTCACAACAGCGATGAGGAAAGAACAGGAGAGTTCTTTAGGCGTGCCTCGATCTGCCAAATTGTACCGCACTCCAGATAATGCTGATGTGCAGGGGCTTCTTGGGGAATGCTGCAAGCACTGTTTAAGCTGCTGCAGGCTGCAGCACTTCGGTTTAACTAGGAAGATGCTTTCTTTGAATTTCCTATTTCCTCTGAACTTAATCTGTTTTCTTTTTAAGCACTTTGATAACATATTAAGAAGCTGCCTGCCCCTAAGCTGCACCTTCATGCTTCACAACTCTCCAAACCCTGTCGAGTATGTTTATCGTCGGGCAGACATTTGGTGGGACAAAGCGAACAACAAATCAGTCTTCCTCAGACTCTGTCTGGACACGCTTTTCTTCTCACGGCTGCGAGTTTCGTACCCGGCTTACCAGAGAGGTCTGCTCCCTTCCCACCCCACCCCCCTCTTCCGCCGCTCGGTTTTTCCACCCACTGACCCATTTAAAATACATCTGTCCGCAGACGGCGAGAGCTCCGGGCAGCGCGGTGCCAGGTGGGCGCTGCGGGACCGGCGCTGCACACCCGCACTGGCGGCAGCCCCGGCCCCGCTGCGTCCCCGCCGGGTCCCCGCCGACAAACGCGCGGTGGCTGCAACCCCACCGAGCCCCCCCGGCGCCGTCGCGGTGACTCTCCCCCTCGCCCGCCGAGTGCCACTCGAGGCGCGCTGCCCTTCCGCACACCACCGCGGTGGGTGTATGGTCGTTTCGGACTGCGCCCTGGGGGTGCTGCCTCCTCCTGAGGGGCCAGGCCGTCCCCCGGGGTGGCCCGGGGAACCGTGAGAAAGCCCTTTGTTGCCATGAGCCGCAGAGGAGTTGCCCCCGCTCCGTCCTACGTGGATGTCGATCGACGTTACCGGCACTGCCAGAGGATGCCTTGAGAAAAGGGGGGGAAAAAAAAAAAAAACAAACAAAAAAGCTAAAGCAGAGCAGTTGCAAAACGGGCTGGCGACAGCTCGGCGCTGCCGGAGTGAGGGAAGGGGCGGGACGCGGCCAGCGGAGCGCGGGGCCGGTGGGTGGGTGGTGCCGGGGGAGGCGGGGGCCGGACGGGGGCCGGCAGCCCAGAGCCGGGCCGCGCAGGCAGGGGACGTGCGGCTCCGCGCTGCCCCGCGCTGCCCCGCGCTGGCCCGGGCGCCCTGCCTGCCGCCACCCCCCCCACTGCGCCGGGCGAGAGCGGCCGCGGCCCCGCAGGTGGGTGCTGCGGGCGGGCCGGGCCGGGCGGGGCGGGGAGGGGAGAGGAGGGGAGCATCGCATCGCACCGCACCGCACCGCATCGCACCGCATCGCTCCTGCCGGGGGATCCCCCGCGGCCCGCCGAGCGGCGCGGAGCGGCGCGGCGCAGCGCTCCTCCAGGAGCCGCGGGATCGCCGGGCAGGTGCCGCACGGAGGCAGGCGCAGCTGCCGTGCCTCTCTCTCCTTCTCTTCTGTAGCTCCTCTTTACTTTCTTCCGCTCTTTCCTTCCCTTCTTTCCTTTCTTCCTCTCCCCTCCTTCATTTTTCTCTGTTTATCTCCCCATTCTCTCTCCTCCTTTTTCTTTCCCTCCCTTTCCCCTCTTCCTTTCCGCTTTTCCCTTTTTTTCTCCCTTTTTCCGCCTTTTTTCCCTTTTCCCTCTCCCTCTCCTCTTTATATCTCCCCTTTCTTTCCTTCTCCCCTTTCTACCACCACCTTTTTTTTCCTTCTCCCCTTTCTACCCTCTGCCCCCCCCCCCCCCCCCCACCTCACTTACTTTCGGTCTGTCTTTTCTTCCCTTCCTCCCCATGCCTTTTCCCGCGGCAGTGCATGCAGGGGAGCCCAGGACAGGCTGATGGCCTCGGGCGTGCTGGGTGGTGCAGGGAACATCTGATGCTCCCGAGGTGTTGCAATACTGGGAACTGGGATGTGGCTTTTTTTTTTTTTTTTTCCCCTCTGTTAAACTTGCTAGAACTGGGAAAACCCTGAAGAAACTTTTTTTTTTTTTTTTTTTTTTTTTTTTGCCCCCCAGAACACCAAAGCTGTGTAGACGGTTGTAAATGGTTTTCTGTGAACCAGGTTGGGTGGGAGGACTCAGAAGCCTGACGGGAGACTTAGTTATGCTCTGGCACTTTGCCTCCTTTCAGTGTTACTCAGAAAAGTAGATTTCTTTGTGGGAAAGAGGAGGAGTGGCAGCATGAGGGAATGGCTGTTTTCGGAGTCTCCAATTTTAAATTTCTTTTTTAATGGAATATAAGGTGGGTGACCTCAGAGTTGGCAAGAATGTCAGAGTCAGAAATGGTAGTAAGGGGACAAATCTAGCATTTCAATCTATCAGCTTCACCTTGAAAATTCTTGTGAAAAATGATGCAGTATTTGTAGTTCAAGTTGGAGCTCAGTTAAAATGGTACATTGTTTTTGAAAGTAGGTATATACAAAAGAAAACACTACTTTTATTTTCTCTCCTCAGTGATTCTCTACCTACAGTGAATATCAGTTATCAGCATCATCTCTTTCCTATGAATCTAAATTGTCTGGGGTCATACTTCTTTCCTGAGGTCAGAAGAGCCAAAATTGCTTAAAAAAACAGATGAATACCTTTGCCAAGTCTGTTCTCTTTTTCCTAACTTAAGTGAAATGCACTGGGGGACATACAAGCTGAAGATTTACCGTCTGCTGTGCTGAGAATATGGTGATTTACTGAGCAAAATCCTGCTCTCCAAATTTGTTGCCACAGTGGAAAACCCACTGCTAGGTTATGAAGAGATTCAATTTTGTTTTCCTAATAATCTCCTCCCGGTTTTCATTTGGATTCCAACATAATCCAAAAGTTCTACACCTACTTTAGTTCATAAACTCCTGAAACTTTGAAAACACCTAACTTCATCAACATAGAATTCTGCCTTGGGAAAGGTGAAAAAAGGTAATTCCACAGGAATGTAGCATGCCCAACTAGTAAAACCGAAATAACTTGCGCTATTACGTTTAATTCATAGCTTCAGGGAAACCACTTCTTGCACTGTGAAGCATTATTACACGCAGGATAATCAGGGCACTAGTAGAGAATCTTAATAAAACAAACAGAAACCTCATCACATCTCAGAAAACTGTGATAGGTTATCTCAGAAAGCTGTTTGCACCCCCCAGATAAGAACACTGTAAATCACAACAAAATCTGTTTTGGTAACTGTGTTACCAAAATGTTCCCAGCTGTGGATTCTCCTATCATACACACTGTTCTTCGTTAGATTTTAAAGCCTTCTTTTGTTTATCTTTTGGGGGAGTGGAAGGATCAGGCTTTTTCCTACCAAAAAATCCTGTAAGGAAGGGAGTAAGAGGTGGCAGTTCTCACCCAGTATAAAGTTTCTGTGATGACAGTTACCCATTGCTGATTATATATATACAGCACTATAAACTATAATATGGGGGGGTGTTTATCTGTCTTTTTGTGTATTTTGCAATGGAACCTATTTCCCAGGTGCTCCTTAGTAAAAAGTTGTGGTTTTGAACTGTATGTTTATTTGCAGTTGTATTACAGGTCAGATTAAACACATACCATCTGAAGTGAACAGTGAAAAAAACAGGAAAGAATATCACATAGTCCTAAACTGTAGATTAGAAGTAGGAAGTATTATTTTATTGACTTGAACAATAGAGTTAAACCTGTGCACCTAAGCATGATGCTGATCCTTGTTAGTCCTGTAACAGGAGACATCTGTTCTCTCCAGAGGAGATTACTGCTGCCAGTACTATTTGTCCACCAGCTCACTGATGAACTGTAACTGTAGGCATGGCTTTAAAACATTGGCTTCTACATAAGGCTAAAGAAAGTCTCCTCAGAATAATATCTTAAGTGTTGTGCTTGAAGAGTGATCCAAATACTCTCCTTCCCCCACAATATTTAGTTGTGGTTTAGTAGATACCACCTTTCCTGTTACAGTCTGCCAGTGTGTCTCATTCTGAAATACAGCATTGTCACAAGGCAGCAGTTAGCAAAATTCTGTATGTGGGCACAAGGAGTGCAGTGACTGCTCTGCTCCTGGCAAAATTTTAGTTCCTACTTTAGAATAATGTGAAAAAAAAAAAAGATACGCATTTTACTTTGAAATAGCCAATGTGTAGAAATTATCTTGGTGAACACCAGGCAGTTGTACTGGGTGTTAAATTGGACAACGTTACTTTAAAGATTTTGTGGGGTTTTTTGTTTTGGGATTTGTGAGTGTACTTTCAGTGTTAGTTACCATAGGTAAAACGTATCTTTTCGTCAGTACTGAGTCACAGACTTCTCGAGGTAGGAACTGGTCACTGAATGACTTTGCCATAAGGACTTTACTTTCCTTAGTTGAAATTTCTTATTATAACTTCCTGTGGAACCTCTAAGGACAGACGTGAATGCAAATGGGAATCAGGCTTTGAACTATTCTGAGGAAGATTTACTTGATACAGTAGCGCAAGAGAGTACTAGAAAGGCTAAGAAAATTTACATTTTTTCAATGCCATTTTATACACAGAGTGTATGTTCATGTGGGTTTTAGTAATTTTCTAAAAGAGAAAGATTTTTGTGTGTCAGATTCCTGACATTTGAACATAAGATCTCTGCATACCCAGGGATTTGAATTTATTTTCATACTTTTTTTTTCCCCCGTTGAAGAACAGCTATCTATTTTTAGCTACTCTCACTATTTAATCTCCATGAAGTGGTAGGTGCAGCAGTAGTAGTTGTTTGTGGAGTTTTGTTTAAAGCTGCCTTCTAAGCTAAGAAGGGACTAGAAATGTGTTCTTTTTTTCTATAAAAAGGAAGTGTTTTACTTGGGTTTTTTTAAGCAACTCTGAAATAAAACGTCTGCTCCTGCAGAGTGTTGTCAGTGAGCAGACAACTGCACCTATGTGGAACCCTGCTGCTGCCTCTGCATGACTTACAGGTCTTAGTCCAGTAAAGTCTTAACAGTAACCCAAATACTCAGCTTGTGACCAATTCTTATTTTCAGTAAGACTGAAGACTATCTAAGGGAACAAACATGAGTACTTTCATTCAGTTACAGGCGTATCTACTTTCAAGATCATGCTGCTTGATATCATGGAAATGCTGAGTAAATGTGACTCTGTTCTGTGTCTGGCAGATCTCTGCAGATAACACTGTGTCTCTGCAGTCTGTCTTTGTGCACTTATGCTTGTTTATATTTATGCAAGCTGCTTACTGCTTTAAAAATCACTTCCTCTTCTGCATAACTGAGCCTGAATGGTTAATTGTAATTAACTGCTTCCAGGACATGTATGCTTTGAAGCATCCTGGTAAAACTCAAGGACTTTCCAGCAAATCCACCCTCAGTAGCGGGCCTTCTTCTGAAGTGTTGAGGAAAAGTTTTGTATCTCTGGTGGAATTTGGGAATGGGGAAAGAGAGCAACAAGGATCTGGTCAACACCTGCTCACTTACTGTTCTCAGGGGTAGCTGAAGTTTCCTTATATCTTACTTTCCTCTGAGGCAAGAAAAGGGAAAAATAAGTCAATTCTGACTCTCACTCCCCACCCATCAAAACGATTACTTGTCTCCTGGCCCATCCCAACTGCCACTTCAGAGGTGGGTGTACTCAGCGCTACATTTTCCACTTGGCTTTTCTTCAATACATTTCTATAAAGACAAAAATATCATGTCGTCATGAATGGATGTAGGGTATTAGTGCAGCTGCCAGGAAGTTTTCAAATACCTGTTGTAGAGCTTTGATTAAAAGCTAATGTGTCTGTGGACATATAATAGAGGCCTGCATAATGTTCATGTTGGTGGGTCCTCTCCACAGTAGCTGTATGGCAGAAGTCACCAAAGCAACTGCAAGAGAGCAAACATCACCCTCAACTTCCTCTGGTATTTGTTAGAGGAAGCAGAATAGGAGGAAAAACAAAGAAGCTGGGTGCACGTTAGTTCAGCAGCCCACAAGGCTGCGAGAGTTGAGACACCAGAACATTGCAGCTAAGTCTGCAAGACCTATCAGATCCTCCCTGCTCTTGTTATAACTGTTTTTAATCTCCTGATGGTCTCCATGATGCTACCTCTCTTTCCTGCATTTCTATTAGTCTTTCACAAGATTTACAGGCTGCTGAAGTAACCCAAAGTACTTTCTTACCCTCTACCTACACCTTTCTGAACTTCTGATGCTGCTACTGGCTCATGGTGTGTTTTTGGAAGCTGAGTTTAACGTCTTGCCTCAACAGTTTTTCCACTGATAGGAGAAAAGACTGAAGTGCCAAAATTGAAAGACACCTGAATTTTTTTGTTCGTGTGCTACCAGCCCTTAATGATTTTTATCTTATCATGAGATGGGTCTGTGTACTATTTCACAGCAAACCCTCACTGCTTTTTCAAGGAAAAAATACACTTAGCATAAAAATATATGTTAATTGCTTAAATACAAAAAAACCCCTATTTAGTTTATGGTTTCACTCTGCTCCTTAAACTACTTTGGACAGGACAGAGGAGGGTGATGCATTTTATGCGAGCTGGCATGAGGGAGGCCCTGCGACGCCTGAGAAATGGGAATCCTGGTTTTGCAATCCTAACACTGTAACTCAGACAAAATGAATAGCCCCAGAGAGCGGTGCAACCCTAACGTGACACTGCTCAGAAGCTGCCATTGCTTTTAACCTCGTTCAGGAAAAGATACATCTCTCACTCGCAGCCATTTCTGTCCAGACAAGTGCCTAAAACCTGAAGCCTGAGTTTGCTGGACTGCGGCATGGTGAGCAGAGTTTTCCAGGGTGCCACAGGGCCGGGGGCTCCCTGTGGTGGGTCTCTCAGTAGCTGTCCCACCGCCCCAGCCAGGAGCAGGGCAGTCGGGGGGCATGGGGGCAGCCCTGCGGACCACCCTGACACCTCCATGGGGACTGAGACAGGTCGAGGCTGGGCTGGTGCTTGGGCCCAGCTTGTCAGGGCCAAAGGCTAGGCTGTGGGAGCTGGAGACCAGCCCTACTATGGCATCACTGGGGCAGGGGCTGACAGCCCTAGGAGGCTGAAGTGGGGTCATGGGGGAGCTCGGAGGGGGCTGGCTGGAGCCATCAAGGCCTGTAAGTGCCCTTGGGGCCCTGCTGGCGGCCATGAGAGCCTGGTTGGATCTGCTGTCATACCCCTCTAGGCCCAACAGGCAGCCAGCAGAGATGGGAGCGGGGCTACTCCTTCCACCAAGAGCAGCTCGTGTTATTGGACCAGTTGCACCGTGCAACTGCAGCTGAGGAGGTCTGCTCTGCCAAAGGCTGGTTTCATGTTGCTGGGCTGAGGCACACACCCTGCATCAGGTTTGGTGTAGAGCGCTCTGCGACTCTGTGCCCTTGCAAACATCCTCTTTCTTAGGATCAGCCCCGTGGTGTTGATGTAAGGGTCCTTGCTAATAGCACTGCCACTACAGGCTGCAGCTCCAGTCGAGCCTGTCTGTATAAAACCTCCACGTGAACTTTGGTCTCCCTCCGAGCTGTGGTATAATCTTGGAAAAGTGTTTTGTTTGTTTTTTCCTCTGAAGACTTGGGCTTCTTGGGATTTTCTGTTTATTTTTAAGGATGGGTGAAGCCACACATATCTAAAATCACATGCTGAGCTGGGCTCGGAGGGTGCTGCTCCCTCCTGTCTATGGCCACAGCCTTTCTTTGAGGAAGGTTATTCCCCTTAAGCTCCTTTTGCATAAGTACCCATGTAGTCTACTGATGACTCATTTCAGTAGTACCATGGGTCAGATTAATAATTTAGCATATAGGGTTAACACAAGTTTATATACTAACCAGGTAAAGACACTGTTAATGAAATCAGCTGTTTTACAGTAGCACCTTTACAGTAATGTAAAAGTTAAATCAGAACCTGAATTTTACCAAGACACCTCCCAAACTGCCAGGTGATTACTTGTTTCACAGATGAATAAACTAAGAGGCAGATGATCCAAGTGATTTGCCCTCTGACACAGAAGAGGTGCCAGAACTGGAGATTTAAAGTAAGTACAGTAATGCTTCTTTCCATAAGGTCTATTTAAATGGAGAACACTAGTCTCTAGTAAAAATCAAGTTGAAATTATATTGGTTTTGTGTGTAGTCATACCATACAGTTTGTATATATAGAGTTTGTATATATCTTAGGGGAGACCTCATCGCCCTCTACAACTACCTGAAAGGAGGTTGCAGAGAGCTGGGGATGAGTCTCTTTAACCAAGTAATAAGCGAAAGGACAAGAGGGAATGGCCTCAAGTTGCGCCAGGGAAGGTTTAGACTGGATATTAGGAAGCATTTCTTTACAGAACGGGTTGTTAGGCGTTGGAATGGGCTGCCCAGGGAGGTGGTGGAGTCCCCATCCCTGGAGGTGTTTAAGAGTTGGGTCGACATAGCACTTAGGGATATGGTGTAGTTGGGAACTGTTAATGTTAGGTTAATGCTTGGACTGGATGATCTTCAAGGTCCCTTCCAACCTAGATGATTCTGTGATTCTGTGTATACAACAGTGAATAATTTTGGCAGGAAAGAGGGAAGCAGGCAGCTAACTCAACCTTTGGACTAACTCCTCCAAATGTTTCCCCTTTTAATGACTGCTGCATCAGAAATACAGTCTCTCACTTGAGGAGGAGGCAGTAAAAGAAGGAAGCGGGTCAAGTACATAACTTCTGCAGCTGAACTTCAGTTGAGAGCAAGACCAAGGCTGCAGCATGTAGTCTTTTATCTGTGGCTGTACAAACCTCCTTCCTGCTCTACCACAGTGCAAAGTGCTGTCTTGGACACCGCATTCTCTAGTGTGCACACTAAAGCTACACAGAGCTTGAGAAAAACATGTTAAAATCTTTACTGAATGCACTCTGAAGCTATGTTAATGAATATTCTAGGCTCATCAAACTTTATAAAACAAAAATCAGGTATATTATTAGAGGAAAGGTACCAAGTCTTTCCTTATCTTGAAAAGGTCAGCTTTTGTGAAGAATGGGATATGATCAAGTTTTAGGCGTTTTTAGAAAAGGAATTGCAAGCAGAAACAAGTAATTTATTGTTAAGACTGTTTATAGGAATCAGCATGTCAGTGAGAGAAATTTGACTGTGGGGAAAAACCTCCACCTAAAGATAAGAGCCACGTTAACATGTAAATGTTTGCAGATCTCTCATTTTGGTATAATGGAAATGCAGGGTCTGATTATTCTGAGCTCAAAACAATAGAGAAATTGCATCCAGCTGGGTATACAAGGCCTTTCTGAAAGAGATTCTTTACCCCGCTTTCAACTAACTTTTATTCTAAAACAGGAGCAGTAAAGACTTCTTAGCAAGCTTTATTATTTGGAAATTGTAGAAGGGGAAGACCACAATGGTATTTTCCAGTTAAGGCTCTGCCTCCCTGCATTGTAAAGAACAGGGAGAGGGTGGCAATCTTCTTGAAGTGTATGTTACTCCACAATGCTAGTGCTCCTATAAAAACTGAGAATAGAATAAAATAGTAGTGCTAACTCTCATCCTAAAGAAAGAAGGATTCCATCTTCGGTCTTCTAAGCTTCACAAATATAAGTGTATTTGAAGTACATTTTAAATTCTAGAAAAGTCTTAATTTCTAAGTTGGTAGACAGAAAACAGTAATTTAAGGGTAACCAGTATTATAAACTTCATCCTGTGGAAATACATACTCGATAGAGATTATGGAGATTATCACATAGCGAGTATCCTTCCTTTGTTAATTTCATATGTGATGGATATTATATTTATTGGATCAGATCTACTAGTCAAAAATAGGAGGACATCAAGTAAGCAAGCATGTGATAAGTTATAAAGCATGTTAAAATTTGCCCTAAATTATGTCATAGTGTTTGATGCCACATTGCAAACTCAAAGTAGAGTGGAATTTCCCTCTTTAAATTTTTTAAATTCAAATTCCAAGTGTGAGATCAGATATTTAAAAGGTACCTCTCTATACTTTCAGCTGTAATTGCACACTAGTTCAATTGGCTACTGGCTACTTCAGGGTTAAAACTTTTTTCTTCCAGTTTGACTTCACTATACAACTAAAACAGACTTGGAACAAATGCCCTTCTCCCTAAGATAAATTAGAAATGCAGGATAAAATCATTACAGGTGTAACTCTGAAAATAAAGTATACTTTATAGTAAATAAGATGTTTATCTAATGCTGTTAGTCACAAATAGTTTGTGGTCTCTGCCTGCTGGTGGCTTGAATTACAAAATACTTGGTTACAGTACTTCCTTAAAATACTTCTGAACCTTATAGCTGTGCTAGATATTCATGCAGTGATTCACACTGTCCCCCCCACCTACAACATGTGGATCAGTTTCCCCACTCAGTTGGCAATGCGGGCATAGTGGTGGACCCAATGTGTAGTGCAACCCGGTGGCAGCATTACTACCAAAAAACTGTGATGCCAGCCCTCGATTTCGTACATGCACCTGTTCTGAGATTTGCAAGTAGCAGGTTAAAAGCCACAGTTTGAGAATGAAAAGCTAAAATGATACTGGGGTACCGTAAAGAAAAGGGAGGGGGCGGGGCAGGGAGAATAAAATCTTATGCTGAACAGCCTACAGCAAAACCCAGAAGTGGACACAGTGCACACTTCTTAAACAAATCTTCTCACCAGTTTTTTTGGGTAGCAGTTATAGCTGTTCAGAAAGTTATTCAGAGGCACTAAATTTTTCTTGAAAGTAGTAAAAATGAAAGGAGCTGTATATCTCTCAAATACTTCAATATTTCATTAACGTTTTAACTTATAGATTAGAATTTTATAAGACATTCTCTATAAACTGTATTTTTTTTACAATTAGAAGTTGGTTTGAAATTCAAACCTGTGCTGAATTATTAGGCAATGAATTTGTAAGTACAAATGGCATTTGAGTGGCAATGTAGGTTGTTTAAGGATACCGCGTTCTTGATCAGTTTACCTGCATGAGGTAGTATTTACAAAAAAAGACACCCAGATCTGTAATCCAGTTCTAGACTACAGTTTTCTCAACAGCTACAGCTGTAGCAGCTACATAACTATGCAGTGATCCCTTCACAGAGTACTGAAACAGAAAAAAGGTGCTTAAGGGAAAACAGGACTAACAAACAAAAATGTAGTGCCTGTGAACTAACGATGCAAATAAGATTGGCATATTCTAACTCTTGTTGCAACTCAGCCTTGAAGCATATTTCCACATAAAAGCAATTACTGAATGAAAAACAAGAGTGTTTAATCGATGGTAACACAACACTGCTGTGCTCTTAGATTTGTTCATTTGCAGTGACTTAACACAAATCAGCTTTAGAGATAGGCCATAAGTATTGCCTTTTACCTTAAACAGGTACTTAAGCAATTCAGCAACAGCTGTTCTCACAACCTTGAAAGTTGAGGAGCTATGCTGTATTGATTTCTTTCTCCCCTTCTCATTAGGTCTTTTCTGATGGTATTTCTAAGCTTATCTACAGGATGTTGAAGAGACTGTATCTCACAGAAAAATCGTGAAAGGCTTCAGAGACTGCCTTCCCAGTGAAAAGATAAAGTGTGACTAGCATCCAGGAAGTGAGTGGTAAGTTATAATTATAAGGAAACCTATGTCAATGCTGAAGTGAGTATAAAACATTCTTGTCAAACTCTGAACCATGAATTAATATCAAATACTTGTTTTTCAGTAATATATCTGATTTACTGGCTTTAATTCTGTCAGATGCATCTGTTTTCTTACTGAACTTTGGTTTGTAGTCTTAGTACTATGGAAATAGCATCTCACAAAAACTGACTCTCCCAATCTTTTTCTAGAAAAATAAACTAATTTTAGTCATTAATTTCTAATTTGCAACAGAGTATTTTTGACTGAAGCATTCACCTTTTTACTGTCCCTAAATAACAATGTCGTTATTAAAATGTACCTTTTTAGAGAAACCTCTTAGTCTTTGAATGACAGTCATATTTCATTTTATTTTAGGATTTTTCCTTCCATGTCCCTGACAAACTCACCAAATTCCTGAGAAACACGGACTGTTTTTTCTGAAGTTGTTGAAGCTGGTATGAGTGGAGGGCATTTTTTTTAGTCCTGCAAAGCTACCTGGTATTTGAAATGCTGAAGAGGAAATTATGGTTTTGCCACAACTCACGCTTCAGGCTTTTCTTGGGTCTAACTCTTATTTTAGTAATCGTTTCGGTTTTGAAAGTTAACCAGAAACAAGACTTCTTAAATCGGAGACATCTAGAGCTGACAAAAGAAGATCCTATTGGCAATGTTAACTGCACCAAGATAATAGAGGGGGATATAGAAGAGATTGAAAAGGTAAAGCTTGAGACGTTGTCAGTGTCATTTAAGAAACGCCCCAGACTAACAACAAATGATTATATTAACATGACAACAGACTGTGCGTCCTTCACCAAGACTAGGAAATACATTATGGAACCTCTCAGCAATGAAGAAGCAGAATTTCCAATTGCTTACTCAATAGTGGTTTATCACAAAATTGAAATGCTTGATAGACTCCTAAGATCAATCTATGCCCCTCAGAATTTTTACTGCATTCATGTTGACAAAAAATCTCCAGAATCTTTTTTTGCTGCTGTGCAGGGAATAGTCTCATGTTTTGATAACGTCTTTATTTCCAGCCAGTTAGAGAGTGTTGTATATGCTTCATGGAGCCGGGTGCAGGCAGATATTAACTGCATGAAAGATCTCTACAGAAGAAGTTCAAACTGGAAATATCTAATAAACCTCTGTGGCATGGACTTTCCTATAAAGACCAACCAGGAAATGGTAGAGAAATTAAAAGCCCTTAAAGGCGAAAACAGCTTGGAAACGGAAAAAATGCCTGTTTATAAAGAAGTAAGGTGGAAAAAACACCATGAGGTTATTGATGGTAAAATAAAGAACATGGGCATAGATAAACAACTACCACCTCTCAGTACTCCAATTTTTTCTGGTAGTGCCTATTTTGTAGTAAGCAGAAGATTTGTAGAATACGTATTAGAAAGCAGCAAAATACTTAAGTTTATTGAGTGGGCAAAAGACACTTACAGCCCAGATGAGTACCTGTGGGCAACAATTCAGAGAATCCCTGAAGTTCCAGGTGCAGTTTCTTCCAGTGACAAGTACGACGTTTCTGACATGAATGCACTGGCCAGGTTTGTCAAGTGGCAGTACTTTGAAGGTGACATGTCCAAAGGTGCACCCTACCCGCCATGCAGTGGCGTTCATGTTCGCTCTGTCTGTGTTTTTGGGGTAGGAGACCTGAACTGGATGCTACGAAACCACCACTTCTTTGCTAATAAGTTTGACATTGATGTTGACCCTTTTGCAGTGAAATGTCTGGAAGAGTATTTGCGACACAAAGCTTTGTATCTGCAAAAGAACTGAAATACTGCCTGTTCCTGTTAAGAAAATATAGGTACAAATAGTATACAGCTATGTACTTTTTTTTAACATGTAACACCAGTCATGGTGATGCTGATGATGTGTAATGGTTCTCAACATTTTGGTATTGTGGTGATGATGCCCTCCCTGCCTTGTTCGTGGACAAGGGGGAGAGAAGACATTTCTCAAGTGAAGATGGGGATGCCTTGTGTTGCACACTGAGGCTTGGAACTTTGGGTGCAAAATTGAAGACAGCAATTTTTGGAAGGCCAACTATTTGGAATATTTATTATCCAAAAGGTGTAATTAATGGACATCCTTTGACTAAATTATTTGTTTTAAGGCTTGGCAAATGCATGTTGTTCATGGTTATTCCTCAGTTTTTTTTCCCATGAATGTAATGCTAGCTGGAAGGAAAAGATGAAGAGGGGGGAGAAAAAAAAGGAAAGAAGCAGCTGGACTGCACAGACTTCCTACAGAGTACTGAAGGATCTCAGGAAAATAACATTAGAAGTGATCTGAAAACTCTACAAAAGGGAATTTACCAAAGCCAGCTGTCATCATTTAACTTAAATCTGACTGCTGTAGTTCTGTAATATGTACTTCTTAATCCTCCTGAAAATTTCATCTTCAGCATGGAGTATTAAGGACTTGTGTTTAAATTTTTACAGCCAAATCTTAGTTTTGTACTCTTAAACCCCTCTGATAATGTGATACAAAGTGTATACACTAGTTTGTAATTATGTCTTCTCAGGGAAACTTCAGTTTTGTGCCTGATGAGAGTTAGACTTGTAATTGTACACTTTTTACTATATCAGGAGTCTTGCTTTTGGATCCAAAATGACTCAAGTTTCTCAAAAACTTAAGAGAACTGCAGTAGTGTCTAAATGTCACTGATGGAACTGCTGGTTTCTGCTTTCTGTCAAGCTCAATTTGCGTTCCAGATTTGTTTAACATTGAGTATGCAAAAATAAAGTTATTTTTTTAAATGATGTCACCTCTTCCTACAATTAAAGTCCTTCTAAAAGCACCACCAAAAAGTCCTAATGATGAAGACCTAAAGTGTTTTTATGGTAGGTTGCCATACACATCTGAAGCTGCAGCTAACTCCTACCTTTCCTCCATATGTTCATGTGTCTATGCTTGTTCAGGTTTAGCTGGTGCAGCTGATTTTTATTTATTTGCTTCTTTTGGTGGAAGGGAAAGGAGGAAATCTGGATGAGTTTTGTTCCAGGTTAGGTCTCTGCTTGGTTTAGCTGCTGCAATGTGACACAGAAGCATGGTGATGAGAGAACAGGACATGGTGAGGGATGATACTATTCCTTTCCATATCAATTCAGGTTTGTCATGCATGGTTACTGTCAGGTGTCTCATGTTACTCCTGAGATGACAGCAGAATTTATTACAGGCACTAGCAAATGGCAAAACAGAGCAAATTTTTTTGTTTCTTGAACCGTTGCTGTGATGGCAGCATGTGTTTCTTACAAAGGTAGTTTGTCACGAAGTTTCTCCTAAGGTGTGCCCCAATACTTTAACATAATGAACCGCTTACTCTTGATCACGCAAACAGCTAGAAGGGCAAGCAATTTAGGCTGAAGTAGGGCCTGTTCTTGCCAACCCCCAAAACACATGAAAACTGCCTTCAAAACACATGAAAGCTGTTTAGAGAGTCTTCAGAGACTCTCATATGATGCATAAACAGGGAATTAAAGCCTGTGAGCTGAGGCAGTGAAGGGAAATACCCTGTCTTCTCCCCTTTGGCTTTTTTGGTGGTAAATTAACAGTAACCTGTTTCTGGCAGGCAAGGCTTCCAGGTGCCTTAGACAGCAGACCTAAAAAGGCAATACCCTTTAGGTTATGTTTTTTATTCCAAATCAAGACACTCAATTTTTTTCCAGATATTCTTACTCAGTTTTCAAGAATATACACTTACCTGATTTATCAAGTTATTTTCCTCATAAGTATCCTGAGTTTTTCTATTTTATAATGGAAATGAGTCAGTTTCTTACTCTTTGCATACAAATAACAGTTGGGGGGGTGTTCTTTTCCTTCTTTTTTTTCGCCTCTTTTCTGGGTCAGCCACTAACCTCACACAGATCCTTTGTATTTGCATTAGGGTATCACTTATTTGCTTTGCTTTATGTTACAGTATCTTCAGACAGGGAAATATTTTGCTCAGAGTCCTCATTTAAACTCTGTGGCTCTGAAACTGAGTCTTGAACATGGTTGGCTTCTAGGATCTGTCAGTATTCATTTTAGTTTGTCTTCTATAGCTATAATAGAACTTGATAAGAAAAAGTTAACAACACAACCAAATCCATGAAGTCAAACCAACATACTTAAAAATACATTGTTGCCCCCCCAAAACCTGAGGTGTGTAGAGAAAAAAAGATTATATAGAAAATAATTCAGCTAGGAAAAACATGGCAGGATAAGTCCTGAGCAGATGTCATCTGTTAAAATCCATGTTACATACTCCAAGACAGAATGCTGGAACTTCCTCTGACAGATACCGGTCTAACTATACTTTTTAAAAATAATTTTCTTTGGATTTGGGAACGTAGGCATACTGGGAGATCTAGTGACATACAAGTAATGGTCTCCTGTTCTGTACCATGAAATCATATTAATCTTACCTATCTTCCTTTCTTCCCCCCCCCGCCCCCCCTTTTTTTTTTCCAGGGACTTGACTCTGCCTTAATTCTCTTAATTCAAACAAGCAGTATTTCAGAAATCCTTTAGCAGAAAATGTTTACTTACTAAATTCTCCACTAACTTTAATGGCATTAGTTTGTCTACATCAAAATCCTTTATCTCTCTTCCCTTCAACCAACTTGCCTTTGCTACATGTGGAGGTAGGGAGCAGAAATGGTTGTATAGCTTCAAAGTGTATTTTACTGACTGGTGTGTGATAGGGAAAGTGAAAGTTGTGGCTTAGTATCAACAGTTATGGGTGAGTCTTTAGTACATATTGGCACCACCTGAACTTCATTAGTGATTCTGGAAAGGGATTTCCCAGTGTTGATGTGAAATGAGTTTATTATGGAAAACGTACTGGAAGAGTGCACATTACCTGTCTGTAGGTAATGCTTGTAATTGCACTTAATAGCATAATGATGTTAATTAAATATGTTGCCTGCACCAGGCAGTTAAACCTTAATTACCTTTTTGAACCACTAGATTATTAGGATGATGTTGTAATACCTGCTCTACAAGCAGCAGTTGAAATGTTGTCACCCTTGATTTTGAGTTAATCCCAGCCACCCTTTCTGCCTTTTCAAGTTTAAGGCAGATAGGTCTTTCTGCAAAAATCAGCAAACCAGTTGTTAACAATACACCAACTCTCACTGGCCAGGCCAGGTGCCCTCCTGCCTGCATTGGGGCTCTGAAGCCCAAGTGAGCCCAGCGGGTTCATTTATTCTGGACCAAACAGTGCTGTTTTAGCTAACTGCATGGCATATCTGTGCTGGGCATGCAGAGCAAGGAGATGCTCTTAAGAACTAACATTTCACACACTTGTAAGGCCTTGCATCCTGACACATTCAATTCCTACTGCTACGGGGGCCCCAAAGAGCAGAGGGGATTTGCTTTTACACTGAACCTACTCTGGGGCAGTGAGACCTAAAGCATTTATTCTTTCTTCCATGAATGTGGCACTGTAGCACTGAGCAGCTGTTCCCTGTGAGATACATAAATCCTTAACAACAGTTAGCAATGAATCTTAAAGAGTTCAGAAAAAATAAATATCCAGACTGTACAACTCATGTACATCTTCTTCAAGGACTTCTGCTACAAGGTAAAATACAAGCACCACACACCACCCTCTCTCTCTTCCTTCCTCCCTCCCTGCTAAATTTAATTTGAATAGCTGTCATGCTGGGAAACTCAGCAAACAGGATGTTTGATAACTGAGATAATGTCCCCACTCCCATGCCTGCTCCCTATAGCAACTGACTCTTGGAGACCTCTTGTTCTTTTCAAATGACCAAGACTAGAAGGGCCAGGGAGAAACTTCTTTTTGTTTTCACAGGAACTAGTCAAAGCATTTTGCTTTTTCTGCTTTTTAACCTTTTCTACATGGTTACCCACTGCACCTGAGGGCACAGAGAAAAAGAAGTCTCTTCCTCAGTATTTTCAATCTCATGGGCTTTCTCCTTCCTTAGCAAACCCACCCTTGCCTCCTTGGTTCACAGTCTCCTGCCTCCTTTTCTCCTCCTGCCATGATCTGTTGGGAAGAGAGGGCACATTTGAAAGAAACACCAACAGACCTTGCCAAACATTATTTCAGGTGACAAAGGTACAAGGAGAAGTGAAGTTTCAGTAAAACTTACTTTCAGATGGGGTTACAGATCCTACTCAGGGCAAGGGTACTTAATTGCTTCGGTCCTGAAGGCTGTCTTCCCCCTGTCCCCAACTTTCCATCCCCTATGTCCCAGTGATATCTAGACTGAAAATATGGTGCAAATCCCCTTTAACTATACATATAGGCAGGAGAATCCTTTGGTGGATTATCTGCCCAGCTTTATTTTGCAGTCTACGCTGAATCTGAAAATCTTTCTAAAATGATACAATGATTCAGACACACAGGGAAAATAAATGAGGTTTCTCTCAGCAGCTGAAATTTTCTAGGTACTTCCTAATCATTAAAATTTGCAAACACACACATTTTTCCTTTTTGAATTACAATTCAAAATAAGAACTACTCCATACATCACATTTACAATTTTGCTACATTTACTTAAGTGTAAGAGTAATGGACTGACATTCAGGATAAAATAGAAATTTGAGTCAGGAATGTAGTTTAAATTCCATCATTTGGAAATAGTTTTCATTATTTTAACACAACACTTAAAATATACTTCTTAGGTTTTAAAGGGCTTTTCATAAAAAGCAATCAAACAGAAATGTTTTAAATTGAGTACAGTCACTTCTGCACTGTTACATAACTGAGATGAATATTCACTGATTTGTTTAGGGGAAGGATAAGCAGAATAATTTCTTCCGTATTTCAGCATAGCTCTAGGTTGCAATACCTCTGTGGAAGGGGAGCAACTAGTGGAGAGAAAGTGGGACCTAGAGAATGGATTAGATCTTGTATGTAAGAGGTGACTTTGTTTCACAATTTGGTAGCTATTTCTTAGCTTAATTTTTCAATAAATTCAGAATCTCAAACCCTCTTAAGAGTAATTGCTTTTGCATGACTGCTATTTAACAGGCAGAGAATAATTTAAAAATCCAGGGTTTTCTTTTAAATTAAACCCTCAGCTGCAACTGTCAAGTACAGTTTTCATCAGAATTCTTAAAATAAATACTCTGGGGAAAAGGGAGTCATTCCTAAATGTCTCTTACCTATCTTTGTGGGGATATAGTCCCAAAAACCTCAAAGCCCACACAAGCTGAATATTCTTCAGGTCTAACTAAACCAGTATTGAACTATATATCATTAAAGTTTTGTGTATTTTTGAAATCATATTTCTTGTACCTGTGAATGTATCAAAATCTGCAGTCAGTATAGTGGGCTCTCACCCTTCTTGACCTTTGAAGGTTGAATTTTTACTAGTAGCCTGAAGAACACTCAGAAAATATTAAATCTTCTAGACTGGCAGCTCAGCTGTATAATCCACGTACTCCAGTTAATTTGCATAAAACCATGAGAAAACTCCACCAACTAAGCATTTTTCTAGCATTAAAAATAGTCACACATGGAAATTTTTTAAATGGGAGGGAAAATCCTCCACAAGGCTACCTTTCATTGTTTGAAGATGAATGACACAGACTGGAACAGTCTCTCAAAAAATTAAAAGTATGTTAAGAGCAGAAAACACTGAAAAGTGACAGTCACGGTGGAACAGAATGACAACATCTAAAAATAGTCTACATAGCTCTGAGATGCTATAGTTAGTGGTTCAGCACTTGTCACCAGTTGCTTTCAGCCACTGGAGGTTAAACAGCATATTTGGACCAGCTGCCTGATGCAGGGCAGTGATTTAATGACAGAGGCTGGGGTATCTGGTGGCTTTCAAGTGAACCCTCAATCTGCTCACACCCCTGAGACCAGTTGGGCTGCACCCAAGGGTGCTGAGGGAGCTCTCCAACATCCTGGCAAGGCTGCTCTCCCTTCAGTTCTGACAGGTCATGGAGACTGGAGGAGGCACCCAACAACCAAAGCAAAGCAAATGTTGCACCCTTCTTCAGAGATGGAACAGTCTGGGGAATCACAGGCTGGTTGGCCTCATTTTCAGTCCCTGGGAAAAATGTGGGTGGAGCAAGAACTCTTGGGCATGTTCGAGCACATGAGGGAGAAGACAGGGACTGGCCATAGTCAGCAAGGATTAACCAAGACTAAATGATACCTGAGCTGCTGGATGGTCATCTGTGATAAAATGACTGAATTTATGGACGAGGAGAGAGCAGATATTGTTGGCCTGGATGTACATGAGCAAGGCTTCAACAGACACTGTGAGGAGAGGCAGCAAGAGCTGGACTGGAGAAGGGCAGCTTTGAATTGCCCACTCTGCCTATGAGGAGGTTACCAGGGGCCAAGCTTTTT
The DNA here is from genome assembly GCF_047716275.1 of Strix uralensis. Classification (NCBI taxonomy): domain Eukaryota; kingdom Metazoa; phylum Chordata; class Aves; order Strigiformes; family Strigidae; genus Strix; species Strix uralensis. The sequence goes on along the minus strand of NC_134012.1, from coordinate 80,380,859 downwards.
GCCAGTGGTGTCCATCAATAGAAACAGGAGAGTTTCCAGCTAGAGAAAGTGGGGATGGGGAATTTCCATGGCAGGATAATTAAGTACTGGGACAGGCTGCCTGGAGAGGCTGTGCCATCTCTGTCTCTGGGGTATTTCAAGCCCTGGCCCTGGGACCCTTGAGCCCTGGCCCTGGGACCTTTTCCTCATCCTTTGTTACTCTGTTTCCCTCTGCATCCAATAAAGGAGGGAGATTTTCCCTAATCCTCCTTTTGTTGTTAATGAATTTATAGAAACATTTTTTATTATCCTTAACAGCTGTAGCCAGGTTGAGCTCTAGCTGTGCTTTGGCTCTCCTAATGTTCTCCCTGCATAGCTTCACTACATCTTTATAGTCTTCATGAGAGACCTGGCCCCTCTTCCAAAGGTCATAGATTCTCCTTTTGTTCTTGAGATCCAGCCAAAGGTCCCTGTTTAGCCAGGCCAGTCTCCTTCCCCGCCTGCTTGTTTTTTGGCACACAGGAACAGCCTGCTCCTGTGCCTTTAAGACTTCTCTCTTGAAGTATGTCCAGCCTTCCTGAACTCCCATATCCTTCAGGGCAGCCTCCCAAGGGATTTTGTCAATTAGCCTTTCGAACAGGTCAAAGTTTGCCGTCCGGAAGTCTAAGGTGGCAGTTTTACTAACCCCTCTCTTTGTTTCTGGAAGGATCAAAAACTCATTCATCTCATGATCACTGCACCCTAGACAGCCTCCAACCTCTACCTCCCCCACAAGCTCTTCCCTGTTCACAAGAAGCAGGTCCAGAAGGGTACCTTCCCTGGTCAGCTCACTCACCAGCTGTGTGAGGAAGTTATCCTCTGCACTGTAGAACACTGAAATTGCATCACAGAGCCTCAAATCTGCCCAGCAGCTGGACTCCTTATGGTAGGAATAACATGATCAAATGGGGGCTGAGCAGCTCTGAAGCCAAGATTTGCATGTTGAACTGCAGCACTAGAATTTATTCAGTGAGAAAAAAATGCCAATGGCCTCTTGAAATATACTTAAATATTATTTGACAGTGTTTTATCTGACAATCTAATCACTTTCTGCAAATTGCCATTTACCACCCAGGTAAATGACATTTTAAAAATAAAGGCAGAGAATCTTCTATCTGGTAATAGATGAGACATTTAAAGGTAGCGTAGTTAGGGATTTTTTTCTCCAGCTGAGGTTCATTTGTGTAAGCATTTTGAGGTTGATAAACTTTTCTTTCTGAAACTATGCAGAGTCCAGTCTACTGTAACTTGTATTGCTTTGTTGTGTTTTCTTGACTTCTCTTGCCTGGCATTTTTCAGATGTCAGTTCTTGAGACTTACCATCAGTCTGAACCACCCTCCCAGTCTGGTGGTGTGCTTCTGATATTGATTGGTTTGTACCATAACCTCAGAGAAGGACACAAGAAACCTGGTATCAGACAAATAGAGCGACACTTCCTCCTCTGGAGTTACAAAGTGCGACTAGCATGCAGTATCTGCACAGAGATCTGCAAACATCAGTGAAGATGTACACACTGGAGTGCATTTACAGACAGCATTTAAGATGTTTTTCCAGAGGAATGTTGGAAGTATGTACCTGATTCCCTATTCTGGGCTTAAGTGCCAGGCTCCATAGAGAGCACAGACAACTGGCACAGGCAGTTATCGGTTGCATGGGGCTGGCCAAGGTGACAGTATTGAGAAGGGTTTGTCTTTAACCCACTTGTCTCTATAGAGCTGGTGACTTTAGAGAACAGACCAAATTCCTGTGTAGACAGAGACATGTATTTCCTATTCTTTTAAAAACAGAGGGTCTGCTGTTCTTCTAAGACAGGGGGAAGAGGAAGGGAAGGAAAGCATTCTGAGTATGCCAACAGCAGTATGTCTTTGTGCAAACTTAAAAATTAACTAGCAGCTGAACTATGCAGAATGGGCCAGGCCAGGTGGAAGGAGACACGCAGATTCACACATTTAGGTAAGGCATGAAAGATCAAAGGTAAATGATATAATGGAAAGGAGATGCCTCTAACATCAGATGCAGTGGGCCAGGAACATAATTTTGGACATACCTATCCAAGTTACCATTAGGTGCTTTCAGTTCTTTTTGAAAATTGGCCAAGGCTATCAGATTGAAGTACAACTTATATCATAGTCATTTACTTCAGTTTAGGCAATACCAAATATGGGAAAGAAAATTGCAGCCAGTGCTGTTAATGTAAAAAAACCTTTTCATGGCCACTTTTTGTTGCTGATATTTTTCCTTCCATTACCTTTGCCAACAAATGACACACAGCACTCTGCAGAAAGTGAAATAATTTTGGTGGAATTATTTTTCCTTCTTTTTTCCATCAATTAAAGAGAATAGCACTTAACAGCATTAACCAAATACTGCCTTCTGCCAAAAATAATTTATGCTACTATAACCCCAGTGCCTATATATAAAGAATAATACTTCCATTGGCATATTCTCATATACCAATTCTAAGCCAAGCTTTTGCAAGGGATTGTTAGACTACATATTAGGTATCAAGTTCCCATCAAAGGCCTGCACAATGTGGCTTCTCAGTCAAAATATTCTAAGTACCTGTCCCTGTCCAAAGAGGTGAGAATCTGCACAAACACACATGCATTGAGGCTTTCTTACAGTGGTTTTAAAAGTACCATACAAGTCCAGACATACAGACCTTCCTAGGCCACATGAAAATAACTCACACAAAACAGATTTGCTTTCCTACAGTTCATCATTATAACTACCTTTACAACAATCTTTAAATGGCCAAAAAGCTATATAATACTTAGAGCAGAGCAGCACATAGAAGATTGACCTGATTGTGCTGACACATCTTTGTGTCCAAAGAGGGACTTGTACAAGACTGATTTTCCTTCTGGTTGCACTCCAAGAAAAAGTGGGGAACCATCTCCCACCATCCCATTGTTGTAGCACACAAATAGATTAGTTTGTGTCTTCATGAGGATGTGAGCAGAGCCAAATTGTGGTCACAACAGTACTGGAAAGAGCTAAGTGTCTTTGTTAATTCCCAGCTTTTTTTTTTTTTTTTTTTTTAAATCACTATTCCCAGCTTCTCATGGGCTAATTGATCCTTTGAAATACAACTGCCAATAATGGGAGATAACTTTACATTGCATGTAGTAAGCAGCCTGCCCACCTCTGAATGTAATTCTGTCATTAATCACAGAATAAACAGAATCATCTAGGTTGGAAAAGACCTTGAAGATCACCTAGTCCAACTATTAACCTAACACTGACAGATCCCAACTACACCATATCCCTAAGCACTATGTCAACCCAACTCTTAAACACCTCCAGGGATGGGGACTCCACCACCTCTCTGGGCAGCCCATTCCAACACCTAACAACCCGTTCTGTAAAGAAATACTTCCTAATATCCAGTCTAAACCTTCCCTGGCACAACTTGAGGTCATTCCCTCTTGTCCTAACACTTGTTACTTGGTTAAAGAGACTCATCCCCAGTTCTCTGCAACCTCCTTTCAGGTAGTTGTAGAGGGTGATGAGGTCTCCCCTCAGCCTCCTCTTCTCCAGACTAAACACCCCCAGTTCCCTCAGCCGCTCCTCGTACGACCTGTGCTCCAGACCCTGCACCAGCTTCGTTGCCCTTCTCTGGACACGCTCGAGTAATTCAATGTCCTTTTTGTAGTGAGGGGCCCAAAACTGAACACAGGAATCGAGGTCAGCCAGCTATCAATCAACACCCCCAGGTCCCTCTCTGACTGGCAGCTCTCCAGCCACTCCTCCCCAAGCCTGTAGCGCTGCTGGGGGTTGTTGTGGCCCAAGTGCAGCACCCGGCATTTGGCCTTATTGAAACTCCTACAGTTGGCCTCAACCCATCGCTCCAGCCTGTCCAGGTCTCTCTGCAGAGCCTCCCTACCCTCGAGCAGATCAACACTCCCACCCAACTTGGTGTCATCTGCAAACTTACTGAGGGTGCACTCGATCCCCTCGTCTAGATCATCAATAAAGATGTTAAACAGGAGTGGCCCCAAAACCGAGCCCTGGGGGACACCACTCGTGACCGACCGCCAACTGGATTTAACTCCGTTCACCACAACTCTTTGGGCCCGGCCATCCAGCCAGTTTTTTACCCAGCCAAACATGTGCCCATCCAAGCCACGAGCAGCCAGTTTTGCCAGGAGAATGCTGTGGGAAACTGTGTCAAAGGCCTTACTAAAGTCAAGGTAGACAACAGCCACAGCGTTTCCCTCATCCAATAAGCAGGTCACCCTGTCGTAGAAGGACATCAGGTTTTTCAAGCAGGACCTGCCTTTCATAAACCCATGCTGACTGGGCCTGATCATCTGGTTGTCCCCCATGTGTTGTGTGATGGTACTCAGGATAAGCTGCTCCATCAGCTTCCTGGGCACTGACGTCAAGCTGACAGGCCTGTAATTTCCCGGATCATCCTTCTGACCCTTCTTATATATGGGCGTCACACTGGCCAATTTCCAATCTGTCAGGAACTCCCCGGTCAGCCAGGACTGCTGGTAAATGATGGAAAGTGGCTTGACGAGCACCCCAGCCAGCTCCTTCAGCACCCTTGGGTGTATCCCATCTGGTCCCATAGACTTGTGTGTGTCTGTGTGATGCAGTAGGTCACTGACTATCTCCTCCTGGAATGCGGGGGGGTCGTTCTCCCAGTCTCTGTCTTCTGGCTGAGGAGGCTGGATTCCCTCAATATGACTAGTCTTGTTATTAAAGACTGAGGCAAAGAAGGCATTAAGCACCTCAGCCTTTTTCCTCATTACTCGTTGCCATGTTTCCTCCTTTTTAATGTAAGCAAACATTTGACTAAATTTAATCCCAGACAGATGTGGCAGTATTCTTGTGAAAAGAATACTAAATTAAAAATAACAGAAAGGTGAAAAAAGGGAACAATGTGTTGGGGCTTTGTGGGAACTGGTATTAGTGGGGGTGACAAAGTGGATGTGTGCAACATGGGAAAATGAGTTACAGCAAGCCTCAGGTATTACCTATTATTTAAAACATTCAGTTCATAAGAAATGGATTATCTGACTCTAGAAATATTTTTCTTTAGCTCAGGGAAGGTGCTCAACAGGTGAGGTGCTCAATGCCTACTTTGCCTCAGTCTTTAGCAGTGGAACTGGCTGTTCCCTGGACACCCAGCCTCATGAGCTGGGAAATGGGGAGGGGAAGCAGAATGAGGTCAGCACAATTAAAGAGGAAGTGGTCAGAGACCTGCTACACCACTTGGATGCACACAAGTCTGTGGGACCGGATGGGTTACACCCAAGGGTGCTGAAAGAGTTGGCAGATGTGCTCGCCAAGCCTCTTTCCATGATTTACCTGAAGTCATGGCTAACTGGGGAGGTCCCATTGGACTGGAGGGTGGCAAATGTGACACCCATCTACAAGAGAGGCAGAAAGGAGGATCCAGGAAACTATAGACCTGTCAGTCTGACCTCGGTGCCACGGAAGGTCATGGAGCAGGTCATCTCGAGTGCCATTACAAGTCATATAATGGACAACCAGGGGATCAGGCGTAGTCAGCATGGGTTTATGAAAGGCAGGTCCTGCCTGACAAACCTGATCTCCTTCTATGACAAGATGACCCGACTATTGGATGAGGGAAAAGCTGTGGATATTTTCGAAAAACATTTGACACAGTTCCCCATAGAATTCTCATAGAAAAACTGGCTGCTCATGGCCTGGATGAGCGAACGGTCTGGTGGGTGGTCCCAGAGAGTGGTGGTCAATGGAGCTAAATCCAGCTGGCGGCCGGTCACAAGTGGTGTTCCTCAGGGCTCGGTGTGGGGACCATTTCTGTTCAACATCTGTATTGATGATCTTGGTAAGGACATAGAGTGTATCATCAGTAAATTTGCAGGTGACACCAAGTTAAGCGGGAGTGTCGATCTGCATGAGGATAGGGAGGCTCTACAGAGAGACTTGGATAGATTGTATCAGTGGGCCAACATTAACGGGATGAGCTTCAACGAGACCAAGTGCCAGGTCCTGCACTTGGGCCACAACAACCCCATGCATGGCTACAGGCTTGGGGAGGTGTGGCTGGAGCTGTCTGGAAGAGAAGGATCTGGGGTTTCTAATTGACAAGCAGCTGAACATGAGCCAGCAGTGTGCCCAGGTGGCCAAGAAAGCCAACGTCATCCTGGCTTGTATTAGAAATAGTGTGACCAGCAGTAGGGAGGTGATAGTCCCCCTGTACTCTGCACTGGTGAGGCCACACCTGGAGTGTTGTGTCCAGTTTTGGGCACCTCAATACGAGAGAGATATCGAGGTGCTGGAGCGAGTGCAGAGGAGGGCAACGAAGCTGGTGAAGGGCCTGGAGAATAAATCCTATGAGGAGGGATTGAAGGAGCTGGGACTGTTTAGCCTGAGGAAGAGAAGGCTGAGGGGAGACCTCGTCACTCTCAACATCTACCTCACAGGACATTGTGGAGAGGTTGGTGCTGGTCTCTTCTCACAGGTGATTAGTGACAGAACAAGAGGGAATGGCTTTAAACTGCAACAGGGGAAGTTCAGACTGGACATTAGGAAAAAATTTTTCACAGAAAGAGTGGTCAGACAGTCGAATAGGCTGCCCAGGGAGGTGGTGGAGTCACCATCCCTGGATGTGTTTAAGGGTCGTTTAGATGAGATGTTGGGGGATATGGTGTAGGGGAGAACTTTGTAGAGTAGGGCTCGTGGTTGGACTCGATGATCCCAAGGGTCCAACCTGAATGATTCTGTGATTCTATGATTATAAGAGGGTTCACACAATACATTTTTTATTAGACAAAGAACATCAGCAGAGGTTTAGAAATCACAGTAAACCCTAGGCAAATTGAAATGTCTACATTAACTTAGAGCCAAAAAAAAGTCTTTTAAATGAGCTGTGAAAAGCAGAACCAGTGATGAGACTCTGCTTAGCACAAGCACTTCCTTTTTTTCACATAGTAGGGAGATGGTAAGAAGGGACAGAGCATTCAGTGTTAGATGTGAAGTGCCTGGGGAAGCCCATGTAAACCTTGGGAATGCAGTAGTATAGAAAAGAAAATGGCATGGATCCATTAAATTTTTCGGAGTCCTGGCAGTAGACACATACTTAGTGGACACATACTGGGGGGAAAAAAGAAGAAAAAAAAAAAAAAATTAGCTACAGTATGGCTTTTACTAGAGTTAAATATTCACTTGTCCAGAGGAAATGAAATGCAGCAAAATATCACAGCGTTACTGATGTCATTGTAACTTTATCCAAAAGCCCTGCTGTGGCAAGTACTATGTAAACAAATGGGAAGACAGACCACCTTCTTCAAAGAACCTGTATCACATAAATCACAGGGCAGTGCACTAAAAGGCAAGTGAGATGAAGAATATATTTTGTTATACTGAAAAAAATAGAATGAGAACATAATGTGGAATAAAACAAATCTGAACTAGAAAAATGGGAAAAAACCCCAGGAAAACAGGAAGGGTGATGAAACGAGAGCAAAAAGGGAGAAACAGAAAAACTAGCAAAGGGTAATGATAGTAAAATGGCAGGAGATGGTGGAAGAAACTGCTGTAATGAGATTTTGATATTTTAAAAAGTTGTCCATTCTGTCTGTTCATCGTTGTCCATTCCATCTGTTCAACTCTGTCCATCCTGTCCACCACTACTGTGCTGGAGTATTATAAATGACTCAAGAGTCTTACTTGTGTAAAACCACAAGTTTCTGGCAACAGAAGCTATAGTGATCCTGACCAGGAGACCACTGTACATTTAGGAGCCAGTGATCCACACTGCAGCTAACCTGGGCAGGTGCTGCATGCCCAGCATGGCCTTCACGCTATTCCATGCCATGCCATGCTGTGCCACATACCTTCCTCCGCTGCGACCTGTGCATGGTGCTGGAGGAGTCTGTGGGCAGCTTGCACTCAGCACTCGTGATAAAACCTTGTCTTTAACAGTGCAACAAGAAGTTATCTGGAAAACGTCTTTCCTTATTGATGGTAGAAATCATGAATAATGTTGCTTTCTTGCTAGGAAATCCTGTAACAGCTTGAATGACTGGCTGGGGTGACTTGCTTGCTCTCTCTGCCATGAATGGGGGCTGGTGGATTGGAGTCTTGTTCAATGCCTGGGGCTCTCAGCACCTAAAGGGATGTAAAGCTATCTATGCTCTTATCTTCTTATTATGTAGCTCTAATAAACAGCATTGTGAATGATACCTTAGAGGGTCTGAGCACTTTTCTTACTGCAATGGCAACCAATCAGCACCTCCCAGGGCAAAACCAGAAGCCTAAATGCCTATTAATTACTCTAAGGAGCTAAAACCAGCACCTAGTAATAAAACTAAAACATAATAAAGCCAAAACCTTTACACTATTCTCCCAAGAACAACTGACATAATCTCCTCCCACCTGCAAGGTAGTATATGCATTCAGTATGAATGAGATCAGGCAGTGCCAGAAGATTTAACAGTAAATGGAAATAAAACTCTTTCACAGAGACTCCTAGGGCTTTTCCTCCCTGGAAAGTTAAATTTCTACCTTACCTAAAATGGAACAACTATTTGGGAAAATATCTCCTTGTGGAAAATTAGTTCAGCCTGATAATGCCTTTATTCTTCTTTTCATCTAATTCTTGACTTAAATAGGAACAATGCAAGTATTATTCTGAAACAAGGACATCCACAGTGACTTTTACTAAACAAAGAAGTTTGAGATAACTCCACAAATAGAACAATGCAGATCAGGATGCTCATTTCCACTTGAAAGTTGAAAGAAAGGAAGTTAAGGTCACACATCAGTCATCTTAAACAATGAGACGTATCTCTTGCCCCTGTATCCAGTCATATTTTAGTGTTTTCTCACAATACATCCAACAACCTTGCCTAAATCACAGCAGGAAGCCACCTAGTACCCACTGCTTAACACATTTTCATCTAGTCTGTGTAGGCTGTTCTTTAGGCCTAAAAGTAAAATAAATTGAGATTTTAGGTTTATTACTACCAGACATCTAAGACTGCTTTCTTCCTTTGGGAGTACACACCCTGCTGTAATCCAGACATCTTTGTCATGAGTAGTAAAGTCACTACAATTAGTATCAGAATATATTCCAGACACTTCATATGCACTAAATGGAGATCAAACTACATTATGTGCTTATACTGCAAGAAAACCATCTTATTCTGTGTATCCTCAGCATCTGGCTGATTTCAAGATGTTGAGCCAACGTTAATGAATTACAAGAGCACAAACCCAGCATCAACAAAGACCTGAATCAATGCAAGAGGTCTGGGTCTCAAAATCCCTTTTTATCACATGTAGATAAGAAAATGTACCCTTTCGTAGCAAAGTGGGACTGAGGGATAGTCGTGGTGATGGGCAACACTGCCCTAGCTGTCCTGCTACTGCCAGCCCTGCAGATTTAGTCTCAGGTGCCTTTGGATGAAGGTGCTGCTCCCCAGCACGATGGTCTTCTGGGGCTACACACAAGATTGGCAGTGGCCACTGAGGGCCAGTAAGCACTGGAGAAACACTGTCTTGGCCCAGGGGGCACCCAGAGGGGAGAGTGAACAGGGGACATCTCACAGCTTGACTGAGGCAGGAGGGCGCTGGGTCAGGTGAACAAAGCACTTTGCTTTTTTTCTGTCTGGATGCTGAGTTACCCTTGGTGTGACAGTTAAGATCAACTTCCCCCGTCTCCACTCTAGAAAGATTGTCAGATTGAAAAATCAGAGGATCCAAGATGTCTTGAGAATTACTGTAAGTGTTAAAATAATTTTTATTCACCAGAAATGGAAAAGGTTGACAGCTGAGGTTGGTTAGAGCCAGCTACTGCTGGCAGGCGAAACCACCAAATGCGTATTTTCTTTTACATCTAGTCTGCTCATCTTTAACAGTAGCATTGCCACAAAGATAGCACAATATTTATTCTTAATCCTGTCACCACAATTAAGGAAACATTAAACCTGCAGAGTATTTCTTTAGAGAAGGTGTTAACTGACTGACTGACTTCAACAGAGCCAAATAAGGTGTGTATCTAACAGTACTAGACAATCTTCAAACAGAAGCCTTTTAGCTAACAGTAACCACCTGTCCATCTCACTATTCTTTCACCATTAAGTTTTTCTCAAATTTTTCTCTTTCATCTTTGTCCTAGTCCTCCCAGGATCATGTAGCACCACATGTGGTCATGCACAATATTTGCAATGTCAGCCATTTATAAAAATTAAAAGTTTGGCATTTAAAAATATAATAGTACATTATTCTCACTAAATACTTAACAGTGACTATAGGTTTATGCCTTCACTCAGTGTAAACCTTTATGAGTTAATTTGTAAAAATCATGCACTTTTAGATGAAAAGTTTTTATTTGGACTATCATTACAAATTAATAGCATTAAATAGCACTACTGTCTTCATGCAGAGAAATGGAAGAGAAGTACAGGAATATATGTTTGTGTTTAGTTAGATGCATACCTGTCTAAACACAAAAGATTTTTTAAAAGGCACGATGTTTTGGTGATAAAGAGAGGTTCCATTACACTACAAGACATAATTTTTCAAATGCCAGAAATGGTCACACTATTTGTTAAGAAAGTCTGGAAAGAATAAAATAACAGGAAGAAGGGAAAATCTTTCCCCTGTACCCCTTGCACTGCTTTTTATTTCACATGCAATACCCAATTTCACATACAAGACTGACAGAAGAGCAGCTCCATGCTTAAGCTTCTCCCAGTGGTGAGGGCATTTTCCAGGGAAGAGGACATATGAAGCTGAATGCTCAAAGCCTAAGAAGGACATCTGTAGGCAAATATCCTGTTCACAGAGCAGACATTGAAGCTTGCATATTAAGGGGGTCCAGCTGCATCAATGCAAAAGAAAATCTCCTTTAGCTCCATCCCTAGGGATTTGTCTTCCCTATATCTGGATCCTGGCTGGACTCAAGCAGCAGATAGGTAATGAGCAGCTCAAGCTTGGGTAGTTTTAGGCAGCAACTGAGTAGTGGGTTTTATTTTTGAGACCGGGTTGTGGAAAGAAACGGATTGCAGTTTGGGGCTTATCCATCAACAAAGTGCCTGAATCCTGCTTTACGGGTGTACGTCATTTAATGGATCATTCTAAGTCAAGGTTAAACTGACAGTCCTCTGAAGAAACATGATCCCAAACCCACCAGCATGTCAAGTCCTTTTTCCTTAGTACACTTTGAATCAACAAGTGCCATCTACTTCAGTGAAACATGTTTTCCTTCACATTTCTCCAGTCCTCTGTTTATTAGCCTTGATTTGAACACAGGAACGAGTTGTCTGAAACAAACTGGTCTCAGACACCATCTCACCTGTCACCTCATCAGGACTGTTGAGGCCACCTGAGATGCCTTTTTGCCTCCAAGAGTCACTGTGCTTGGCTACAGTGTGGTTCACAAGAGGACTTTATGCCAGCCTGGTCTCCTAGATGCTACGCTAGGGCTAATTTTAACTCCACTTGCTTTACCCAGTCTTCAGCTTTGCATCTTCCCACTAGTCTTTGCAAGGACACACTGGCAGCCTCAGAGAACACTACATGGCTTGATTTCATTTTTTACAGAGTTGTACATTTGCTTATTTCCAGCTCCCTTTCTCACTCCATCTGGTAACAAACGATGGGAAGTCACGTCAGCAGTTACAATACCGTTGGGAAGTTTGGTGCCTTTAATTTGTGTCATGTATATTACCCACTTGTAATTTGTTATGATGACTGATGACTTGTTCAAAGACCTTCTAGGCTCAACACCAAATCTCGCACTCACAGGAGCAGACTGAACAGAATAAGAATTCACCTCATCTCCTGTGCAGGTATATCGGGTAATCTCAATCTTACTTATAAATCCTGGGTAAAGAAAGACACCTGCAGATGTATCCTACAGGGAATAAGATCAATAACTTGACTAGCTCCAGCTGCGTAGCAGTACTTTGTATTCTCCAGGGTTTGCTTGTCCATTGACAAAGAGAATTATTCATACAGGGAAAAAAAGAAGAAAAGAAAAAAAAAAAGAACTGAACATGATGGCAGAAAACAACAACGAATATCATGGAACTAAGTAAAATAAAAATAAATCAAGGGAAATCATGATGTGAAAGTTTGTTAACTAAACCAAAACAAAGATAAATTCTTCTTGCTTTGTCCATAATTTTTTCATGACTTTGCATCTGGAATTTCATCATCAGTAGATCAGAGAATTTCTTTGTCATACAAAAAGTGTCTTGATAAAGCAGTGGTCAATACGAGCTTTATAACACAAAAGGTGGCTTACTTCCCAGTTTTCCTTGAGGTATCTGACTTTCATTTAGCACTTCTAAGATTTACCCCAGATCTGTCACTGTTGAAATCAATTCCATGCTAATTTTTTGATTTTATTTTTCTTTTGGTTGTTTCATTTTAAATGGAAACTACCTCTGCAGCAAGCCCTGATGTACAACTACACTACTGATTTACCCCTATGCAGAAAAGGACCTGTCCAAATTCTTGCATTTAACCCCATTAATGAAAGCCAAGATACAATTGTTTTTCTTGGCTGGACATTTGGTTACTAGTTTAGTCCACAGCATAAAGCATGTTTGTTTAAGGCTCATAGGAGAGTAGAGGTCAGAAAAGAAAGTGAAGAATTAATTTACATTACAAATAAAATCTTTTAAAAGTTTAGAGTGATTGTTATGTCAGATAAGGTTTTGAAAAAGACACAAAACCTGTTTGTTAAGTTTCAGTTGATACAAGCCAAGAGTCACCAGGAAATTCCAGTTCCACAGATGTTCTACCAGTACAGGAAGGGTCACTGTATTTGCTTTAACTTCCCTGGTTTTAAAAGGGTTGTAGTAGCTTTTTACATTTATTAACCAACATACACATTTAGCTTTCTTAAGAGCAATGGGGAAATGTTAAGGAAATGTGTATACACACATTCTTAAACATTTTACTGATTGCCAGAGCACCTTGTCAATCTAGAATATTTTTTTTCAGTCTAAAATTACTCAGATATCTATTTCTATGGACAATGAATTTGCTTTAATGATAAACTCAATCTCAGTGCTGGCCAGCTGTAATAGGTCATTTCACCCCTTAGTTAGGCACTTCAATCAGTGTTTCTGAATGATGTTAAAAATGCTGACTGCAGAATAACAACAGGATACTTGGATTTGACCAGGTGTTAAATTTCAAACCACCGTAAATTACTCAATTGTCCTGATTACAAACTGGCTCTCTTTCTGTGCACAAAAGGGAAAAAACTCACTCCCCATCCCTAATGGTCACCCAACAGTAGCACTGTAAGATGCCACTTCAGCAGACAGCCACGAAACCATCAAATGACCCCTGGTTATCTAACCCTCTCCAGCTGTCCAGAAAGCTGCAGGGCCATGGCACAAACCTGCCTGCTCTGAGGCTGGTCTTGACACTCCTGCTGCCACAGTTGCTGGCACTGCTGCCACTGCCATGGCTCTTCCTGCTCCATCCTTGGCAGAAGTAGCAACGCTGGGTGTGCCAGAGGGGTAGTGAGAGCAGTGGCACTGGTGATGCCAGAAACAGAAGCAAAATCACGGACACCAGCAGAGCTGAGGATCAGAGCAGCATTAGGCATGCCCAGAAAGGAATAAAACTAAACCTAAGTATGAAATCAAATGCTGTTCTGAGTCAGTTTATAATCAGAATAATGCAGGTACCACCTGCCAGTAGGCTTTAAAATAAATTGCACACAACAGAACATACTACAATACTGGTTTCAAATACACTTGTTTATAGCAAATGACAACTATTTCTGTCACAACTATAGTAAACAAGAGGCAAACATTGTGCTCTTCAAGGATGGGGATGTATCACGAGCCCTCCCACTTGTCTGGGTTCCTTGCCAACACCATGGAGTTGATGGAGTGTTCTGTATCTAGACACGAAACTTTGTTTCCTAGCTGTCTTAAAAATTGAACCCGTGTCTGCAGACGCTTTCCTGGGTACCTTATTTTACTTTTAGGTCTAAGCCCTAGGCTGCCCATTATTTTGTCAGGTCTATTCTTAATGAACTGTAACTCCCTGGAGGAAAAATATGGGTTTATTATGGACTATTTCCCCTGTAAGGGATTAGTCAAAGAAAAGACAGGTAGCAACTGTATCCTTTTCAATCATTTTGGCATCCCATCAAGAGTCATCCAGCTGTACTTATTTCCAGCATGGTGTCATGCTAGGTCATCCTGGATGCAGCATTGCAAACATTTGCCACATGCTGTGATTGTGAACCCTTCAAGGAAACAGGTGAACCAACTGATAGGGACAGCTAAAACACCATTTAGTCAGCTTTCTTTTTTTCTCTGTCTTTGGTGGAATACAAGTTCGTCATGCCCCATCCCCTCAGAATGCAAAACAATCTTATCTTTGAAGGACCACACACTTCACGGTGAGCCGCCTGAATTAGGGTGGATAACCCTCAGAAAATGCTTATCGCATTGAGTGGGGAATTCTCATTACTGCTTCTTGTCTGTTTTCATGGAATAGATCGGCTTCTACATCTCTCCTTTTAAATATGTTTCATGTTTGTAAATACCCTGGCTCTTCCAAGTCTGAGACTCTAGCCCAGACCAGCCCACTCCGGTACCCATCTGAAGCGAATTCACTGAATGTAAAGGGTGTCCCAACTGATTATAATTTGGCCTTGAAATCACTTCTGTTCAGTTCAGTTTGGGAATGAGAATTTAAAGCAAAATAGTTATATAGATCTGACTACAATGACACAGACTTTCCTCCTCTCTCAGTTGATGTGAACAGGAGTAAAACTGGAGAAAAATAACAGATCTGTTGAAAAGTCCTGAGCACATACTCGTGGAAACTTTTAAGAGGCTAATAAATAAAACCAGTTGAGTCAATGAGGCTTTTATTCTCAGTTTGAGACTGCAGTGGCTGAAACTGATATGCAGCCAAATTAATATAGGCACTCTCAGAACTGAACTCTGTTATTAAGTAGTAGTTACTCCTGTTCTGAACTAAAAGCTTTAGCTAGTCTGTGATTAATATTGTATATTGATTCGGTGTGAGGACAGTGAGAGAGGATTTCAAAAGTAATTACATCTGCCAATTTGAAGACATACTTTCCAAATTTGATGAACAGAACAGCATACAGAAGATAGGAAGTCTCTCAATAGAAAACTGCCTCACATGTGTGGCAATATATGCATACCGAGGATGTCTGGAGGCAGGTACCTCCAGAGATAAGTAAGCCATCTGAGTTTGCCTTTATGCTAATGAGCAGCACTCAGTGGGCTCACCCTCCAGCCTCCAAGCCAGTGCACACAGCTTTTAAAATACAGTCAATTTTTAAAAACAAATTTAAAGTACAATATAATGTGAGGATAGTAATATTTAACCAACACATGGCATCTTCCCTCAGAAAATCTGCATAGCTGTTTTTACACTCATTAGTACTTACAAAAGAAATCTCCCACAACTGTGAAGAAACCCCAAACTGGATTGTGTAATTCCATTTTGACACTAGGAATGCTACCCACTGTTTACACCAAAGAACAAAAGCACAGATACAATTTTCTGACATATACACTGAAATCCATACAGATACATTTAAATTTTCACTTGTGTTCACTGCTATTTAGGAACCTTCAAAAGGTGTTAGCTGACCATCTCAGTATTACGGAAATTAAATTCACGACCAGTGTGCTCACAAATTAAATTTCATTCATTATTTGGTCAAAGTCACAAAAAAGAAAGTAGCAGAACCACACGTATAATCAATGTATTATGTGAAGCAAAGCTTCATGTTAGCAGTCATACAGACAGCTTCTGCTCACCAATGTAAGTAAGTGTTCACATTTTAGGAAATGGGAGAGGTTAGCTGGTTGTTTTTAGCTGCACACATCTGCACTGACTCATTTGGGAAAGTTTTTGTCAAGATGAGTATCCGCATACTAACTTCTATTACTTATCAGGGTACTCCCCACCTACCAGTAGTAGAAATACTAGCAAAACACTTCGGGGCATGTTAACTCTGATAATAATAATAGGTGGCTCATCCTTATCTTCAAAACAGAGAATTAATAATAAAAATAATGAGTAAACAGTTATGGGATTGCAGTGGGACTAGAAGGAAAACATAAAAATAACAGTATGATTTAGTAGCTAAAGGAGTCTGAGTGCACTGTTCCAGTTATGCAATTTCTTCTTTAAAAGACACCAAAATAAGTATTCAAATCAGAAAGCAACTTGAAATACAGTATGTTATTTATCCAGACTACATTTAATCTGATGCTAAACACAGAGTTGTGTTACTTATTCACCTTTGCTCCTAGGTGTAAGCAATAGGGGTGAGTATGTGTTCAGGACTGGAACACAGTGCTGTGCTGGGAAGCACCAAAGGCAGGCACAGCCAGTACTGCTTCTTATAAACTTAGTAAAGCATTTGAATGAGCATATTGCTAAGAAAAACAATAAGCTTTTTTTTTAATGCTTCCTTATGTTGCTTAGCTTTATTTTCGACCTGAACCTTCTCTCCCACATTGTTAGTCTTACCTTAAGGAAAAGAGGAGGATGAGTCCATCCTCCTGAGGTCTGAGACCCAGACAAGGGGACAGGCTTTCTGGTTTGTATGGTCTTGTAAGGTCTTTGTACTGTTGTGTTTGTAAGGTCTTGTCTTAAGCTGTGCTATTCTGTTTGCTATAATGCTACATTAAATACACCTTTCACTTAGAATAGCTACAGATCTACTTAACACACAAAGATTTTTTAAGAATAATATACCTAATTTTTATCAAACATTGAGCTCTTCACAGGCTGAGTACTGCCAAAGGGTTTAGGGCCTATTTCCCCAAACATTCCTCTCCCCAGAACAGAAGTTAAAAAACCCATGAAAGGTTATTTAATAGGAAGGGTACAAAAGCAAAAGTAAAGGTAATATATAGAATAATTGGAAAACTATGTAGCCAGTATTGATATGTGAGAAGTCTGAAACCAAAAAAATGTCTCACTGGGGAAGGGCAGAAAAATTTACAACCAGACTTTTCCTGGTGGATTTATGTAGCTGTAGAAATTGAGCCAGTCTGAATTCAACAGTGTTGCCAGTAGCTACCACAGATTTGTTACGCACTGTATTTTCCCCACCTCATAATGACCTGCTTGTCCCAGACAGAAATACAGTTCAGCAAAATTGCAAGCTGAGAGGAGCTTGGTTAGTTTTATTAAAACTATTCCTGAGCTAAATACAAGAGTTGATAGATACCGGGTAATGTTTCAGATGAAGGTGCGCAAGAAAGCCTCACAATTAGGTATTGCAGTAATACTTTCATCAGGCAGCAGACTAATCCTGTATCATCCCAACCAGTCGACAACTACTTTCTATCTGGTAGCAGTTTTCTCCTTAAGGAGCATCATAATAATAGGCAAAAACAGTCTTTCCTAGATTTCACTACAGTTACAGCGGACTATTCCATTGTTAATATAATAGCCAGAGAATGTAGGTGTGTAAGTGTACCAACACTACATAATTTTTTTACCTATGCAAATAGTTAGAACCTATTACATACACTCTCAGAAATGCAAGAACACATGGGAAGAGAAGGGTAATCCAGAAAGCTAGAGGAGAGCTCAGGGAGCGGAGTGTGGTGGGATGGCAGCAGCTGGACAGTGTGCAGCCAGAGGCAGGAGTGGATATGGCAGCTGGTAAAGAAGGTGCTCAGATAAAATGTTTATGCTGAGCAACAGCCTCTTCACAGGCTAGCCTGGGAAGCAGAAATAGCACAAGCGTGGCTTAGCAAAGCAGTGGCAAGGGGAAGGCATTGTTTGCTGCCTGTAAATTGTGAGCAGAGTAAGGGAGGCTTCTGGACCTCTGAGTCACTGCAGGGTCTTGAGTGCCTATTCTTTTCAAGAATAGGAAAAAAAAGATATGTAATACATGTATTTACTTTTAAACTGTGATCTGGCTCTACGTGAAGAAGCTACCAGCAGATAGGCATGGCCAAGTTTTCATTTTTCTTGTTAATACACCCAGGTAAACTGCAGCTTTGCAGCCTGGATCACCAAATCACTAATTTGTATTTTGGATTCCCCATGCACTCCCAGTTTCTAATTCTTGAGTAAGCCTGGAAAAGCTGAGAGAGAAATCTCCCTAAGATGAATTTGCCTGCTGATGACCACAGCTACACTACATTCAAACACTTGTGTCTCCTAAGTGGAAGTACTGAACAGGCACCCGTAACTTTTGCATGTTCAAAGGATTTGCAGTCAAACTCTGTTCAACTCTGGGACAGAGCTTAATAAAAATTAAAAAACTAGAAGTTCAAATTTATCCATATTGAACATAGAAAGGATGTTTAAATAATCTGGGGGTTTCTTTTCTAAATGTTGAAAATATTTTCTGGTTTGTCACTTCTTTATCAAGCAATTAGACTTGTTTGCTCTCTCCTCCTCTTTCCCCTCTATCAGGTGTTGTTGGGGCTAGTTGTGTTTACTTCCTTATTTGCATTTCTTCAATGGAGACAAAATGCCCAGGCACTCAACAGACTCAGCTATTTACAAAAACAAAGTTCTAGGAAAAGCAGCACAACATTACTCAAGATTTTCTCTCACACACTTGCACATCTCTATTTGTCTTCAGCTGAGCAGTTACAACCTACTGGACGAAGAGCTATTCTGTTTGGTCATAAACCTTACCAACCAGAAACTCACAGGGAGACTTGTCTGCCAGATCAGCGGGCCGCCTCCAAAACTGAGACACCAGTTCTTCCCATCATTTAGGACTCAACTATTCTGTACAAAGATGAATAGCCTCAAAGCTTGGTTTATTTATTGAGGTCCCGAAAGGGCAAAGCAAAACTTAAACAAGTTGGTTTTTTTCTCTATCAAAAGTATATAATGAAAGTGAAAGAACATATGTAGTAGCAGAGCTAATAGTGATTATACTTTATTTTACCTATTTAAATATTCTTAATCCTCATGTATGAGAGAACATCCCTCACAAACACCTTGGGTCCTCCAGAATGTTACGTACAACATATCTGCTTTTGGAAAGACAGGCTGAGAGTAAGTTTAGCTAAAATACGTGGTTTAATAAAATACTGAAGGGATGAGAATAATAATGAGAGCATGATGTTCCTGTCCAGGGTGACAGGCTGCAGCTCACCTTCTGGATTATGAGACCACCCAGTAGTGTTCAGGAGTGTGCGGGCACATGGATGGGCAGAAGAGCCTGCAGAAAATTTGAAGGAATATTCTCTCGTTTCGCCTCACCAATAACTCTGAGGGGCCGTCCCACATCTGCTCAATCCATGTATGCCACATGGGTTAGTGGCATGAAAAGTCAAGTTCGTTGAACCAGTTGCCAGTATATGAGGTAGGTTCCTTGTGGCCTTCATGATAAGAGTCCCCCAGAAATCATGGGGGCAGCTGTGAGCACTTGCAGAAGCTGGTTGGCCTCCATGCTGCCTCTCCCATGGGAAAGAAGAAGGTGCTGGGACCAACCAGGCATCTCATAGACATCAGATCTGGATGTGTGGAAGTGCAAAGAAGCTAAGGCAGGCAGTCCCTCCAGAGGATTTTCCCCCCTTTCATTTACAAAATCTGCCTACAATTCACACTAAGTAGGAAAAAGAGAGAAAAAAAAAAAAGATGGCAAGTAGCAGTAAGATACTGCATTTCCAGATAGTGAATTACTATTGAAACAAAGTTAGAACTAAACCCACAGAATCTGCATTTTTGCAGTGTACCTAAAGAAATGTATAGATTTATCCTGTTGCGCCTAAGGATGGTCAAGAGTATGCTCTTCTGGCAGGCCTCAACTGAGGTACCTCTGCTCAAGCAAAAGCAGCCACTGAGCAAGCCACTGTCAGGGGTGTTTGGACTTCCTGTACTAAACCCCCAGATTATAAACCCTGCTGTACACAGAGGCAGATGCTAGATCCTTTACCAAGGTATTCTGGAAGAAGGTATCTGCCGTTTCGGACAGGAGGGAAAAGACCTGTGGGAACACACTGGAGAATTCATGTCACAGCAATTGTCTTATCCTGCAGCTGCACCTTGGAGCCATCTTGTTAGCAACTGGTAAATTGTGCTGATCTAAGGTTTAACCAGCCCACTCTCAGGCCACTTGTAGAAAGTGGTATTACCACAACCAAGGAGAAGGTTGTGCACATGGACAGAAATCACTTTGCAATAACATAGATGTTTAATGCTTGAATTAATTTTGCAAAAGAGGCAAGCGCTGGTAACTCACAGTAGGGACTAGGAGTCAGAACTATATGCAGATCACATATTTTTTTCAAGAAAATAAATACTCGAACACACTCAGGAAAATCTGAATATTATTAAGATGTCAAAAGCTTGATGCTACTCATTTCCTCATGACATGATTTGACAATGTTAGCATTGAAAGATAGCCTTTCAACTCACTGATGCAATCTCCACACTAGAAAACAACTCATTTGTTGTACATGAAGGCAGTTTAGACCAGTTGATCCTTTAACTGTTGTATTCCTGGAACAGCTAACTTAACATGCAGCACAGCATCAGGCAGCAGAGCAACAGCTCCAGATTTTTTCTTAAAACTTGAATACAACATAAAAGCTTGAATGTAATATAATCTTTTTCAACTCTGGCTTTGCTCATATATTTATGCATCTATACATAGATGTGTGTGTGTGTATATATATATGTCTGATGCATCATATCACATCTGCCCACCCAGATGAGTTGTCACCACACTCTCACAATGAGTTAGTCCAGGAGCCTCAGATCAATAAAGGTCCCAAGGAATCTTCTTGTGCTCTCTCTGAGATTCTGTTGCACCACATTCCTACTTCAAGAGAAGGCAATTAACAAAACAGTGCTGTTTGAACCAGAAACATGAAAAGACTAAGCCTTTCATCAGTAGTAATTATTCATTTGAAGTTGGGGTAAAGTTCAGAAGCTTATCCATGGAGGAAGTGCTACTGAATGGTAACACAGAAGTAACAACACCTAATACAGTGTATGGTGTAGTCAGAATACAAAAAAACGCAAAACTTATCAGGCTAAACAAACCAGAGACAAAAATCAAGCGTAAGCAATTAGGGTTGAGAAACACTCTCTTCTGGATTCTGTTCAGCGCTCACAAAAAAAGCCCCACTCTTGATCTCATCCTGCTTTCTTTCCTGTGCTTACAGTTTCCACTCACAAGAGAGGGGAATGAAGTACCACCAGCTTTGTAGGAAGTGCACCAGCTGAAATCACAGAGGAAAATAAGAACGATGTCTAGACACCCTCAGGAGGGTAATTCTGAGGGCACTTTATCCTGCTTTGTCCCTGTCTGATTTGGTTTTGGGGGAAAAAAATGGAGTATCTTTCTTTCCAGGACTTGTTAGAAGAGACCTGGCAAATGAGTTAATTGAACTGGTGACAACATTGCCTGTGTAGGTTTATGTCATTAGTCTCATCCATTTTTACTCACTTCACAATTTCAGCAATTAAGAAAGTACTCTGCAGCAGGTATCGAACCTGCCTGACAATCCTTCCATGTACTGGAAATGTCCACCAACACCAATAGCATTTAGGCCACTGTCTAGCTGATCACTGCTCCACATAAAGCAGAACACTTTAATCTAAAGGTGCCTGAAGTCAGGTTTGGTAGGCCAAAATTATGCTTATCAACAGCAGTCTCGGTTTGATCTTCTGGTATACTAGTATTGGCTGGGATAGAGTAAATTTTCTTCATAACAGCTTGTATTGTGCTGTTTTGGATTTGTGAGCAATGTTGATGGTGCATCAGTGTTGGGGTAGGAAGAGGAACAGATAACTTGAGATCTTTTATTGCTGTATAGATCTATACTATCATGCACCACTGAGACACCTTCAGGAAATGGCAGCTTCTCCACTGAGTTGCCGCATTAAATAGCACAGAAATAGTCTTCTGAAGCAAGTAGCATTTTTCTTTTTTTTACATTGCATTTCTGGTCTCTGTTTATCCTCTTTGGCATAGTTCATCTCCTATTCTGGGGTTTCTCTCCTACAGCTATTTTCCTCTATGAAACACTCCTTTCCGTATGCTCCCCTGTTGCATCTTGCTCCTTCCCTTCCATATTTAATTTGTTTCCTTATTCACACATATGATGTCTTTTGACTCATGCTTATTCTGTGCAAGTCACTGGGAAATACAGTTTTTTCCCTAAATTCCTGCAACATTTCCTATTTTTCCCACTTTCCTCTCCTGTGCTGTTTACACAAAGGCTGAGAGGGTTTTATTCTACACTGAGTGAAAACCAGATTAAGGTACTTGTCTCCACAAATGCCATCATTTCTTTAAAGGAGAAAAAAAGAACATTTGGAACAGAGTGGACTTGTGCTTCTTTTGTGTGAAGGCTCCAGGCAAACAGGGCCTGCTGTGTTTCAGAAGATCTTCCCCAGGAGAATCAGAATTTGGAAGAAGGCTGGAGCCCCAGGCAGAAAGATGTAACACTACCTTCCCTGCGTCATTTCCCTGACCTGTCCTTCCTTCCCCTGTTTTTCCTTTCCCAGACTGGTAATTTTAGCTGTATTCCTTTTTCTTTTATAAAACCCTCACATTAATAAATAAAATAAAAATCTCACATTAACGTTCTCTATGTTCTTTAGGTTGGCTGTTTAATGCAATATTACTCATACTTCAAAGGGATGAAGACAGAGATGAAGTTTTACAGTCTTGATGGCTTAACACAGGTCTGTCATATAAAGCCAGCACTTCATTTTCTGAGCCACTGTCTCACAGAGGGAGTCTGTTTTACACACCAGGCCTCAGAGAGCAGTGTGGGAAGTACTCTGTGGATTATTTTCCTGCTACTTCTGGAGGCTGCTTTGCTTTCTGTCTATTGAAGTACATAACAGAGAGACAAGATAAGGTTCTGACAGTTTTGATTTTAATTTTAACTGCTTCTGTTTTTCAGTAAGTTGTGACTTGGCTAAACAGGTAATACTGGGAAGCGAGCTTATGCTTTTTATTTCTTCACCTGAATTTAGTTCTTTTGAACGGTGTGGCTTAGCAAGCCTAGATTTTCTGACAGACTAGATACTGTCAGAGAGACAGTGCACTTTTTTTCTGCAGAAGCCCACTACTGACGCCACAGTTGGTCATCTCAAACACAAAAGAAACCTCATTTTCTGGAGTTGTCCTTTACTTGCAAGACTGTTCATAGGTTACTAGCTAATGTTAGGGCAGGGACGTGGGTCTATAGGTCTGTGGCCTCAAGGCATTTAGAAAATAATTCAGAAATAGTGCTGCACTGGATTCAAATTACTTGTTCATAATACAGAAATAATGGCTTCAAATGTCATTCCTCCTAACTTTATAATCCAAATATGATGCAAACTATAGTGATAACAGCATACAGTGCATTCTCAGGCCTAACATAATTCTGAATTTAAGACCAAAATCTTGGTTCACTGAAGTCAACAAACACCTTGCTAACAATGCTAATGTATGCACATGAAATTATTTCCTAATAGTATTTATGAAATGACTGTTTGAACTTCTTTCTTCAAAAAGAGATGAAGTCTGAATAGTATTCAATTCTTTAAAAAAAAAAAAAAATTTGTAATTTTGCCTTGTTATTCCCATCTTGCCTAAAAGATCAAGACACTGGATTTTCCATAATGGGGAAAAATTAGGAGATTGCAAACATACTTGTAGAATTAGTCGTCTGTGTTTTCCTTAACAATAATTATTGCTACAGGAACAGCCAGCAAAGATACAGCAAAAAGCCTATACCAGTCCACACATTTAAATGGACTAGGAAAAATAACTGTTAAGAACCAAGCACATGATTTTTAAAGAGACTTCAGTAGCTTTGTGAAATAATTTATTTGGGTGAGAGTTTGTATTCTGTAGTAGTTGAGCATATGTCAAGGCAAAGACTGCAGAACTGTAAACCGTAATAGTGCCAACAGGAACAACCAACAGTGTCATTCTTTGACCTTCCCCTGAGCACATGCAGATAATCATACAGAACAACACCTACAAGTAAAATAGGTAATAATTTGTTCTTCACTAGATACTTCACTTCTACCAAGAAGCAATTTTAAAATGAAAGTTAAATTATGCTATAAGCCATAACTGCAATTTCATGATCTTGTCTAATTGCAGACCTGGAAAGTGAAATGCTTTCTTCAATAAAGGATTTTTTGGTGTGCTTTTTTTCCCCCCACTTGCACAAAGCTACTGGTTAAAATGAAAAGGTGGTGGTATTTGGCACATGACAAGACATGAAAATGAAATACAAACATAACAGGAATCCAGAAAGATCAACCAGTTGGAGGGCAGGCCAGTAGCTGTTGGTTAGAAACTAGAACAAGCTCCAACAAAACACCTAAGTCATAAACGTTTACCTCTGCCTACTTCAAGTGCTGATGCACAGAAAGTAAACCCACGGGGGTGGAGGGGGGGTGGGGGAAGAAAGTTGCGCTAAAGGGCAAGCCTGCATCAAAGAAAGGATTAGAAAAAAATAAATGCTAACAGTAACACTGCAGTGGTCTAAAGCCCTCGGTAAACTCCCCATACATTTCAGGGATTTATGAGCTCCCTCATGAATTTAGGCCCTTGTTTTAAAGCTTTTTAAACATTTAGTTAATTGTCACCATCTGCCTGCAGGGTAGCTGTATTTTGCAATGGGAACAGGGTACTAGAGGGGCAACTGGAGACATGAAAGGGACAGTGAATGAGGGGTAGAACAGTGAATTTCCTGATTCCTGCTCTGTTGGCTTTATCTGTGCCAGGTAATACAGGGACACACCCCTCTTGTGTCTAGAAATAACTATATATAGCTGCACAGCCAACACAATCTGAGACCTGTCTTATTCCCACTAGTGGCACCAGTAGAAAATTGAGGGGCATTTGTAACACCCAAAATTTACAAAAGATTATACCACAAACCTGAAAATTTGTGTTTGTAGATTTTGTATTTTTAACAAAATACACTACTGACACTGTCACAAGCCTTCAACAGTAAAATGTTTAAATTTTAGAGGACGCAATTTTACCAGCCCAAAGGCTCCAGAGGGCAACAGATGTACCAAAATCAGGTGGATCTAAACCCATCCACTACACACTTAATTCAGAGAAAATGGTAAGTCTGTCTTTTATTTGTTTTTAGAAGCATTTGCATTTCACATCTTAAATGTCTGATCATTCAAGAGGACTAGAGAGGGGGTTGGGCTAGAAGATCTTTGAAAGTCCCTTCCAAACCAAACCATTCTAACTTTTCAAACTAATTTAAAATATGAGATTTTAATTTAATCCAGTAACTTCCAAACTACCATGGGACTCATAACAACACGGGACTATTTCCCAACTCTATATTTGTACTTACACTTGAAGAACCTTTAATAATTTACTTCATTAAGAAAACTAGATTTGCTTTATTTTTTCTGTAGTTGTTCTAATGCACAGTGTGATGAGTCTCAACAGCTCTGCCAACAGCACTTTCCTGACTTACTAACCACAGCGTAACTACGGTTCTTTGTCCTGCAAAGCTGTAGAAATTTGTAACAGAACAAATGAGATCAGTAGGAATGCTGTAGGAAAGGAAACATGCATGTGTGTGGAGGCAGTGGGAAACACAGGAGAAAAGGGTTGAAAGAACAGCAGGGACCACAGCAAAGGTTTCCAGGACACACCTCCCAGGACACTGATCCCAGCAGTAAAATCGAGGAATCTGTTTTTTACGTCAGGACCACAGGACCTGCATTATGGGAACATGAGAGGTTGTCAGTGGAAGACCCTTCCACCTAACACCAGCAGGGTGGCAAAAAAGTTACACTATGTCACTTACTGGGTGATGCATGTGGTAACTTGCCCAGAGAACAAACATGCTTGAAACAAAGGAAGAAAAGTGGCCTCAGATTTATCAGACTGAAGGAATCATGACTCTAAAGCAAAGGACCACCCAATAATAGCTACTGACTCCCAAATTGTACAAGGGACTCAAAATCCCCACACCCAAAAACTGCTGTCTGCAGTAAAAAAGATGAGAAACTTGATGAGGACTTGGAAGCCAGCAGCTCTTGTCCTCTGTGCTGCCAACAACTGCTCATGGTCAGGCCACCCTGGGAACACATGTCCTGGTGCTTTGGAACATGTGGTGTGACAGCATGACTGAATGAAGCCTATGAGAGGAGGAGTGTGAGCACGTGAGATCAATTTACTTCAAAGTTTTGTAAGCAAATATGGTCTCCTTTCATAGTATCTTGCATTCAGCTTGTTAAACTAGTTCTCCCACACAGAAAACAATCCAGGTCATCAACTTCTGCTTCAGCTCTAAAGACTGAGAGACAGGAATATAAATCTTGGAGAAGCAGGGAGGCAGAAAATTAACACAGTTGGGAAATGAGTGATAATGTTAACTTACTGCATAGCAATGGATCTCCCTTTCAGCTGATATACTTTATTTTACGCCACTGAACTGTGCTGAAAACTTATTTCATGACAACCCTCCACTGAAAATCAATGAGAAAATAAAATCTCTTTTTTTTTCCACCCCTGAAGAAACAGCTAATGAGCAGAACACACAGTTTAAGTACTTTTACACCAATCTACACCTTTTTTTCTTGAGAAAAATGTTAAGGTGTCCCAAATGTTCACAACATGGACTACTTAGAGACTATCAGCGAACAGGAAGATGTCAATATCCAATACACCAGGATTTTCTTTTTTGAAAGTAAGGCTTCTGTGTTACTACTTAACTGCTTTTTCATCTTTTCCTTGTATAAATAGTTGTGTCTATTGTACCAGTGTTCCTAGCTACAAAAGCCATTAATCAGCACTCTGAAAACATTACTGGAAGACATAAATAGCCAGGTGGTGAAGCACACAGAAGCTAAGAAGAGAAAAGATCTGAGCTCTCATTACAACATCTGATGGCAGTAGGATGACCCACAGTTCTCCCAGCTACATTATATCTGGACGGAAGCACAGACATTCCACCCCCCGAGATTTAAGGTATAAATGATCCCATATTACTGCACACCAGAGATCAACTGCCAACAGAATATTTAAACTGCAATTAAATTATACTGGAAGGACCTGGAGAAAGGTAATCAAAACTGAAACACAATTTAAGATTCCTGAAATCTAGCAGCACTTCATTTGTATGACATGGCCATGATTAAGTCTGTTTCTGAGGCTCAGTTTAAGCCCTAAATTATCAGTCCTTAAGATCTGATAAATTTTCAAACCTACCAAAAGTCAAGGAGACTATTTTCAACAAGCATGAAAGGTTAGTTTAATCCAGCTTCTTTATGATTTTGCACTGAAAAGGTCTAGGAGCATTCAGAGAGTTGCTTGCAAGTGGGCGGCAATTAAGAAGGCATAGGTATACCCTTTTATCTCAAATTTGGTGCCTCACTGGCCAATGCTCCAGGTTAGCTGTCCAAAAGTCAGCCAGGTTTACTTAAAGTGGTAGCAGTATAAATTGACCCACTGGACATAGATGTAGATTGGGACAGGAGTGGGGACATGGTACCAGGTAGGTGAGAGAACTGAACATGCACCAGCTCCAACTTCTTCCTTCACTGCAGTCAATATGGTTGTTAAATGGCTCAGGATGGTTTCATAGTCAATCTGTTTCTGTCCTGTAGCCTCTGTTTTCTGCCTACCATATGAGATGGAGTAAGACTCGTGACGCATTTGATTTTTAGATAACAGCACAGACACAAATTAGAGAGCAATTTGAAGAGCTCCTCCTGCTTTCCTTCATGAACAATATTGCTAGTATCAGCAAAGCAAGGATTTGAATACGTGGTGGTGGAGAACATCATGAGACACAGAACTGACTCAGTTTCAATTTGTGGAAGCACAGGTAGGGAATGAAAGGAAAAAAAGTTTGCAAAGAACTGTGATTTGAAACGGTCAAGTGTTTCCATGCACCCAGGGAATAAATAAAAAAAACCTTGGAGCTGAAAGGAAAGACTTCCAGTGATGGGTTGCAGTTCTTTATTTCTGATTCATATGTATATATATGCACACAATGATATTAGATATCCTTGTATTGCTTAATCTATAATTTAAGTCAGCACAGGTCTTTTAACAAAAAAAAAAAATTGCAACTATAATTTATATTTGATCTGAGCACTCTGATACACAGTAGAAAAAATCCATATATAAAAGATTATATCTGTGCAATTATATGTACTATATTGCTGTTTCAACAAACTACTGATTTATTAATATTGATACATTATTGTCGGTATAATATAGAATTGCCGTATCATAACATTAAAAAACTTTTCAAAATATATTAATAAGCAAAGATAACCACACCTTGATCTTGCAATCATTTTTGACCATCACACTGATGCCCCATTTCATTTTAATGTGACATTTGGCTTAAACAAATTCCTTCTGTCTCAGGCTGCTGCTATTGGTCCACTCACATTAATCATATCAATTCATGTACAGCTTTGCTGTTTAGTGATTTCATACAAAGCCTTTAGAATTAAACTCACCTCTGAGCTGACATCCACCACTAAGACCACAAATCTCATATACCCCACTTAGGCCTCAAACAGTGCATAAAGATCTGTGCTGAACCTCTGCTTTGTGGTGAATTTCTCTCTTAGCGAACACTTCTCTCACCTATAGCTTAACACAAGTAACCTGGCTCATTCTATGTGGCTTAAACTACAGGTCTACAGAAGATGTGACTTCATGCTACTAAATGCTTTTAATAGTTTAGATCTAGGTGAAGCTTAATTAGCATCTGGAAGTTAATACAAATATTAATCTGTACATAAAATATTATCCCCAATATTCTAAGTGACAGCACTTTTATAAGGCAGACACAAGCCAAGATTCAAATATCTGAGAAAAGGTGGAAACTACTGGATCCTAATTTAGGGCAAGGTTATAGAGCAGCAACAATGGTCAGCAGGATTAGGCCCTTCCCCTGTGAAAATTAACTGACAGAAAGATGTGATACAGCAGGCTAGCTAGTATGACAGAGATACAGTGCACCACCTCTCAGTACAGAGCAAGGACTGCAGAGGTGCAGATATTTCAGTTTTGATGATGGCAGATAAGAAAGCATTTGGCAAGTTGTTGCCTTTCTGACAATTTTGTCAATCTTCATTAGAGTAGCTGAACAACAGTGCACACAATGATGGATGCTTGCTTCCTTGCCTGCAGACTACCTTGCAAATACAAGATACAAATTGACAGAAATGGAAATGTGCAAACCACAGAACAAAAATATCAATCTTTTAAATGAAGGATGAAATAGAATTTTCACTCTCAGTTTGGATTCTACTGAAAAATCAAGGCTCATGCTGTCCTGCCTTTTGCTTAAACTTTATTCCTCAAGAAAACTGCTTGTCTTCTCTTTCATTAATAATTCTGAACTGGAAGCAAGACTGCAGTTAGTGCACACATGAAAAGAAGGTGCAAATTATCTTGAATTGTTATGTCTAAGGACATAAGACAAGGTAGAGAATCTACAGATGTAATTCTAGGGCATATGAGAATCTTGTGAAGATAATAATAGTATTTCAGAGAGTGCATAACACTATAGTTGTGTTAGGACATCCCAAAAGGCAGGTGAGTTGGTAGGTTTGGAAAATGCATGCGTGTGTTCATTAGGGTAAAAGAAAGCATTAGTCATATTCTGGAATCTGGTCTTTTTAAAGCAAGCAAGTGGAATTAACTTGACAATTAATTTGCACTCTCTTGGAAAAGAATGGTCTGAGACTGCAGTTATTTTCCAGTGAATATGAGGACTTACTGTGGTGTCTTTTGTGCCAGTACACAGGACAGCAGCAAACAAAAAATGCTTAGGCTTTTTTTCCTTTTCATGTTTTTACTGCTGTGTTCTACGACACAGACAATAAGCTGTATTGTAATAATTTTTTTTTAATATTAGATACACTTTGAATAATACTTTGTCATCTATTCCTAACAAATGAGTGTGACTCCCAACTGTAGATTTATAGACTTAACCTTCAGTTGTTAGTAGGAAATACTGTTTCATATTCGTAACATTAATAGCCTTTACAATTGGAGTTAGGATGCCATTTGAAGACTTGTAACTTAAAAAAAAGTTCTGGAAGAACAGATTTAGAAAACAACAATATTAATTAATGCTCCAAGGCTTTTAGAATCTACAACAATCATTTACAGGATTAGCTGCTTCTATAAAAACCCTTCCTAAAGTAAAGATACTAAACTAAATTATTAAAATAAATTTCAGTTACTCATTTGTCCTCTGGGAAGTCTGTTGATGACTAATTATTATTTTTTTAGTGTATCAGCCTTTTCTCTGACCAGATAAAAAAGTCATTAGGGTTAAATGAACACAGAAAGACTTTTCAGACAGCAAGAAACAAATTCAAGAAAGTCCTGCATCACTTCTAGAATTACTTTTAAACAATACAGTTGCTGCTGCTCTGTAACACAACTGAGCTAACATTTATTGTAACAATAACTATTCTGTTCAGTTATGCATAAACATTAATATGCTTAAGACAAAAATGAAACAAAAATCCACATCCTCATTGACTTGTTCATGAGGCACACTGTTGGTAAAATGGTATACTTTTAAACAGAAATTGCACACACACATAGAAACCGATGCTAGATGATAACAGCTTTCCTAATGAAAACTCTTATTTTCACAAATAACCAGGCCCAAAATTCTGCTGTTTCCATGGCAATGGGATTGGCCCTTTTGATCTTCTCGAATTGCTGAATGACATGGAAAAAATCATAAGCCAAACAAAATTAACCCCAACTGCCTATTGTTCACCATGGTCATGGGTGTCTGGGTGATGAAAATCCAAGTGAATCCTCTTCTTCAAATGCCTGGCAATGATGCTTTTTATTTCAGGGTCATGTCAATTCTATATATTAAAGACAAAAACACAAACACAAAAGAACAACAACAAAAAAGAAATCAGTGCTATGAAACACGTGGCTAGTCATTTCCCCACTCCTGAGCTCCTGCACAGTGTTGAGCATCCTCATCTCTCATTTACTTAAATGCATTGATATCAAATAATTTACATGCATCCTATCTACTATATATGGAAAATACACACCTTAATAAGATCTGTTACTGTTTTATTGAAATCAATAGCTACATTCCTGGCAAATCCAATCTGAAGTAGACACCACGTGTGGAGAGATCCATTGGTGGAATGACACCACAGTGTGGCAAGATACGGGTGCCCTTAAAAATGTTTCTAAGAGTATAGTTTTGCTATTTAGTGCAAAGCCTATGTCATCAAACACTTTAGAAGCATTCTTTAGAATAAAAAGATGTCATCATAAACATTGCATCAAAATACAATTTTCTTCACACAATACATAACTATTTAAAGCACCCTTATTATTTATGAACTGTTACAGAACACAGAGTTCTTTCACTGTGAATTACTTCATAATGAATTTTTTTAAAAGGTATGAGGAAGTGAAAGAAGTTGAACAATATAGAACACAAAAGAGCATGACAATAGACAATGGAACGGATATGAAAAAGACAACAAAAGCAAACTAAGAGCTGGGCAGACTCCAGAGAGGTTTCAGCAGAAAGCATACAGAAGAAAAGTCTGTGTAAAACTGCTGTTATCATTGTGGAGGTATTTACATGGGAAGTCCTATTTCCTGAAGAAATAACACCAGAAATGAGCAATATGACCACAGGAAAATTATTGCCACTTCTGAAGACAAATTCATATTTATGCAGAGAAAATAAATAGCACAAATTAGCATTAATTTGGCCTCAACTATATTTATTTAAGCTAAACATAAATGCTCTTCTCATATTGCTTTTTGTTGCCCAGCTTCTCTTTTGAGAAAAAAATGGAAAATAGTTCAAGCCACAGAAAGACCAAAATTATAAACAAATAGTTTTAACATGTTATTTTCTGTTCCCATACTTTAAAAAAACAGCTCTCATATTGACTTGTTACTGAATAAACAGTGTCTGAGAAAAACAAAAAAAAGATGCTCGAGATTTTATGTCAACTGCTCTAGGAATCAGGAATTTAGCTATGGTTCTAACCTATGTATCAGGTATGATACTGTGATAGTTTACGAGAGTAAACTACGAGAGTAAATTTTATTTTAGAAAGTGAAAAGCTCCATTTTATTTATGCATCTGTTTGCTACATGTAATTCTAATTATTTGCCTGTTTATTATTACTCATGTTATTGATGGAATCTTTTACTGAGGAGTCAGGTTTACTATATGCTATTTCTTCATCAATATTCCAGTGTGAGACATCTGTGCATTTCTACATACCAGTCAGATAGGCAGGGACAGCAAAGTCCCCAACCACTCCTCCCCTGGCCAGGAATACACACACTGCTGCAATGGCTAGTCCTCCTGACATGTTACTCTGTTAGTGCTTGTGTGACACACTACAGCTACAAACACCCTCGCTGAGGCATGTCAGAGTGATACCTGCAAGCAGTTGTTGCCTGCAAGTTGAGGCCTGTAACAATTAGTGATAAGAGAAGCATCCCATTATACCTTATGTAGTCATATTGTACCCAGTTGTGTATACCTGGAAGTCTCAAAGGGGGGAATATTAAGAAATTCTTTTACCAAACAATGTTCAACTTTGTATTTAACAAGGCCTGAGTAATTTAAATATACAAAGAAGATATCCTAACCTTGAGAATAGATACCTCCTGGCAGAAATGCTCAAACAAGGTGGATGAGAAAGAACAGCTTGGCCAGACAACAGAGTTGGGAAACATCCAAGGAGAAGAAATTGTCCTCAAAAAACTCGTGACCATAAAAGGGAAAAAGAAGTAGGGGGCTAACTCCCCAAATGACCACCTGAGACCCCCATGCATGTGTAGGGTAGTTTTGCAATGTGAATGTAGTAGATAGGCAGAAAGGTGGAGACTTCTTGGAAAAATGTATGAATATTCATGTCTTTAAGGTATATAAAGGATGAATTCTTGTTTTAGTGCATGCACATTAGGTGGAATGATCCCCTGTGCATCCAGCACTGCAATAAAGAATGCCTGCCTTCTAAAACTTCAAGCTAAGTCTTACAGGGTTCTTTTGAGACTGAATTTATGGTAACAAGAGGACTGACACACTCCCATTTCCGAGGGAACCAGTCCAGCTTTGAAAGGAAGAGACATAAAGATACTGGAGATTTAATCAGTGAAATAACTATCAAAGAAGCTGAGAAGCACAAAAAGCAAAGAGAAAGAAGACATCAAGAGCATGACCCAGAAATCAAAGTAAAATATGAGACTTTTTAATCTCTGAATGAGAATGGCAAGTTTACCACTTTACTTTTAAATGAGGATAATGCATGGGACCATCTTCACTCTGATCATGCTGCACTTTTTTCTACCTGCTTCTCACATAACTTAACCTGAGTATCATCAGGCTAAATTCTATCTGTCTCTGATTGGAAATGGTCGGACGCTTTATACATATCTGCAATGCAAATATAATAAATCCTAACTTCAGTGCTTCTTCTGCTTGCATATGTTGAATCAAGTTCCTGAAAATAACTATAAAAGCATTTCAGTCTCCAAAAAAGCTTTATGGAGTCTGCCCAGCCTCAGTTCCTAACAGCATGGTTGTAAAATAATGTTAAAATGTAATGACAGTATTAGGCATAAATTCTTACTCCTGCTCCACTGAAGTGATTTCTGGATCATTTGAGAGGCAGCTAGTTCTGGGTACAAGGCAAAAGAGGTAGTGGTAAACATTCCTTCTGCATTTATTTCTTTCTCTTTAAATATGACATCAAATTTGAGGGATGTAATAACTAACTGTAGTGAGTATCTTTGACAGCACAAACACACAGATGTTATTGACAAGAATGTAGTGAGCTTAATGCCTGCAACACAAATTAGTTTCAGTAATAAATTTTTAAGCTATTTCTTTAAGTTGGGGAAGGGAAATGCACTACAGTGACTTTTACATCCAACAATAACAATAATCAGTGATGCCTCATATGAATATTTAGTTCCCCTTTCACTTGCTATGCTGCAGCCTGCACTCCTTTAAATAAAAGAAATATCAAGAAAGCAGCTTTTTTCCACAGAGTTTTCATTGTCATATACTACAATGCATTCGAAAATCTTTGAATAGAAGGGACAGAAGTTGCATTTGAAGGTTGGGTAGGCCTCTTCTGTTTAACAAATATTTGGTATCAGATAACTACTTATGTGAATTTATTGCTTCTGAGGCAGTCTAACTGGTAGAACCAAAAATCAGTGACCAGTGTTTTGGGTAGTTCTCTGTGGTTGTTTTAAAAGCTAATCTCAGGAAAAACAGAGGAAAATTTGTACCACAAAAGAAGAAACTTTAGAAAAAATACAAGGAAGAAGCGGTGACATGAAAATTCTGAAGTGCACAAGCTAAAGAAAGGAGACTGAAAAGAAACTTCAAAAACTTGAAATCTTTAGTTACAAAAAACACGGGCAAAATGTCATACATGAACCAACAGACACAGCTCCCTTCTTTGGAATCTTGTGTACAATGCACACGTGAAAAAAGTGCACTGGGTACTTTCTAAGCTCTGCTCAGTGAGGCAAGGACTGTGTTCTTTGATGGTACTTTACACCATACTTCTTCAGTGTGTTAAAGCCAAAGCACAGAGTTATGTGTTTAAAGTATCTGATCATCAGCTGACACTGATTTATTAAGTGACCATAGACAAGTCTTAAGCCACTGGCCTATCCAACCAACACTGGAAAGACCTACCTTAACTAAGAATGAGGTAAATAGCTACGCCTAACTTAGTAAATTGTAAAAAATAATTTTTTAAAATAACTACTTTCTGAAAACTTTATGAATCATCTGACATTCTGGGTGAAGGATAGAAAATGTTTAATGAACCATTTTAATGGAGTAAAAAAGTGACTTCAGTCCTCCCTATGACTATAGAAACAAGCATCAAAGAATAGCAATTTTGTTTTTGTACTGTAAGGTTATGATTGTTCCTTAGTGAGACCCAATGGTACGAGAGCAGGCTGCTTACAGTGACAGGGGAAGTCAATTCACAAATGTGGCAACTTACACAGTAATTGTAACTACGAGCTGATTGCTGTACCAAACACATAATGTACTAGTGCATTCAATCTATTCCTGTGAAACAAGTAAATATAATGCCAGCATCCAGCTGAAAGCTGTCTTACTTGGCTGTTTCTGAAGTTTCCCTCAGCTCTTCATCCAGTCTGCATGAGTAAAAGTTATTGATACAAAGAAACAAAGAAGCAAGCAGAGCATAAGAGAGAAGCAGAGCAATAGCAGAGCAAAGAACAAATACAGTACATGCTCCTAAAATAGGCACCCAGTATTATGCACTGACCCTAAAGCTCTTCAGTTCAGTATGCTACCATTTAACCCTGTGCTCAACCCACCTTTAATTTCTAACTCCTTATTCAGCTCATTTGGAGGCAGAAACATAAAAGCAGCAGGGATCTGAAGCACGCCCAGTGGACAGAGCTGTAAGCATTCAGTTGCTCTACCAGATAGTATTGAACTAGCTGCAGCCTGCGCC
The DNA here is from genome assembly GCF_047716275.1 of Strix uralensis. Classification (NCBI taxonomy): domain Eukaryota; kingdom Metazoa; phylum Chordata; class Aves; order Strigiformes; family Strigidae; genus Strix; species Strix uralensis. The sequence goes on along the minus strand of NC_134012.1, from coordinate 80,345,389 downwards.
AAGTCAAGGACATTTACAGTTCAGTAGGTTTTATTTGCATGGGAGGCTGATCTCAACAGCTTGAAGGGGAAAGTAAGATTCCACATCATTGCAAGTCCTCTCTCATTCAGCTGTTGAGGTCGCCTGCAGGTGAAAGGCTGTCACACAGATTCACTCCATTATAAGCAGTAGCATGGGCTAGAAAGCAAGTTTTACCTCATTCTTCTCTTAATACACTTCTCTTCATCATACCTTACAAGGTAAGAGTGGGTGAAGGAGGAAAAAAGATGTACAAGTTCATATGATAAAACATGCACACTGTATTCCACTTCAGTAAAAACTACCAGTGAACCACATAAACAAATCCTGGCATAACCCTATACTTTCTACAGGTGGTATTTCTCACGACCATAGGTGGTATTTTTGTTCTTGCCAGTGAAGCAATTATGAAGTTGAAAGCTGAATTTTATTTTATTTTGCTACAGGGATCTTTCTCAATTTGCAGCAGAAGGGAAGCCATCAGCTGAACACTGCTCTTCTCCCTGTGGCATGGGAATAATCACTCACAGTGCCTTGAATGCACACACCCACTACATCCTCGTATCAATGTGACACTTGTCAGCTTTCGATTTTTCTCTTCAGCAAAATCATGATCTCTCATCTGGCTGCTGATGACATGAAGTAGTCAGTTCCCTAAAATTTCTTAAGCTCTAAGTCCTAAAGTTTCTTTGGTACTGGTGCTGTGATCATTTCACCTTTGGTCTGAGAGGTGAATGGACTTTCCAAACAGTTTTCAGTCTACAAGGAAGAAAAGATGTGTGTAACACTGGTATGTGTACTGCTACAGACAGTGTAACAGTAAAATACAGCAAGGAAGCAGAGAGAGAAACACACTGAACTATCAGGTTAAGGCCTGTATCAAAGCGAATGGTAAGAAATTAAAATGTGTACAGGAATCAAAAGAGGAGGGGAAGAAGGAAGGGAGAGAGGGAGGATGAAAAAATTTTAGGGATGTTAAAACATTCTGCACATCTCTTTATCAGGTGACCACTGTGTTCCACATCCTTAGCATCACTCCACCTCTAAAGAAGTTAAAGCAGCAAATAAATTTGAGTGAAAGTCCCTATTATCCCTGATTTCATGACCAAAATTTACTATTTTTACAAGCATCACTTGCAAGAACTGAGCTTCCCAGTTGCTCCCTGGAATTACACCACAAATATCAGAGCAAACACCAGCTTGATGAAGGAAATTATGCTGCCTTCACAACTACTGTGAGGCAGGTGTGAAAACTCCTGCCTGGGTTGAAGAGATCTGTGACAGGTGCAAAAGAAATGTTCTTCATACCTAGTCACTGACAAACCATAAGGGAAAGACAATCATACTTGTGTATTTACTCATCAAAATACTTTCTAGGACAGAATGCTTGCCTATTCAAAACCTAGGACATTTGATAAAAAGAATAATTTAAAAAAGCATTCCTGAACAGTGCATTTTTTAAATAATGACTCACATTAAAACCATAATTGACTTCCAAGGTTTTCAGCCTTGGCATACCATTTCAATTCGTTGTTTTCTGGTCTGAAATAAAGCCAATTGACGTGAGCAATTAAAACCAACTTCCTACAATTTTTTAACAGATATCCCTCCTTTAGAAATACCTGAATGTAAAAAATCCTTTACACCTAAGAAGCAAGACACTGTCTTTCAGTGGTTCTGGGTCAAACCATGAAAACCAGCAAGATAAGGTTCGGTGAAACTACGGACTTTCAGTGGTTTTCTACTAAACAGACTATCTTTGAATTACTGTTTCAGTTCAAAGCTCTGTTTGACTAAAACTTAAAAACACTTTTACTTAAAACAGTGGTAAAAGTTATGGAAAAATATAGCATAGGTGATACCTCTGGAAGGTTTAAACTTTCTTCCTATTTTCCTTCTGGATTGCAATTAGTAAGTGAACAGTCTGTTCCAATTTGGATTATACAGTCACAGAGCTGATGAAGGGATTCTGAGCCTGAAAGTTTTGCTTCATTCTAACAGCAGTTTCACTTGATCCAGTACAAAAACTTCCTCTTCCTCTAAACATCAATTCCCATAGGGGTATATATGTATTGTGTTTTGTGTTTCCATTACACAGTGTTTTCCTGCTTCTGAGTTTGACAGTGGAAACTTTGTGAAACAACGCATAAGCATTTATAACAATATTAGGATAACAATATAGGCTTTCTGTTTTTCTTACAGACTCTGAAACGCTATCATTAGTTTGTGGAAATAGTTTCCATTAGAACAAGTAAACAGTTACTGTACATCACTTACTTGACAATACTGTCTGGTATGTGCACGTATTCCATTGGAATCATTTCACGAAGCTCTGCCAACGTGTTGACATACTGTATCTTACTACTGAACTTAGAGCTGAAACACAGAAGCAACATGTTAATTGACTTTCCTCCACTAATCTTTTATGCTATATTTAAAAAAAATAGAAGGTATGTTCTTAATGTATTAAATAATTAAGCATTTTGTTACTCACATTTCAATTACAGAGTTCAGCTGATCATGAGCATACCTGAGTTCTAGTGAGGCTGAAATCAAGTCTAGACCTTTTGCTGTTCCTTGCTTAGGTCGAATCACAGTATTTAGGACAACATTATACCTTGTAATGCCTATATACCAGTCAATGCAACTAGTTTTACAGTTCAAAGGAGATGTATTAAACTTTGGAGAAGAATCAAATCCACTACAGCATACTTACACGTAAAAAAATATGGGAAGCAATTCACTTAATGTGGTCATGATGAATTAACATCAAGTGATCATGACGAATTAGCATTTGCATTTGACACTGATTATCAATCAAACATATTAAAACTGATCTTCCTTGTTTGCTTAGATGAGTACAGATCTCATTGTGTATGTGCATGTCTATTCTTACTTCAGGACCTTCTTATGAGCAAATACTTCTCTTGTTTATTTCAGCTGTGCTATATGATCATTTACTGTGTTTGAGAAATGATCACTCAGAAAAAGGCTGAATTGTTCAGAAAACACACTTAAAAAAATAAGGCTATTCACTTGTCTAACCTGAATTATTTGATACGTATCAGCTTATGAGAAATCTATCTTTCTCATTTGCCTCATAAAGCAATTTTCCAATTTTAGCTCTGGCTGTATTTAGATAGTCTTTTAACATCAGTAATAGCAATGAATGCACGCTGACCGTAAATGTTCTTAAGTGTAGGTCACAAAAACCAGAACATATTCCTCCTATTTACTCCTGATCTGGGGATAGAACCAGACAACATGAAGCCTCTGAAACAGCTCTGAGAAGGTTACCGGCCCTCCCCTTACCATACATATCTTTCTAATGAGGTCAAGTGAGACAACTGAAACAGGAATACATGAAGGTACTGTGAATAGTTGTTTAAACTCATTCATTTTAATTTGCCTCTGTACCAGATTAGCATCACTAGGCACACACACTGGAGCAGGCCAATGGTCATGTTTTAAGATGCATGAATCACTCACAATTGTCCAGTCAAAGCCACAATAACATACAGATAATTCTTAGCATTTTATCCAAAATGTTAATCAATCTGCATCATCTGAACTAGCAGCTAAAGTAACTTGGCAAGATGCAAGCCCACCAGAAGCTTCTAAAGACTGTGGGGGTAAGAAAAAAGTTTTTTAAATCTATAAAAGGTTAATTTTTCCACTTGAGGATTCTCCTGGGTCCACTAATTCCACCACAGTGACTGATTTCTGAGTAATTGCTTCCTGTGGGAGTCTGTGTACAGGTATCCCAAATACATGACCAAAATAAGAGTCTTTGTTTCTTTCAGACTTCAGGGGAGGCATGCTACCAATAGCAGCATACTTCTTATGATTTAATTATTTCCATCAAATGCCAAGTAACTGTCACAGATGCTTATTTTATTAGAAATCTAATTCTTATCTAACACAGCTAAGATGATCTCTAGGGTGAATATCTGGTCTGTAAAGTGTACCTGGGATCTATCTTTGCAATCACAAATTCTTTCATCCTGTGTATTCAGACAGCTGTTCAGCGTTTGTCAGTCAAGACGAGTCCTAGACTCCACTGAATAACCTTGCCAGTTTCTGAGGTAGAACTGACTGTAGCACACTCTCAGTGACTTGACTGTCCCTTGCTGTTCTGTTGTCTTTCAGTTTCTTGATTCCTACTGCTTTGTCACACATCTCAGCTGAAATAGAATTAAAATTATGTTGCTCATGTTAGGCTATCTCATTGAAATCTCTGCTTGCCTTGGGACCAATTCATTTCTTACTCTCAAATTCCCACCGTGCATGTTAGTGGTTTGGTGAACAGCTCGAAGCTAGCAAACTAAGCTACAGCCATGGGCCTTCAATCTAACCAAGTTTCTATCTCCTCACATTGCTTGTTACTGAATTGACTCTCTTTTCATGCCTTCCAGAGGTTTTTACTCAGCGTTCTCATAGTGCTCTTCTGTCCTCAGTGAGGGTTCAAATATCTTATGTCAACTTCCACAAAACTCACACTGGCCATGTGTCCTGCCTGCCTTTTTTCAGCTCCCATTTACGCTGCACTTTCTTCTTGCACAGACACTCAACCTACTTGGCTGAAATGGAGAGTTTTGACTGCTCTCTATTGTGTCTAGTTTTGTACTGCTACTTTGCTTCACCAAACTATTTTGAGCGAACCTTTTCTCCTGTTTGGCAATGCAAAACCTCTAGTCACTGCTGCTCAGTATGGTCATTCTGAATAAATCACTAATGAATTGAAACAGATGTGGTATATTAGAATTTTAAAAATTTTACTGTCTACCTTTCCTCTGAGAGCAAACAGGATGCCAACAGAAATATCTCAGACACCAAATGCAACTCAGTGAATCCCCATCATAACCGATGATGTTCCAAGTATTGTTTCCCTGTTACTCTGGTATTTTTAATTGTCACTTTCTACTTGGTATTAAAAGACACCACATCTGAAAGAAGTCCGTTCTGAAGGAAGAAGCAAGTCCATTACAACACTCTGCCTGTTGCACTTTGGCAACAATGGGAGAACTCATGTGCTTCCTCATCCCAATGTCACCCTGTCAGGACCGAGCGCCCGGTGACAGACACAGCCAGTTTGCTCATCTGCAGCCTGGCGGCAGACCTCTCTGAGGTCTGTTAAGTATGTTACTCTTACTCGCTGCACGGCTTCTGTAGATGATGCTGCTTCTCTTGCCTGAAGCAACTCTTTCTCACACCTGTCAGTCTGCTCTCCCTGACCTCAGGATTCCAACTGCATACTTGCCCATCTTCTTCAAGAACTTGCGAGAACTTCAGGGTCCATAACATTTCTTTGCTATTTTGATTTTTTACTAATGAAAGCATTATTTTTGGTGGTATTGAACCTTTATTGGAACTGGAACGTCTTATGCATTCAAACAGCTCAGGGTGCTGGCAGTCCTCTTGCATGAACAGCAACTATTTTTTTTTAAACTTGGAATTATAGCCAGGATTTTTTAATGAGATTATTATATTACATGCAGATCCCTTTTCTATATGCCTTTTAGCTGGGCTTAGAACAAATACAATTTTAAGGAGGCGAACTCCCAGTTTGCATACACATACAGGTTTATGGTATCATGTCTATGATGTCTGCAACTAGATACTCACATAAATCACAATTTTTTTCTATTTTTCACTTTAGGAAAGTCAGCTTCAGCTGTCAAAATCTCAACATGAACTATAAAATGAGTACTCTTCAGTGAAAGATTAACAGCCGTGTTGGATGATTTAGAGTGCTTTGTATTCTCAGGGACATAGAAAATCACTGTATTTACTACATACCTTATAAAAGGTCGTGTCACAGCCAGAATTGTCCTGATAAACCAGGATGGGTGAACAATTATAAATGACTTCAAATTCTTCCGTAATCTAAGTAAAAAGGAAATGGTTTCTTAAAAAAACAAAAACCCACAAAACGTACAGAAAGATCATATACAGGGAACACTGTCATACAGGGGAGTAACAATAATGGACAGTGTTTAAAATACCAGCTGTGGAACAGAAAGGAAAATACTACTCACCGTCGATCAATCATCTGGTAACATTTTTTCATCCAACCCAGTCCAGGCATCCTCCTTCTTGGTGTTGCTCCATTCAAGTAGACAATCATATAGTCTTCAGCTACCATCAGCTCTAAGGTACTGATTACATAGCTGATAAAAACACAGAAGTGAGCACATACTTTATATTATCCATTTAAGCTGAAACTAAATCAGTCTACTAGGAATAAATCAAGGCACACTAAGCAATTTATGACAAGACAGTGTCTCCTCTCTTTAAACCAAAGCAAACGTTTAGGACTGGTCGCCATGCTACCTGTAGATGTCTAACTAGAAAACCACAATCTTATCTGCGTCTTCAGAAATATGTGGTTTCCTTAGAAAGACACAGTTTCATAGTAAATTTTCAAATCTCACATATGACTTTTGCTTTTTCTTAAAAGGGCATTAAATCATGAGATTTTGCAAGGGAGAGTGTGGCAAGACCATATGAAGTCCCAGGAGCTTCAGAAATTAACTGCTAAGAAAATTCTCTTCACTATTGATTGTCGTGTTTGTTCAAAACAAAAATAATAAGGGTCAGCACAAGATACTTGTCTACAATTCTTGTGATCCTTACACTACTGCTACTGAGTCTGTGCCTATCATCTACAAACACTTTGAATTTCAAGGCTAATAAAACTTGCCAATCAACCTGCCTTCTGATGGGACAGAGCAATCCATGGCATCACTTCATTTTGTGAGCAAAACACTCCAAACACTCATTAAATTCCTCAACTTCACAATGATAATTCAGACAGAACAGTGTTCTTGGGGCTAAATTTACCCGACCTAGACTAGAGCACAGTAGTCAGTCAAATGAAAGGGTAGCTTTAAATTCTTGTCTGTGACTACATATGCAGATGCTCTGCTCAGTAGTCCCTACCTCACTTAGGAGTTGTTCATCACAGGAATGTTCAAATTGTTCTCTCTACTACCCAGCCCCAAGGCATGTCTATGTAAAAACTGCAGTGAAAAATCGAGTCACACCTTAAAAACTTGAATTCCTGAGTTAGCTCACTACAAAAGGCAGCTCTATGCCTGAGCATAATGGCCCCTTTCACAGGTGTGTGGGAATGACTCATGGTCTAATCTGACCCTTGAATTCCTTAAGATGCAGTTTCTTTAAAAGAACAGTAGGAAATCTAGTTCTCAACAAAGAGAGTGGTATTTCACCCGGTCATAAAGTAGGCAGTTACTAACTGACCAGTTCCATGCATTTGTTAAATCCCATCTAAATCACTACTCAATGCTTTTCACTGCTCCCTTTTCTCACCTTGCAATTGTGCATTCTCTGCTTTTGCCTGACATTTGTAAAGGCTCATGTCTAACAGTGAAATATCAAAGCGAGGGGTTGTATAGATACTCTGATATAAAAAAACTTAATTTAACTGAACCTATCGACTATTTGACAGGTTATGAAATTAGACCTTCCTATATGGCACAATATCTAGTGCTCTGAAGGCATTTAGACACTGAAAGATACAGAAAAGTGTGCATATGTACTTCTTGAAACACTACAAGCCTTTCAGTTATAGAAACAGAGACAGTCTGAAAAATGTCTGTATTTGCCTAGGTGCAAAGGGAATTGTGACTGTTTTGAATACTCAGTTATAGTAAGAGCAATCACGCATACTTCTCATCAGGAATAAGAGGAGTATTACAACAAAAAGTAATCTCTCCTAGTTTTTTAGTCAGATCTCACTTATCTCATGTACTTTCACTCAACAGCTCTTATAGACTGCGGATTGATTTAGACCATTTTTCATTTTATGGATGCTGAGCTCTCTTGCAAACCTTACCTAACTGGTAATTTCTGTATTATCTGAAAAGATGGACAGAATTTTCCCACTGACTAGAAAAATTCACTCACTCTGAAGGCTAGAAGTGCTGGTTTTGATTTTCAAACTGTCGTTTTTGAAGTTGTGATTCTTTAAAAATCTTTTACTCTCTAAACTGTATCAGGCAGTCACAAATGAAACAGCAGAATTTTCCATGTGGTTCTGTATCATCTAGAAGTGCTGAAGAAGATGGTCTCTCAAGAGTTTTGGCTCAAACCCAACTCTTCAAAGACAGTTTTATAGAACCAGTTAAGGTAACAAATGGGAACCAAGTCATTGAAAATGTGAAGGGAATCCAGAAGTGAAAGTAACTGCAAAACTCAGGAACAATTGAGGACAGTTGTTTATCAGAAACTAGATCTGGCTTATATACTGCAATTATCTATCAGAAACATGCAGTATAAAAAATGAGAAGAGATGTAATGACTTGCACGTCTCTCCAGAACCCTATATAATTCAATAGTAAAGAATTCACAAATATTTAAACATATCAGTTATTGGCTGTGTTGCAAACTGTCACATTTCCTCTATTTCAATGCAATTAATAGGCATTAGAACTGAAAGAGAGGGGTGATGTGACTTTCCTTTTTCTTGTCTTACACGGTCTATAAGGCTTAAAGTAAGCTGAAGGTTCACAGCCAGCCTGAACTCTCTTTTATACTACTACCCCAGAAAAAGACAGTGAATAATAAAATAGACTGGCGATTATCATCAAGTGATGTGGAAAACTCTTTTAAGGCTTGAAAAGGCTTCCTCTGCAAAGCCCATTTACCACCACCTCTATGAACAAGGATCTGGGGTGAAGTCAAAAAGTAACTATTTAATGTCAATCATGGTTACACTCAGCTGTGTTCCCTAGTTATCAAGTTAAAACCACTGTAGAAATTCCTCTCCTCTAAACCACTAGGCATTGTGTAAATCCATTACTGTAGATGACATAGGGGTCTTAGAGGCTCTACCAGACAAAGGCTAGCAGTTGGTCTGACCTGGAACTAAAGCACTCAATCTTGTTTTTCACATGTAAACACAATGTTGAAGGCATTGACTGTCACCTTGTGCATCTTCAAGGACTGGAGTTTTAAGGAGACTGGGTCTATGTCCTTGGTACCTCATAAGCTGCAAGTGGCAAAGGCCAGGCCTCTGCTTGCTTTAGAAATTACTTACTGGCTTTTAGCACAGAAAATGCTGGAATGATTGATTTTTTTAACAGCCGCTTCAGGGGAGCGCTACCTTTTTGGCTGCCAAACCAGTTGCTATTAGGAGTCATTTTCCTGTGATAAATCTGGGCTCATGCAACCAAATTTGTGTCCTGTCCAACTGGCCCCTGCCACTTATAACTGAATCAGAAGCAGCTGGAGTCAGGAAAAATACTTAAGAGTTGTTTGTGTCAGCAACTGTCATTTATCCTGTATTTTTAAAACCAGTGTCGAAATGGTCCTGTGACTCCTAAACACAGTATGTATTAAAAATACAATATTTAGTGATACATCATGATAATAATATATAATAAACAATGAACAGTGAAAATCAGTCTGGTTGCCTAAGTCCCTGCTGATTGTTCTCAGCAAGGGCTGGAAATCACTAGTGAAACAGTGCAATGATTGTAGGCCCAAGAAGCTGAAGATACTGCATTCCTTGACATTTAGGGAGATACTGTAGTCAACTTTGGTCCTGCCAAATACACCTTAATTTGGGAGGGTGAGTAGGTAATACCAAAACAACATGCCACTGAGCAATTTATCTAAAACTGCTATTTTCCTTGTAATTCAGATCACCCCCCTTCTAATGACCAAAATTACCTCTTAATTAAAGACAGGTTATCTCTCACTACATAATTGTAAGTACTAACTCAAAAGACTCTGTCGCATTTCTCACATATCACTCACAGGAAAAGATTTTCCATGACATAGTTGTAATCAGTTCGACTGCTGTCTGGCAAGAAGCACGCCGCAAACACAATGATAGCATTCAGACCATCGCCATAGTATCCTGTGGAAAAAATGAAATGGCATTTTTATCTTTGTGAAAGACTCTTAACAAGATAAATTTAAAAAGAAATCTCAAAGTCCTGGCATAGAGATACTATGTCTACTGCTGAAGAAGACCGAAAATGTATAAACTATCATCAAGTGATAAGGAAGTAGGATAGTCAGTTATGTTGAATTCCTGAAAAACACACTTAGCACAACTATTATAGAGACCAGCAAAAGACCTTGTAAGTAATACAATCTCATCTGAACTTCTGGTTCGTTGCATCTCTATGGTAATCATGTGCTGAATGCTCACCTTAGACTGGGGAATAAGGGGCTAAAGAAAATACCCTACATTTGTTATCCTGCATCTTTTGAATGATGTTTCACAAAGTCTCACAATTCAATCTCAGTTGGCTTGCACAGCTCCAATGGCCTCAGGATATTACAGTTATGACTGCACCCCACTATACCTTAAAAGCTCCTGGAGATCAGTGAGGTCCTTTGCTGCAAGTTTTGTATAAAATACTTTTTTACCTTGGACACTCCAGTTGTCCAATACTGGCATTCTCTGGGCTGCACCACTGTCTAACGATAGCTGTAAACCCTCAAAGCTGCAGCACTACTGCTCTGGGGTCCAGGACAGTTGCTTGTTACTCAAAAGAAAATATTTTTTTTTCATGATGGATTAATGCTGGTTAATCTTCTCTGCAATCCTTTGCAGCTGCTATGGACTTCTGTATTATCAATAATAAATACAAAATACTCTTGTATTTAAGTTGAAAGTTTTGTTTAAAGTATACATGCAATCAGGAGGCAATTTATAAAGATGTAGAAAGGGTTGCAGGTAGATAGCACTAATGATGCACTGAGATAGAAGCTAGATACACTTAGAGAATGACTTGAAAGCCTTTCAAAAGAGGCTAGGAGAAACTAACCATGAGGAGAGATGATAATGTTTGTGAAGGAAACCCTGAATCTCCCCCAGAGATAGGAACACATTCCTGACAGAATTAAAGGATAATACTGGCACCTGTACAACACTTTCACAAGGAGATTTTATGACTTTTACAGAGCTTTTTGGATACTAGAGAGCAGTATCCAAGTCTAACCCTAAGGCTCATAGAACTTCTTGCACTGTAGCCAGCCAAACAAAGCAAAATTCTCTATGGAGAGACAGAGGTAATACACAAATGGTGTGTGTTAACCAGGGAAGAGTAAGAGACTAGTTTGTTTTCTCCTTTCTCACTAAACACCTAAGCTGAGTCTCAGATAGCTGAAATAAGGAGATGTTTATGTCAAGAAGTAATTTCTTACATGGCTTTGCAGAGATCTTCAAAGAATCCAGAATCCCTGACAAACTGGGTGCTTCAAGGCACTTGCCCGTGAAGTCTTCCATGCCAAGGAGAACCGCAGCTGACTAGCCTCAACACTGTCCTAGTCAGAAGGACATGCACAGAGGCACTCTCCACTTAGGGCTCTCAGCTGTTCCTTAAAGGACAGAAAAACACCACTGCTTCCCCAGTTACAAAGGGGAGCAAAAGAAGGGTATGCCTCTGAGAGAAAAATGTGCATGTCAGACGTAAGTCTCCTGCCTTGAGTCGTATGGTTTCAAATCAAGGTTTGGCAAAACAACCTGCCAAGGGATTATGTTGGATTTCTTTCTTTCCGAATTTGTTCGGTAGATTTGACTAAATATAATGCATTGGATAAGATAATACATATTGGTGATAGTAACCCCGACACTGAGTTGAGAATGCCAGCTAGGTTAGATCTCATCCACTGAAGAATCATTTGGATACTGCATGAAACTTCCTGTTCTTAGCCTTAACTCCATCCTTCCATGATCTTGGTATCTCTTGTCTTCCCAGCACTGTGAAGTAGCTTTTTTTCTGGCTTTCAGAGGCCAAAAGCCAGCTAATCTATAGCTGAGCTTCCAGAGCTGGAGAAGTCACTGTACAACAGCAGCGCAGCATATGACCACTGTCTTCTCCAGTTCCACAGTGCAGTGTTGCTCTCCATCCTGTTGGAGGACATGGACAGGCATAAGAGCTCAGGATTAGGGTTTGAGTTTAAACCAGAGGGCAATGTGGATATAACTACTTTAAACCATGTGACATGGCATGGTGTGTCATAGCTCCAGCTCATGTTAGGATCCAGTAAACATGAACAGCATATCTATAGATATAGATATGGGTGATTGACTGGTGTCCCAGTGAAGATGCTAAGGTCAAATTCAAAGAGTAGCATTGCATTCTCTAGCAAGGATGTACACAGGGATGAGGAAGAAACTCCAGTCCTGTGTTCAGCACCTTCACATTTTAAGAGTTTGACATGAAGGAATATACCAGTCTTCTCAAAAGAAGCAATGAGAAAAGAACACCTCCCACAGACATCATTTAATACTACTCTCTGTTATGTTTCCATCTTCTCAATAGACCCAAATACTTTCAAAATGACAGTACTAATCTCACCTATTCCACCCTAGCTCATCCCTCAGCTAAATCGTTTCAGAATAAATCGGTACTTTTTTTCCCCTCAGCTTTACAAATAGGGAGATTTCCTTCCTTCCATAAATTTAAAAATCTTTAAAAGACTTTCAGGACAATTTATATCATGCTGTCATAAAGCAATCTGTCTAGCTGGCTCAGGAGTTTGGCAACAAGAGCACACTGTGGCAGGTGTGTCCATTATATTACACAGCAGTTTGCAGTTCACGTAAAGCATCATTATGTGCAGATGCCACCTAAAGGTACACAGAAGAAAAACCCGCAGATAAATCTAAGTCACTTTTCCTTACACATGCCTGTAGTCAAGGAATGTTCACCCAAGGGAGAAGTGCTTTTTAATTCATCACTAGAAGTCAGTAAAAGCCATTTGCCCAAATTCTCAGTCAGCCTATGCAAAGAGACAGATCTCTAAGATAAACTTCTCCATCAACATATGTGGAAGGCAAGTTTACTCTCCTCCTTCCTATTTTGTGGCTACCATCTAGATTCTGCATTTGGTGTTATCTGTCATATGGCAGTAGATCATTGAATCAAGAGATGCTTGACGTGACTATCAGTTAACTAATTTTAGCCAGAATCTGATCTTAATCTTGAGGTTAAAGGAAAAATTACTGGCTCTCTAAAGCACTCCAAAGATACTACAGTATTGCTGAAGGGAACAGCATACAGAATAGGCCTAGCCACTGTAATAGACCAACTGTTCAAGACGTCCAAAGTTTTCCCATGACCCATGCATCAAAATGATTTTGTTTCCACATCTCCAGTCTGCCACTTCATAAACACAGAATTTGATCCAGTCCTTAACTCACTTTGATATGGCTAGAATTCAGGCAAAATTTCCCATTTAGCCAGTGGTGGGCTGCAACTTACCGTTACATCTCACAGGGTTCTGTTACAATGGCTAAGTTACTGATTAGCACCCATTCAAAAGTAAAGGAAATGTAATGTTCTTCATCTTAGATTTGAGTGATCTGACAAAACAAGATGTCGGACATGTAAAATTTGAATCCTGATTATTTCACACTGAGAGCCGAGCTGAATGACCTAGACTCCCATTGATAATTGTGCATTATTATGTACTTCATAGTTGCCATCAGAAATGTCTGCCACTGAACTAGTTCTTGCTCAACAGTCAAGCAGTGCTCAATTAAGAGTTACTTCTCCACTCACTAAAATGGACTGATATTTATTTTCATAAAAGCTAGTATAAATGTATACATCAGCACCTAGTAGGAACTATACATGACAGTTTTCACCACAAATGTACCTAGGTTAGTTTACAGCATACAAAAAACATATAAATAAACACCATTAGCAAGGCCTCAAAATATTTTATGTTTGTTTCCTAAATTATGCCATCTGTGTCTGTTTGTTAAACTGTGTCTGAGGTGTCATCACATTCATAAATCTTTGATGATATTGTTATAGTGGGAAAATGCTTGGAGGTTTAAACATCTTTGTTAATTCCAACTAAACCTGCTGCACACTGGCCACTGTGAACCATCTGTAGGCTAGCATTTACTGCTTTTAATGTAAATGGGCAAATTTACCACATCCCCAGGTAATACAATTAACCATCATTTACTTATGTCACTTTTACCAGATAGAGATTCAACACTGAAAAGACACTGGAAACAACACAGTGGAAACAACCGTTTACCTTTAAATGATGTTATGGATCAGCAACACTGTGACAGAACCATTCTCATATAAACTCTCAAATCTTATCTCTGAGATGCTAAGTTACCTGCCCCTGTTTTTGCAGGAATAGAACAACTCATGCTAGTAACACCTGAACTACAAATTCTCTGAGGGGCTTAGGGAGCAGATGAGCAAAGGAGACAATATAGCAAGCACATGAGGTCATTTTCCTACTTTAAATGTTTTCTTTGATACTCTATTTGATAATCATTAACGAATTATGTGAAAAAAACCCATAAAACAGTTGCTGGTGAAATACTGTCTGGTGACAACTATAAATGGCAGAAAAACAACATAAGGAGCTTAGCCAGATGAATAGAAGCCCCAGGGAAAACTGTATTCTTTTTTTCTTTTGCCACTCTACTTGATTAGATCTGTGCACCCACATATATCATTCAGCAAATCACTGAGCACTATACTTCCTCATGCAAAACTTTTTGTCAAAATCCAGAGAATAAAGTTTTTAATTTTTTTTTTTCTGTAGGACAAAAGTTTTTTTCCTGAATCTAAGACAGTTTTAGTCTACAATGACCAGACTGTTACTGACACATGTATGTCAGTTTATTTGTTGCTCCTGAAATTGCTTCATATTTAAAATAATCATTAGTCATTGCCACACTGAATTGAAAGCCAGGTTGATTTCAGCCATGTCTGAAAAATAAACTCTCTCTCCCCCTGCCAGTATGATAACTGAACTAAAATAAAAACAAATCATGCTCAATAAAGCATGAATTTTTTACATCAATCTAAAAAATGCATTCAGGGTGTTCCTACCTCCATGTGAAATGACCCTTCTGTAAGGTTCAATGACTTTCATATCAATTCTTTGTTCTTGTTCTCCAATAACCACTGTTCTCCATAACCTGTTGTCCTCTCGCTCCTCTTCAGCAGTGTACTCCGGAATTGATTCAGACTCCTCCTGGGAAGCATCCTTAGTAGCAGTCTGCTCTTCTGAAAAATAAAATTGTGTATATTACATCTTCCTGTAAATGCTCCAAATATTTTCTTTGTTACATACATTTGAAATGGACGACTGAAATCAAGTGGATTTTCGTAGCACTATCCTGGATCTGCACTGGTATAAGTAAGAGCAGAATTTGGTCATCTAACAGTCAGTAAATGAGACGTTTCCATTTTTTTAAACTCTTCATCATTATGAACATAAAAAGAACAGCAGCAATTATCACTATGCAGAACACCACCAAGGGATTTTTGCATCTAGTTAGTAAAACTGATCAGCTGCTTACTAGAGATACTGCACTGTAGGCTGTAAAAATCTTTGTGTTGAAGGTATGAGAACTACACTAAAAAGCAAACCAGGGAACTAAAAGTGAACACCGCAATGCTTCTTGTCTAGAGAGGAATTACCACAGAGCTACAGGTTCTCAACTTTTTCCCAGTTTCTATTCAATCTCTTCATGTCTGGCACCCACAAATATGAAGAACGCCCATCTTTCTCTGCTTCGGTCATGAGATAATGCTGACTCCTCATATAAATAAGCACAGTATTCACTTCCCCAGGACCTTTTGGTTGAGGTTAAATACTAGTTCCCGACCAGATGTGAAGTACAGAGCAGCCATTCAATCTGGCCTGTTCAAACCAGGACCCACGAGAGAACAGGTACATGCAGTCACAGATAAAATGATCACAACAAACTGCATTGCTGACAAGAGACTATGAAATGTCATAGCACAGCCTCTCTGCTGGATACTCTTAGTTTCAGAAAAGCTGTGAAGTAATTAACAAAATCTACATTTTCATTGCACATTGATGAGATGGCTCTTAACAACAAATTTAACTGCATTCCAGTTTTTCAAACTTAATGGCTGTTTACAGAGAAAGTGACATGAAAAGTGATTCTGTGAACAGCTGGAATTATTTTATTTCCTTCTTTAGTTATTGTTAAAACATACTGGTTTTTCCATGGGGAAAAAAAAAATCCCTCTTTTGTACTATTATTCTTGCTGAAGCACCTTTGCCTTGTGGCTGTGTGTGTATTATTAATTTATCTTCATAATAAAGATTCTAAAAATTTTATGCATTACACATATTTGAAGTAAAATCAACTGTTCTTTTTAAAGTATTATTCTGTTTCTGCAGTCATAAGAGCAGGATTTGATCATATAAGTCAATAAGCGAGGTAACAGTAAATAAAGATATCATGAGATACATTATGACATACACATTGAGTACGTAAAAAGCTGATCAGACATCTTATTTGAAAATACTAGAGAGACCTGTAAGAGTTAAGAATAAACTAAAAGAAATTATTTTAATTGACAAGAAAAAGTAAAGAACATGTTTCATAGAAGTCCTCAAACCTTTCTGTGTATTGGTTTATCTTGGGATGCCTTTTTGATTAATGCTTCTTCTTGAACTACTCACACAACTGGAAGTGTATGATCCTTAACACACACCAGTTTATCGTAAGAATTAAATCAATTATCTTTATGAAATCAGAAATAAGACAGTATACTGCCTATATACTACATATATCTATACCCATAGAACCTATGGGCACAGACACATACATGGACTGACTATTAATTTGTAAAACTGATTTCTGCATTAAAATCTACCCACCAAATTTATTAGTAATATCAAGTTCCTCAAAACACAAAAAAACCTTTGAACTTTTAAAAAATATAAATTAGGTTTAACACATATTAGTAGGACTAATGAAATCTGAATTTCTACTGATGCCTGTCTTGTATTTTCTGTCCCTAATATAAAGTATTATTAGGGAATAATATTAGCGAAAGGGCCCCCTCTCCGAGGTAGATCTCTCATGTGCAACAAAAGCTGAGCCTATCACCAACTCTTTCTTTACCCTATTCCTGCCTGCTGGAATCTTACAAGAAAGAAGTCAGTAATATTTCACCCTCCTACCTCACTGCCTAACCAGTTAAAAACATATTCAAGTAAAATTGTATTTATGGTGGAAACAGGGATGGAAGATCAAGAAACACACACATGCATATTCTTCCAGGATTCCTGGACTGGCCAGAAGGTAGAGATTTTGGAGCACTGCCTGAGGAGGTGGCTCGTGCCCAAGAAGCACCACCATATAACGAATTACCAGAAGATGAAAGGCGGTATGCTCTGTTTACTGATGGATCCTGTCGTGTGGTAGGAAACCATTGGAAGTGGCAAGCTGCTGTGTGGAGCCCCACAAGACAAGTCGTTGAGGCCACTGAAGGAGAGGGCGAGTCAAGTCAGTTTGCAGAAGTAAAAGCGATCCAACTAGCCCTAAAGATTGCTGAACGAGAAAAGTGGCCAGTACTGTATCTCTACACTGACTCCTGGATGGTGGCTAATGCCCTGTGGGGGTGGCTACAGGAGTGGAAGAAGACCAATTGGCAGCGCAGAGGTAAACCCATCTGGGCTGCTGCACTGTGGCAGGACATCGCTGCCCGAGTGGAAAACGTGGCTCTAAAGGTATGTCATGTAGATGCCCATGTGCCCAAAAGCCGTGCCATCGAAGAACATCAAAACAATGAGCAAGTAGACAAGGCTGCTAAAATTGAAGTAGCTCAGCTGGACCTGGACTGGGAGCGCAAGGGTGAGCTATTTGTAGCTCGATGTGCCCATGAAACATCCGGGCACCTCGGGAGAGATGCAACGTACAGATGGGCTCGTGATCGAGGGGTGGACCTGACCATGGAGGCCATCTCACAGGTCACTCATGAATGCGAAACATGTGCTGCAATCAAGCGAGCCACACGAGTAAAGTCTCCCTGGAACAGAGGGCGATGGCTGAGTTTTCGATATGGTGAGGCCTGGCAAATTGACTATATTGGACCATTGCCACGAACACGCCAAGGCAAGCGCTACATACTCACCATGGTGGAAGGAACTACTGGTTGGCTTGAGACGTACCCTGTAAATCATGCCACTGCCCGAAATACCATTTTAGGTCTTGAAAGGCAAATTTTATGGCGACATGGTACTCCTGAAAGAATCGAATCAGACAATGGGACCCATTTTCGAAATAATCTCATAAACTCCTGGGCAAAGAAACATGGCATTGAGTGGGTGTATCACATCCCTTATTACCCACAAGCGTCTGGAAAGATTGAAAGATACAATGGACTGTTGAAGACTATGTTGAGAGCATTGGACAATGGGGGATGGAAGCACTGGGATATAAATTTAGCAGAAGCCACTTGGCTAATTAACACCAGAGGATCTGTTAACCGTCCTGGTCCTGCCCAAACAAAACCCCTTCATACTGTGGGAGGAGATAAGGTCCCTGTAGTACACACAGGGAAATGGCTGGGGAAGGCAGTGTGGATTGCTCCTCCCTTGGGAAAAGGCAAGCCCACTCATGGGATTGTTTTTGCTCAGGGACCTGGATGTACTTGGTGGGTAATGCGGGAAAATGGGGCTACTCAGTGTGTGCCTCAAGGAGATTTAACCTTGGGGGGGAAATAATCTGTGGGTTGAGTTGTATGTTGCAGGAAGTGATGGAGGAAGTAGGAATGATGAAGAGTGAACCAGATACGTGCGATGATGACCCAAACCTAGCCGGTGCTGGAGTCCAACAGTCAAACATACTGCTCCTGTCCTGAACATCCATCTTGACAGATGGGAGCCAAGTCACTGAACATCTGGAGGAGTGAAGAAAGCTTACGGAATGAATAAATGAGTGTTATGTGGGACCTGGGCATGACGTAAATGGTATGGAATAAGGGGTAGAGACTGTACCGGGTCTGGCTGAGCCAGAATTGGTTTTCCCCTGTAGCAGCCCTCATGGTGCTGTGTTTTATGTTGGGAGCTGGCAGGGTGTTGATAGCACACTGGTGTTGTGGCTACTGCTCAGTAGTGCTTACACAGCACCAAGGCTCTTTCTGACATTTCCCCCCCCACAGTGGGACGGGGTGGGCAAGATCTTGGGAGGGGACACAACCAGGACAGCTGACCCGAACTGACCAAAGGGATATTCCATACCATATGACGTCTGCTCAGTATAAAGCTGGGAGAAAGGAGGAAGGGGGTGGGGTCACCCTTGGTCCTCCGAGGCAACCACTACGCGTATTGGAGCCCTGCTTCCTGAGAAGGCCCGACATCGCCTGTTCATGGCAAGCAGAGAATAAATCTGTTTTCTTCTTTTGCTTCCGCGTGCGGACCTTTGCTTTGCTTTGCTTATATTAAAACTGCTTTTGTTTTACCCACAAGGGTTGTTTTGTTTTCCTATCTTATTTTCTTTCTCCTATTTGCCCTATTGAGAAAAAAAGGGGAAAGGGGGGGAAGTGATAGAGTGACTTGGTGGGTACCTGGCATTTAGCCAAGGTCAAACCACCACAATAATGTGACCATGTAAGTCTTTTTTCCTTAGGAACTGCAAATAAAGGGGAGTTTGAGGAGATCTAAGGCTGGGAAGAAGAACAGACTGCAAAAGGTGATTTTTTTCAAGTATACTATTTCAAATTGGTTTAACAGTTGCTATCAGTAGATTATGTATTGTGGAAATGAAGCATGTATTCATGCCTTCTCAGGATACAATGGTCATGATCTTTAATAATATACTTAGCATTCAGTTCTGAAATACCACATATTCTGTGACACTGGGAACCAGCTTACAAAATGCGTAACCCTGCTCCCTCCAAAGCTAGATATATTAATGCAGTTTTGGATGATGTTAAATTTTTAAAGGTACCACTGGAAACAATATGAAAACTACATGTGTACAGTCAAGCTATGCAAACTTTGACAAGCCATCACAGTGTGGTCCATTCCTATGAGGATATAGGGTCCCGCCCTGGATGCCATTATGCAGCTCAGGTGCCTTCAGAATAGATAGACAGGATTATCAGAACAGCCTAGGAAAACTGTCTAGTCAGCTGATTCCTTGGAGGTTAGAAAGAGCATGGCTGAGGGAGAGAACTGTAGCTGGCAGAATAGCTTTAGTGAAAAGAGGCTCGGCTAGGTAACTGGCAGACTAATGCTGAAAATTGCATTTGGGGTTTGATTTTTTTTTTTTGGTGGTGAAATTGCAAATGACAAAAAACGATGAGAAGAGATCCTGATAAAACTTACGATGCTGGAACCAGTCAAATGAATTATTTTTGGAAAGAAATGGTACTACATCACCTCTTCCTGACGAAGTGGCTATGATTTACTGCCTGGAGTGTTGCTTTTGCAGAGAAAGATGCACCAGTGTGAAATTCAGAAAGGAAATAAACATCTGCAGACAAAATAATAAACACTCTTTTACTTTCCAAATAATGCTGATTTGGGGGGAGGCCTTCACTCTATATGCACATACGGTTTTCAGAAATGCAATTTTTATGTAGCCTACTTGTTTTATTGCCAGCTGCTTTTGATAAAATGTGAATTTTTTCCTCTTCTACTCTCTGTTCCTGGCTCATCTAAGTGGAAGACATTTTGCTGATTAATTATGTCTAAAAATCAAACTACACATCTGTAAAAATGTCACCAAAAACACAGACACCTTGAGTTCTTCTTCACTTAGGAGTCTGGGGAAACTGGTCCAACTTTAGCAACTGAACGAATCATCACATTTAGAAAGCAGGGGAAAAAGCTGGAAAGAAATGCTTGCCATAAATAAAACTGCCACCAAAATCACTAGAGTTGAATTTATGTACTTGAGGGCTTAAAGGCAAAATCTGTTCCACCAAGGACAGATATTTTTGCTCTCACACAGAGGTCCCAACAGCCTAAACCTGCAAGCACACGCTGCTCTGGTGTGAGCACGCATGTGTGTTTGTGTGCGTGTTAGTTTTAACCTTTGCTACAAAATACTCTAACCATCAAACAACTCGTCACTATGCTCTGCATCTACCCATAAGGAAATCGGCCTTCTAATGAGAAGTGACATTAGAGATGCTCACGCATGATTGAGTACACAGTAATGTCTCTTTGGCAATATCACTTAAACTGATGCAACTGTTCTTGTATGTTCAAAAGAGCATACAATTTTTAAATTATAGTGACCTCACTAGCAATAGAGAATTTAAATGCAAGGGAAAATTCAGTTTAAATTGATCCATTTTTAGAGTTTCTTTCTGTTTTAGATTGTAAGATGGTCACACTACTTTTCCCATCAAATAGTTTATGATCTTTATGTATTTACATTAGTGAATACAGTTCTTACATGGTTCTTAAGGTACTAGAAAGGAATGTGTGATAACACCCTATTTTGTACATCATGAGGGTAAGTAAAGTAAGATAGAGTACAACATTTTTACACCACATGAGAGAAAATTATTAATATGTGAAGGAAGAGTGAAGTGTCCATTACCTACAACTAGCTCTGCTGAGAAAGCATATTTAAATTGGTGGAATGAGGAGTTCTGTTGTTCCATCACCTAAGCTGGCTTATCATGCCATGCACATACCTTCCACGTCTCAGCTTTCCAAACATGCATGGGAATAAAAAAAGACTAACTAAAGACCTCTCTCACCATGCTGTGTCTACTTCATTCATACAGTGTAAGCGCTTTGGTGCAGCTTACGTCAGCCAACACATTTTGCACAACATCATATCCCTAAGTACCGCTGATGTAACCATAGCCTAGAGCTGGCCAGAGCTGCACAAAGGTGCAGTTAGCTATAGTGTTCTCTGCAACAGAGAGCAACTGCTTTCTCCTTCTTGAACAACACTTTCAGACAAGTCCCACAGTACTGGACAAAGACAGGACTTTCTGCACTCTGCGTAAATCAAAACTTATTCCTTTACACAGGGGAAGAAAGGTTAAGAAATAGCACACAGTAAAAATATCTGGACACCTAGCATTAATTCTCAAATGCTTTAACCATATTCAGTAATGAGACTGATCATGTAAGCAGTAAAGAAAGAAACAGAGATGAACTTTAAATTTACAATCTAGAACATTACCTTGTCCAGTGTATTCAAAAGAGTCTGCTTCATCAGGAGTGTCAAGGTCATCTACATTGATGTCAATTTCATCCGGCGTATCCAAATTATCATCAGAAAGTACAGACCCATCACTCTGGTCCAAAGAGAGATTGATATTTGGAGCAGTGAGCTTTATCCTTCTGGGATGGGAACCGTTAAGATCAAGAGAATTGGGAGGTTCTGAAAAAAGAGGAAGAAAAAAGAACTTTATTTCTTCTGCATACAGTTCATCTCCCAGATACTTGGAGATCTTCAAACACAGTGGGACAGATCAATTTTAGTAACACCAAGCCATTTAAGACCACCTAACATAGAACACAAATATCAACCTTAATATTTAAAGAAATAAAGCATCTACAGGAATGGCAGATGTCGCTGGGAGCTCTTAAACTATGGAAAAGCTAGATTCACCTTTTTGCAATCATCAGACAAAAATCAAGCCTTGGACATGCTCTGACACGTTTAAGAATTTAAAGAGCAATATACAAATCATTTGAGTTATGAACCAAGACATTGCTGAATCCTGAAAAATTAATATGAGTGAAAATGCCCTGTAAATATTTGTTTTCTTACGCACTTGGTGCTATTCAAATGGTGCTGATTTGCAAATAGCTATGTCTTTAGTTTTAACTATAGAATATCTTATTCAATACAGTAACAGAACTAAAAATACCTCTGAGTCTCTTCATCAGTCTTAAATAAAAGTAGTCTTCAAGAAAAAAGCTAGGTATGGCTTTGCCCCTTGGCACTGCATTGTGTGGTACATTTCAAGCTGTTCTGTCTGAAGTATTCTGATGCTAACTTAGTTCACTTAGTAGTCAAATATAAGATAAATAATAGAGGCTACTTAAACTTTACAAGGACTATTTGAGTGATGTCAACTATGTACAAGAGAAAATGGCACTCTACCACTTCTCAAGTGAAGAAGAAAATTGATTAAATAAAGCAAACTTAACACACTGAACTGATTCTTTACCAGCACAGAAACATCCTTCTCACTGCATAATAAAATGACAAGAGAATAAGATATAATTAACAAAATGAGTAAGAGCTTCTCTCACCAGGTCTCATCTCTGCACAACTGAGGCTTAGTACACCCTCAGCAAAGGGGATGTCCATTCCCACATCCTCTTGTACCAACCTGAGAGGCAAAATACAAAGCAAAATCTTAAAGTGATGCACAGGTTGACCTTGCTATCAATGCAGCTCATGTGATCTCATACGGAACTGAAATTTTCCTCCACACAGCTGGTTCTGAAGTCTGATCAGAAACTGATGTGAGAAATGAACACAGCTGTTGTAATTCTACTTTGTCGTTCTCAACCCTTATTTACGCACAAGTCTGTAGAGCCTTTGGAGACTACAGGTCACATGTAGCCACTTTTACTTGGATCAAGATGTAGCACTGAATAATAACCGGCTGGCAAACAGTAATGTTTCACATTTTATACAGATTAAGTATGGGTCTTTTGTCATCTGGCAAACCAGATATATTGTTGCAGAGAGCTTCAGCTACTCTTGGCAAACTGCATGCCACAGTTAAAAGTTCTGTAACAGTATTTTTGTTGCTGTACATACAGTTACTGTATAGCAAAAATGAGATCATGAGTGGGTTTTTTCATTCTTTTGGTACCATTTGTACTTTAGAGTAATTCTGACCCAAATCAGTCGTTTTGTAATACTGAAACAGTTGGTGTCCTGCATTGAAAGAGTACAGAAAGCACAAAAGTGAGAACCAAAACTACATCACAGATTTTCAAAGACTAAAATGTTGCAAAATATCCTACCTAGCCTCTATTTTTAGGAAGATACTAAGAAATTACATTCAACATACCTAGATAAGACAAGTAAAAGGCATTAAGTGCTGAAAATAACAACAAAGGTCTTTGAATGTTTAAAGCAAATTGACTTCAACTGTTTTCATGTCTATTTTCTATTCAAGCATTTTACAAACTGCTAGCTGGGAGGATAGTTAAACTGCAGATAGAAGACAACATTTTCCATTTTCAGGACACTCTTGACAGCTTCCAAACTATTTGCACTAAAGATGTATGACTCAAAAAAACTTCATTTATTTTATCAAAATAATTACAGCATTTTTTCTATATTCCTGTTCCAAACTCTTTATTTTTAAATATTTTTTTTTCCACAAAAGCTGAAGAACAGACAATTTTTACACTTTGATTAATAGAGCTGTGATGAGATCAAAGAAGGTACTTTTCCCTGCCACAGCATCAGCTAGCTCTGTTCTGATGATTCAGCTGAATGGGTCTGAATAGGCTTGGCTTGTCGCTCCTGCAGTTTCTTCCTACCCTTGCTTTCCCCATGAGGACTACCCTCATTTTACTGTGCAGACAAGACTCTTCTGGCCAATCACTGCATCAGAGTATGAGTATAGTTTCTGTGATTTCTTGCTAATTTAATATAGATTATGTATAAATGTGTGCATGTACACCTGCCTATAAGTGAGCCAAAGGCTTCACTGTGCTCAAGCCCCATATCATCAAACTCCCAATACAGACAGGCAAACTAATGAACTCCCACTTCTCCTACGAGGCCAGAGAATACAGACAATATAAAGCTAGGGTCAAACATGTTTGTGCTGCTCAAGTCATCCCCAGGCCTTGTCTCTCAATAAAAAGACACATATTAATCCTGTTAATTTTACTAGATTTATCCCTATACACTGCAGAGTGTATCTTTCACAAATACAGGTATTAACTGCTTAATGATCGCTACAAAACATGCCAATTCTGGAATATGCTTAATTACTGTCAAATAAGGCTTAAAATATTCTTTCTCTACACAATAGAATAGTAAAGAAGTTTGATCAAAGCATCCTCCTCATAAAAAAAATGAATGGCACAAATTGTCTGTAGTGTACCATTTCCTTTTTTTTCCACTCTGCAGCATCATCTGTGTTCAGGAGCTGTACAGAAAACTGATACACAGAATACCATCACAATTTACTTAAAAAATGTAAATAAGTCATTAGAGTCTTTGGCTTTTTTTGGTGTCCGTTCAATTCATAGTAAAATATGTGTAATGAAGTCTAATTTATTCATCTGAACTTAGCAGAGACAAATCTGAATTCTAATGAAGTGCTATAAGAGCTGGATAAGGTAAGAAACCATAGTGGTAGAAACAGTGTCAGGAGAGGATGACTACTTCTGATCCATTTTAAATTCAGATTAAGATTTTACTCGGGGCTTTATTAACCTTTCCAACTATAAAACTATGAAGAGTTTTTGGACTAAAGCAGCTCAAAACTAGTCAGATGATGATTTATGGGTACTCAAGGGTGTATAGTATGGCTGGATAAAACAGGGTTTTGATACTAACATATAAACCATTAATTTATAAAATCTCTTACAGCATTATCGCACCAAATGACAATTCCTTACTGAACAAGGTTCCGAAATCACTGCAGGAAATTATTTGAAAGGAAATGCTCTTCTTTCAAGTTGTGTGAAGAGTAAGTTACTGGAGGACAGTGAATTTTTAGACTTTCTGTATTAAAAAGAGACAGTATTCTCTGCAGTAAGCCTGTAAAAATGTTTGAGCAGAATGAAGATATCTCCTCTGTATGATAAGTGCATGACTGAGTTTTATATACTTTATTCCTACAGAAACAGTGATAATTATAATCTGAAAAAAGCAATTTCCCACAAGTAATTAATTCAGAATTTTAGGAGCTGCCTAAAATTTTTGCAATGCCTGGGACAGAATTATCCTAAGTCATGACATTTCTAGAATTGCCTCAATACCGCTTTTCTCCCTGTGGCGTTTTTATCTTTTTTTTAAAAAAATGTGTACGTACTTGGAGTTGGCATTACTGCCTTGTCTAGATTCTCTTACACTTTCTCAACACAAATTTAAAATGTTTTTCTGCTTTCAGTGGTGTCCTGGTTTCAAAGAGGATGGAGTTAACTTTCATTGGAGTATTTCTTACCATGTGATGTCATGCCCAGGGATTTAAGTGGGTGGGCTCGCTCTCCCCTGCGACCGCTTGTCCTTGTCGGGTCTTGTTGCTGGGGGCGGGGCGGTCGCTGCGCTCAGTAAACCACTGCTGCATTTTACCCGTTTCTTTTTTTTGGACTCACTATTGTTACTGTTGTTCTCTTGTTATATTTAGTAAATTCTTTCTTTTTATTCAACGTACGAATTCTCTTTTGTCCCTCCACTATTTCAGCGGGGGAGGGTGTGAACGGCCAGCCACGTGGCGTCTGGCTGCCGGCTGAGTTCAAACCTCCACAAGTGGCACTACTATAGCTGAGTTAAACCAGAGTTTTATGTTACAGTTGTGTTTACAAGAATGGTGTATTTCTAGGAGACTGAGTTTCATATCCTTTTGTTTGAATTTCTACTGAAATCTGGCTACTGCTAGAGGCAATATACTCAAAAAATACTCGCTTAGGGATTACAAGTAAACAGCATCAGAATTTGTTTGAGAATCTCTATTTTGATGGCACAGTGTTTTTAATGTCAATAATCCATATTGTTCATATTGGAATGTTTGACTGGGGAAGCAAGAGTCTGTAGTCCTGAAAGATCTGGGGCAAGACAAGCAGTTAAAAACCAGTTTAAGCTCAGTTACCAAAAGCATTGCTGACACAAAGTTATCCATTGTATTTTCAATCACATAAAAGACGGTATCACCCTTCAGAAATCCAAGATTAGATTTTCTCTTTTTTTTTTTTTTTTTTTTAAATTATATCAGGTTCTCATTTAGCGTCAAATAAACAGTCAACAGGCTTTTCAGAGAAGAGAGAATCCGACTCTGGAGCTAGTCAAATTTTTCACTTGTGCTTTACCCAAACAGATTAAAGATTCCTTGCCAGACATACATACTCTACATTCAGTGAAAATTTATATTTAAAAGCCATAGTTAATATTTGTTCAGTCATAAATTAATAGGCATCTTTCAAATCTGGGGGGTTTAGGAGCATGACTTGTGATACTGTACCTCAAACAAATGGCTCCAGACTCCTCATCAGTATGAGAATGAACAGGATATATACAGAGTTTGTTTTCTAAAAACATAGCTCCCCATTTGCTGATGGCTTTTGAGAGCATGCTATGCTGAGCAGCCCAGCACCTTGCAGAGTAATTTCTGACTGTGCACAAGCTCTCAACAGATCTCAGCAGGAACCCTAGTAGTGGAATATGGACTCCAAAAACTTAAGCAACTACCTCCTCTTCCTTTCCCACAGACTACTTCACATACTTCCAAAATCCTGGCTTACAAAATTCCTTGCCTCCCATACAGGTGCAAGTGATGCCATGGTTGATGTGGCCAAAAGTACTAGAAAAACAAAACACTTTTTTTTTTTTTCCTT
Organism: Strix uralensis; assembly: GCF_047716275.1. Lineage (NCBI taxonomy): Eukaryota > Metazoa > Chordata > Aves > Strigiformes > Strigidae > Strix > Strix uralensis. The sequence continues at coordinate 80,318,071 of NC_134012.1, read as the reverse complement.
TTAATGAATGCTCCTTATTGAAGAAGTAAATTAAGTTACTTAGAAAGCTCCACTATAATCAGGTATGATCTATTGGATTGATAAAAGGAATCTTTCACTAGGAACAGAGGTCAAAGTCAAATAAGCTTTTTGTGTCATAAATGACTTCTTTTATGTGGTACACAGACCAGTCATTTAAGGATCAGCTGCACTGGGACTCAGGTTACTCCATATTCGCTTTGATAATCCAGGTCTACATACTTGCTCAGCAGTAGCTAAAAACCCCCTGTTTCTCAAAGGTGGATCAGAGACAGATACCAAATTCTTATGAAAGGAGGAGAGGGTGGAGGCTGAAATTCTTTCCCTGCTCTTTCTTGGTTCAGACATTCTTACAGCTCAATAAATTAATAATCTTTAATTCTTAGTGCCCTCTCAAATTAGTATTTCTCAGAATAAAAGTTATCCTTCCCGATTTCTCTAGGTACAGCAGCATTCTGTTATTTTCGAAAGAGCAGCTCTGAATATTCACAGCAATATGTCATAATCCCTATGGGCTGTGCTGCCTCACCCTTGTGTCATATGTGATATATCACCAGTTTCCCAGGCTGCACTGCAGCTATTCCATATCAAGAAGTTAATTTCTTTAGTCTAAAATAATCTCTCCAATGTGTTGCTCTGAACACCTACAACCTGCAAAAGAGCACAACATTAATCCAATAGTGACTGTCAGCTTTCTAAAGTCAATCCTTCCACTCCAACCCACCACAACTTGCTCACCAGCTGGGCTTTAAATTGTATACATTTTTCAGGCTTCTGTACTCACCAATGCAAATGTTTAATCTGAAGTGGAGCTCACAAGTGCCAAACACTTTTTCTAGATAAGTAAATCATGTTTCTTCTGTGTTGTTCCCTCTATACACAGAAATACTTCAATTTTAAATTAAATTTTCACTAGATGTTGAAGGTTTTTATAAAGTTTCAAAGCACAATTAGTAAAAGGAATGACATGGATGGAATCACCTCAGCTCATGTTAATACATGCTTGTTTTGGAAACTAAATGGGAGGAGGGGAGATGAAGTACAATGAAAAGGTTATTCAGAGACTAGACATCTGCTGGCTTTTTTGATATTCTCACATTCCACACATTATGCAGGTACACCCTGGTCTTGGATGAAATAAAAGTCCTGCTTATAGCCCACTGTCTCACCAGTTTGCAGTGAAAAATTGAGCTGTTTTGTGGAAGAATGCATGAACTGTGAAATTTTAGGTATGAAAACAAGGTAAGGGAATTTAAGTTCCTCCTTGAGTTGCTTTTGCAGAACACAGGCAGCACAAAGTATTTTGCCTTTGAACCCCACCCGCCCCCGCCCTGTAACGCTGCCCTTATGCAAGCACAGAGACCAAGAAAGGTGAAACGAGAGGGACTGGACATGACAGTACAGTATTTTCCTTGGAATGTATGAAAAAGTCCTTGGTGTTCATCCAGTAACGCCCGTCCACTGACCCTCAGCATGGCTCCACCTGAAAGTGCCCTTATGATTAAGCAGGGTGAAGTGTTTCATCAGGCCAAGGCCAGAGTACACAGTACCTTGGGTAAGCCCATCTCTGGCCTTTCCGCTGCCAGAGGCAACCTACTAATGGCTCTCACAGCATTTTGATTGCTCCACCTGAAGGATGTCTAGCCTCTTCTGGAGAAAATGAGAAAGCTGTTCTTCCATGCTCAGAAGCAATAAAAAGCCTCAGAAGTGGAGCCTAAAGCAAACCTTTACTCACTTCCCAAATCAGATTTTACATCAAGAGTTGATGTGTTTTCGTAATCGCTATATTCCTCTTCAGTCTATAATTCTATGCTACAGAAGTTTACATAAATTTAAAGCCAAAATATCTCACCAGATAGGTGACTTAACAAGGAGCGTTTTGCTATCACCCATCTCTGTAGCTACTCCAATGTTCACCTCATATAAAATAGCAAACTCCATTCTGTTATTATAATTAAACACTTGATACATTATTCCATTTTTAGAACAGAAACTGTTTTGCATTTATATCCAAATAAAACATCTTTTCCTTTCTCTCATATGTTATATATCTGTGCTCCAAGTTTGTGGCTTGTAATTGCTGTTCCATTTTTGTTCAGAAAACGCTAGAGATTAGAAATTCACAGACTGTTGCTACAATAGTACGTTTTAAAAAAACAGCATGCATCTACTTTCTGAAATCATTACTCTTTCTTGGAGTGCTCAGAAAAAACAATATAGTCATTCTGTCCTTCGTTTCAAATAGAGGATGGCTCTTCTGGTTTAGGTGCAACTCCATAAACTGTTACAACAGAGATGTGTTATTTCAGAGACCTTTAATGCTAATGGACTACTAACAAACCCTAATTTAATGTGCATGTGTTTGTGTTTTGATGCTTATCATCCATGTGAGATGGGTGAAATGTTGTACAAGCAAAGTCAGAGAACTGTTAGACATCAGTAGCAACTGTGTCTATAGCCAAAAGGAGATGCTATAGGAAATAAAGCGTTAGTATATAAAGTTGAAAAATAAAACCTGACAAAATAACAGCTTTAGCCTTAAGAAAGTTTTATGAAAATACACATAAAGAAACAGGAAGAAACCAGGAACATTAGTCCCAAAAAGCCCAGCTGGATTGTGCACTAAGAGAAGAAGAAACCCATGAACAAATGCACCCACTAAAAACAACCCCCAAAATTACTTCCTAAAACTAGTCCTTTGCTACAAAACTTCCAGACAATAAGCAAAAATTTTTGCAGTTGCCTATTCAGAGATAAAGGAGACCACAGTGTGAATTTTTCAGGTTCAGCAAAATTAATGATCCCTAAACTGTAGCAGAATATGCAACAAATCAAAGTGACATACACTGTGCAGGATTCAGTCAGTATCAGTCAGAGACTATGCTTCAATGACATCCACATACCAAGAAAATGAGCATACTGGAAGCAATCCACTCCAGGATATCTGAGACTAGAAAAAAGTCATTACTTTTACTCACAGCTGTGTAAAATAATCATACTGTACACAGGTGACTTGTAAAAATGGATTCATTTTATAACTCCTGAGAGCTGCATTTAGCAACCATATGTTAGTATACTAAACTAACTGTGTTTCTATTGCTATTTATTTGGTAGCTCTTAATCACAAATTAGTTCAGGAAAAATCTATAGACTGAGCACTGGAATTTATGCATAGCATGAGACTTTTATTCCCATCTCTGGATGCAAACCAAAAACCAAAAAAAAAACCTATCTATGGTGCTTTGTTTAAGCCAAAAGATTTATTCATCAAACATCTGTGCAAATGTTAACTAATCACTGTCATACTGCTGCATAGTAGATAAACACATGCTGATATTGCCATTTTACAGAAAAACATGCCACTTACTTTCTCGACAGCACAGAATAAAACCTTGCTAAAAATTAGGAAAAGTCATAACGTCCTAGTTTTTTACACTGTACTCTTCAGATTTAAAGCTTCTTTTACTGATTATACTGTTATGTGATGTTTTCCATGTGCTGATTTTTTATCCATTTTCAGCATCAAAGTTGGATCAAAACTTAGGCATGTCTGTAAGAGGTAATAACCTTTCTGTAGGAAAATCCTGTATTCTAACCAGATTTAAATTGTTTGTATTTCAGTATGTTAACTGGAAACATGTTAAAATTCTTGCTTTGGGCCACTAAATAAATTTTTAAACTATTCTTTATGAAAATGTTTCCTAGTCTCCAATCAACTTTAGTGTTTAGTATCTGTTTATGTAGCCATCTTTTTCCTTGTTCCTTGTCTTAAATCTACATTGTAACCCTCATTTTTTTCCACGTACCCCTCATAGTAGTAGGATCTCCTGCCTGCTCTTATCAGTTTAAGACTGTTAAAAAATAAAAGCTGCTACTCTTAAGCACACGGCGCTGCTAGGCAGCCACAGGGTGTCTGTCCTGACTCCTTGCCAGCTCCCTCCCTGTGTCACAACACAAGAGAAGCAGGCAAAGCCAGGGAGGGATGCAGAGAGCCATGAAGGGACAAATCTGAGTAAACAGATGAGTGATAATGGGATTCACTAGGCTATTTCAGCAACCTTATGCATATGCCCATGGATGAGGAAGGTTTATGGAAGGAATCCAGGGCTCCAGGTTTCTTCAAGTATCTGTGACTTCCAGCCACATGAAATAAAAAGGCATCTCAACATAGAATGAGGGAAATTGGACTTAAGTCTCAAACCTAGAAGTCTGATTGAAATGGTTCTTAGGAATGCAAGCAAGGTTGATGCTGCTTGCAGCAGATCCCAGAGTTCCCAAAAGTCTTCCTAGAGGTTTGTCACCAGCAGGCCATAGGATGCTACAGGAAAGACAGTGCAATCCAAAGAACAACTAATAACTTACCTTGTCCTTTCTGCATCCCCAAGCATTACTAACTGTGCACCATTCAAACACTGTTCTAGACACAGGACAATCAGTCCTTTCTAGGGCTTTTCAGAGCTAATCACCTGAGTACTGGGCATTTCCAAACATTATTTAACATTCCTTGGGCAACAGCATTGTGAGTCAAAGATAAGGAATTATTCACTGTTACAGAAGAGAAACAGAGAAATTAACTTTGAGAGTGTCCATTAATTGTGAGTTCCTGATATGTGATGCCTAATAATCTTTGAGGTTTTTTCTGAATTCTTTATAACATCTTTTATATGCCACTACTGATTCTCATAACCAGTTTCCACTGAAAAAGACTGGTATAGTCAGACCCCAGTGGCTTCATTTTGGCATCCAGAAAAAGAACAAATCAGACAGGGGTCAGAGAAGAAGGACATGTGTGATTCAAGCAGCTGCTGACTCCTAGTGACCTGCACTGCACCACATAACTTCATGTCATGGTCACGGACAGGAGACAATTCTTTAAGGCAATGTTATCTGACTGCACCCATGAAATAGCTCTGTCTTCAACTATACCTCTTACAGTGGAGTGTAGAACCTGCTAAGCATTTCATAGTATTACCATTTTAATAATATTCTCTTAACTCAATATTTTGTATGCAAAAGCAGGTAGAGAGTAACAAACTCTACGGTAGAAATAATATGCCACTTGGCATCCACTGCCCTGCTTTGTCATTGCATTCACATACCACCACATAATCTTAGCCCTCAGAGCAGGGCTGTCCTCTGTTATGTACCTAGCTCAATGCTGCTTAATCTTTAGTGAGCCAGTGGAAAACTACTGGAATTAACAACACAAAGTTGGGGAGCCTGTGTGATGGGTGCTCCTCCATCAATGTTGGAAGATCACAAGGTCTGGCAACTAGCTATGTAGGTTTACAGTGGTATTAGCATTTAGAAGGCTTGTTTAAACTTATCTGATCTCTCTGCTCTTAATAAATGTTGTTAATATTCTACAAATAACATCTAGATGATCTGTTAATCAACAACCACTGTTGAACAAACACTACAAACGCACTGTAACAAGATAATGCCAGCAGAAAAAGTAGGAGCTATATCAATCTGATCTAAAAGATCCTTAAGTATAACCTGCAAATACATTTTGTTTGAAAATTGTATTTCTAAAAATTTACTAAAATGCCAGGCCTAATCACAGATCTGGGACCCGATTCCCTCATTCCACTTTCACTGAGCAATTAATTATTCCTTGACAAAACTCAGTTTTAGTTTTCCTCACTTTAAAACCAGTTTTCCTTCCAGCATGTGCGATTCTCAGTGACCATTTTCCTGCCATACTGTGCTGTCAAGACCATTCATCAGAATACCTGCAGCTTCAAATGTTGCAACTGGCACATGAACAAGCACTTGAAAAAGCAGTATGCACCTTATACCCAGTGTGACCATCTGCACTTCCAGGAAGTATGCTAATGCCCTGAGAGTAGTTAATGGGGTAGAGGTTGCAGGATCAGAAGCAGAAAAATCTGTAGGAAGTTCTATATTTTATACCCGACTGAGATTCTCCAGTGGAGTCGTAAGAACTCCCCTCCAACTGTTATTATAGTCCACACCTTATCAAGCACATTTACTTCCAAACGAAGACATTCTGAAATGCCTTGGACTGCTTTTAACCATTAGTAATAACCACTAGGTCTGAAACTGAGCAAACTTCTGGCTTATTTCCTGTTTTCTACTTGGCTCTTCCGTAATACTGTCAACTTTTTGCATTGCTTAATGGATTTGTTTCTCTGCATGTATGAATGCTGACAATGATGGTGATACTTATTACCATACTGTACTAGCTGGAATCAAATGTTTTAACAAAGAATATAACAACAGGCGAATTCTGTCTTGCTCGCATCATAAAATGTGTTTAGGGAAGATCTTCAGAGCCGCTAATTGTAACCACCCGCTTAACATCAAGATGTATACATTCATAGCACTTTTACTGATCTGTTCATTAAAGCATTAGGATTTTTCTAGCATTCCTTTGATTTCAAGATCAGCCTCTGCACAATTTATAATATGATGATAGACAGGAAAAGATACATGGCAACAGGTTTTTTTACACTGTATGACTTCTACCTTTTCCTCCCCTCATAATGCTTCTTCTCTGGTCCTATTTATGACTTCATTCCTTATCCTTCTCAAAGAGCTTCTATTCCTTCAATATCTTGAATCTTGTTAATTTGTTCATTTTCTCTTTTCTTCTCACTTCTGTGTCACTGTACTTCCAAATTTCCATCTTTCCATCTTTTCCACGTTAATGTAACTATGATTTCACAACTTATGATGTTCAATGTTATTATAATTTAGATTCCTATCTTATCTACTGCAGTAAACCTACAAATAACTAACTACAGCTACATTTTCCCTATCTTAGCTATGACTGAGCTAAAGAAAAGGGTCTAAAAAGACACTGACGTTAAACTTCAGATGTAATAGATAGCAGGAGAATATAAGTGAAAATGCAGAATGTGCAGCAGGAATTTTAACCAGCAAATTAAAATGGAAATACCCTAATGGGTGTAAATTGGTAACTGAAAAATTCTCATCCATATTGGGTGATTTTCAATTTGGGAAAAACACAGGAAAAGCCCCACCATGAGCCAGAGGAGACACCTAACCCAGGCACATTACTGAAGCAGTAAAACTGGCACCAAACAAGGCAGTCCTGCAGCCTGCTTGCACTAGCAGGAGGTGTTCAGAGCAGGAAAGACTGTCAGACCCTGCAGCAGGCAGGTCTAAAAAGGCATGTGCAAAGGGAGACAGGAGGTGCAGAAAGCCACCAGTTATCTTCAGAAGCAGAACTCTGTCACTGAGTTGGAAGGGCCACAGAAGCAGTAGGAAGTTAAAAACCCACCTAAGTGTGGGAGAGAGGATAATATCAGACATAGCAAAAATGCTCTGAAAGAGCAAGCGACAGGAAATGCCAGACTGAAGAAGTAATGTTCGGAAAAGGGGTAAGAAAATGGGGCTCCTCCTCCCTCCCACAGCACTCCTCACACGTTGTAACTTGGCAAATAGAAGGATAAGGTTAACTACATACTCTACTGCTTTAGACAAGCAGTCAAAGGTGTATCCATCAGATAGCTCTTCAGAGTTTGCTGTCAGTGTTTTTCTGCTAAAGGAGAGTGATCTTTTTCTTGTAGGGCACAGTCAGGTTTCATCTGGTAGCCTGAAATAAGGCTGATCTGCTGCTATTTTTCACAGCTGCAATGGCTATAGAGAAGACCGCAATCTACAAGATACGTTAAGAACTAATTAGAAATATCTGAACAAGTTCATTTGTAGAATCCCATAACAGCTAAGCCATTTCCTTCAATGTCCAAGACTAAGAAAACTGTCAAGCAACTGGACTGTCACTCCCATCCTCCCCTCTGCCTCAGTCTCATTTGTTGTTGCAGCAGCACCGTATTTTTCTGGATATTTGTACAGGGTCTGATAGGAAGTATGTCCAGTCCTGAGGACACTACAGTCATAAAAACAGCTTTATCAATATTCACATGTGCTGACAAAATCGTATTCTGACCTATACCTTATTTCTTGATGAGCTTGAGAGCTGCATCTTTTGCCTGAACAAAGACCGTGGCTTAAAGACCGTTTTGGTTTGTGTTTTTTTTTTTTTTCCTACAGATAATTACAAGCTGTTAAATAACATTGCTCTCCTGTTACTGCTAAATACTATGGAGATGTCACAAAACCACAACAGACCGCTTGTGGCAGGATCAAAGTTTTTAAAGTAGTGAACTTCTGCAAAAAATAGACTTGTCTCTAACTACACGAATTTTCTACAATATTGTCCAGATTTATGCAGGGTTAAATAACAGCCAGACTTATCAAAGGCTGGAATAAAAAGGCTATTTTAAACCATAGTACTCCCCTGTCCGACAAGAGATAGCAGTGGAGAGCATGGGTGAGTGTAGTGGGAAGAACACGGCAGCCCTGGAAAAAAGGTGTTTTGGCAGGGTGAGGATTGGTGTGTGTCATTTCCCCCCGACCCCCACAGTTGCCGTAATGCCTCCTGACAGTGCTGCTAGAGCTGTATGCATCCTCCTTTTCTTAACACAGCTCTGCTTCCCGAGAGTATGCATAAAGGCAAGTCCAGAAATGACATCTCTGTCTGTCCCCCACTTACTCAGAATGATTCTGGCTAAATACACCTACCAAGCCTGCACACATTTCCTTTCAGTGTTGCTCTAAGTAGCTAATATTTACACATTCTGTATATTTTCAATGCCTTCTGTACATCACTATCATTTGTTTGCTTGCCACACTTAAAACTGAAGAATATTCTCATTCCTTCATCACAGACAGAAAAGCAAACAACTGAATGGAGCTGCATCAAGCTTCTATAATTAAATTTAAACAAAAATACTGCACGTACAAACCAACTTTTGCAGTAATTTTTCAGTCCTCTTACCACTGAGATTATTGCTGCATCCTTGATCAGTTAACATTCAAAGATTACATATTCTGTTCACTGCAACATTTTTTTAAAATTGCAAAAAATACAAAACTCATATGCTTCAGTTGGTAGCAAAAAACCTGAAAACAATACTATTGTCTAGTCTACAATGAGAGCTATCACAAACAATCGCTATGCTAGTAATTAAGCAGTCTTAAAAGCAAGTTATCTGCTGACAATGCCCGATGTTTGTTCCTTTTTTTCCCACCGTATCCTCAGAGCTAGGCAAACAAGCTGAAAATAATCTAATGAGCTAGGTGACTGTGCAGTGAAGTTTTGTTTCCTAATTACAGATACCGTGCCTGCTCTCAGACAAAAGAAATCCCACTGAACTGATGTAAGATTCTCTCATAAAGAGCTGCAACAGAATTGAAATACAGCTGCCCGGTTTTCAGTAAGGAGGTCCTGGGTGCTTTGCATTATGCTGACAAACATTTCCCCTTTTTCTGTCTAAAGTAACTGCAATAGACCCGTTAATCAGAAAACCTTCTGCATATCAGCCTCTCGAAGTAAAGAGATGCTTACCTTCTAAAGACTTGAAGAGGCCTTTCTACTGCAAAAATAATAAAGATGCTTTATTGCTGCACTTCAGCATCCCTCTTTCTGTAGCAGTTTACTAGGAATACAGATCCTCCACCATTTTCTTGTCACGTGGCTAGTGGTACTGCTAAATAAGGGTGATCACCTGCCTTCAGATAGCCGACTGTGTGAACCAGCAGCGACCAGGCTTTGGTTAAAGGAGCGCTTAAATGAATGCACAGATGTGCTTCGGCCGTGAATTTTTTTTTTTTTTTTTTTTTTTTACATTCCCTGGAGAGCTTTGTCAGAGCATCACCAAACTTTGATACAGCATGTCAGCTAGTAGTGGTGAAATGCTCCCCACTGTTTCATTTCAGAGCCGGAGGAAAGCTTGTGATAAGACACAAAAGTTCTTAGGGATTTAACCTGTCTCAGCCCTCATTTCTGTTTGCATTGATGTTTATAGAACACATGCATATTCAAATGGGCTTTACATAATTTGTTCAGTTTGCAATTCAGCTATGGGAATGCAGATGCAAATTTAAACAAAACCGCAACCAAGGGGGCAGGCTGAGCTTTGGAAACACGAACTGTACGACTACCAAGAAGCAATACTCATGGCCTGTGTTCTTGGCTGTGTTTCTTGGGGGTGTGCTTGAAGGAAGGACATTTCTTCCTATGCAGTGCAGTGCCACAGTTCCCTTTTATAAAAGCCTCTTGGGTGTAGTGTCCCTAGAAACTCCAGGTTTCCTTCCAAATGCAAACCAGCTTTCAATCCTATTCCCCTGCAATCCCGTGGGGATAAAACTGCAAGGCAACAGGCCCTAGGATGGCCTAACCTTCAGCTAGTTTCTCTCTTCACACTGTGCAACTCCCCCTTGAAAATGAGTTACATGAGAACTGGAGATGCTTTCAGATCAAATTGCTAGGCCATAAGCAGTCAAAACCAAACAAAAGCCTAACCCCATTTTCATTTGTCAGCACAGCTTCACTCACACCTACAGCACAGTGTAAATAAAAATTCGGTGGCTCCCACCTTGTTCTTCATGGTATTAGTAATCCTACAGGGAACGTTCTCATCTGCTGCAGATCTGAGAAATCAGTCCCCAGCTGCTATTTTAAACAACAGCAGACCAACACCAAGCATTAAAAAAATTAAAAAATCATCACCAATATGAAAATACATCTCTAAAGAGGACACTGCTGCAGACGCATCATCTTCAATGCTTCTGTCAGCTAGCTCTACATAAAATTTCCAATGATGGGGGATATTTTTTAGCACTTTTTCAACTGGACAATCTTTAATTAATTTGAAATCAAAAGTCCAGACACCCAGAAACTGTATCCAGGAAATAGAGCTATAAAGTATTTATGTACAATAGAAGTCATTAGTAGCGTGATTATGATGAAGCTATGAAATTCGTAACGTGGCAGAAGCTATAGCCTTGATCCTCCATGCTCAGAATGACACAGACCATCTCTGAGATTTTAGGATGCTCTGCTGGGACCCACTAAACTTACAGGGGCTCACTGTCAAAGTCAGGTCTGCATCAATAGGGTTAAGTTTCAAAGCTCATTAATGCTTTAAGCTGAAATCTCATGCCATTGATCACATTGATTGGAATAAATTATATAGTGAATTAGCTCAGAAAACCATGGGGTTTTGAACAGTGGGGGAGTTTTTCATGTGACTGCTAAACCATACTAACATACTCCAGGTCTTCTTGCTTTAAGAAAGTGGCTCTTATCAGCCCAGTCTCACAATTTAAGTAAAACTTCATAACCACAAGTGAATAATAGTAAGTAGGTTTGTTTTCTTTTTTAAAATTGTTTTTCAGTCGCTAAAGTGTTGTTCCCTTTTTGCTAAAAGGTTTTTATAAAGTATTTGGTATTTGGCATGTAAACATTAATGCTGTTTTTACAAAAATGGGATCATCACCATATTGGCTGCTGCTATTGTTTAACAGCTGGCTCTGCAATGGAAAACTGGGGTTTTAGTTTTAATTAATTTTCAACATCCAGATGGTGATGGAAAATACTATATCACCCCAAAATTGATAACAAAAAAAGATGGCTGTCATGACTTTATAGGCCAAATCAAACAGAGGGAAATAAATGGTGTTACTAAAGCCCATGCATGAACAGCATGTGTTGCTACCTCCATCAATAAAAAACGTTAGCGGCGACACTAAAATAGATTATTACAAAACAAACAAACAAAAAGTTTTAATGAATTTACAACTATGTCGTTGGAAAGTTCCCTGCTCTGAGTCTGGCCCAGGGATTCTTCTATTTTCACAGAAAGAACATCTTCGCAAAGGCTAATATATAGCATAGAGCTTCTAATACATAACGTAAATTACTATAATAATTATAATGATATGATATATAATGTAAAATACATTAATTATATAGTTTCCCATCCTAAACTCAGATGAACATTGAATTCTCAAGTGCTGAGCCAGCAATCTTAAAGAGTTCTTGCTGGTGCCAATTTAAACATTTTGTTTCAATTTGCTCTTTTACTTTTGTTACAAGGCATTAACTTTCATTTACATGGACATTCCTACAAGCAACTTTCTCAGTTGTTGCTCCTTTCCTTATGTGTTGGTTTTTTTTTTTTTAACCTTTAGAGCACGCTTCTTGTGTTTAGTAAATTGTCATGCTTTGTGCTGCGAAGTGGGAGACCAGAGTTCAATTCCAATTTCAAGTCCATAATCTTGAATTTCAGCAGGAGCTGGAAGCACCACTGAAGCAGCATGCCAGAGTGCCTCAAATTGCTTTCCAGCAAATCTGGCCAACTAATAAACAATCTTGACAGGAGTGAAAGATGACAGCCCCATGGGGATGCAAGGGAAAAAGGAAACAGAGGCATCCAAATGGAAGTAAAGGTTACTTTGCAGAATGTGGCCTCTTAAATTTATACCAGATTTTCATTCCTCCAGTCTTCCTGTATATAGCAGCCTGCCCTAATGGTTAAATCAAGAAGCAAACCTGGGCTCCCTAATTCATTGCCTTATCCTAGCTTTGGGGTGATAGAACAGACATTTTGAGAAAATAGTGGGTGAAATCATTGGCCCACTGGAGTCAATGAGAATGTTTCCCCTGGTTCTATTCTGTCAGTATTTCAGTTCAGTACTGGACACTGGTATTTAACTTGAATCATTAATGGCTTTGAGATATATGATGTGCATTTGACTAAATCACAGAGACAGCAGAGTAGTCTCACAGAACTCTTCTTAATCTTGAAACAGTCACAGATTTTTCTTTCATTATATTTATCTTTATTCACTGTCAACCACGGGCAATATGATGAAAACAGGCTTCTCTATTAAAAATTTACTGGATTGCTTACAGTACTAGGCAATTGTAATAGCCAGCTGTACAGCAGTGGTCAGAGAGTGACATTTTGGACAGAGGCAGTGGAAGAACTATCTTCAAAAATGTCACTATACAAGTGAGCAGAAAAGACTGATTCCTGCTTCTTTGAGAACACACTCTCAGAAAGATAAATGAAGCTTTATTTTGTGGAAACTTTATTCTAGTGGGTTAAATAAATCTTGGCAGTTGTTCAAAGGAAACTTTCTTCTGCTCAGTTTTGCCACCGGTTTTCCAAGCTCTCCCCTAAACCTTCCAAACATCAGTGTCCTTGTCTCTACTCCTCTCACTACTTACTCCTCAAGTCAGTACATCATTTCATAGTACTTCCTTCAGTTCTTTCTAACATTCCCTACTAAGGAAAAGGATAATCTTTCCCTACAGCAAAGGTAAGAGCAAGAATGATCTGGTATACACAACCACTAACATACTCTGAGGAGTGTGCGGGTAGGTCAAAGCTAGCATAGTCATCTGCAGTGTTCTCCCTCTGCCTCCTGACCACTAACTCACTGTCAAGCTCTACACAGCTGTAAGACAGGACAGCTTCTATCAGGAAGAAAATTACTTCTAGTCTTCGTAAGTTTTACTGCTGGCACACCTCCAGCCACAGCAGCAGCAGAGTACGTTATCCCACCTATCCGACATTCATACAGTGCTCCATGAATTCTTCCTTTTTAAATGTAGCCACTCTCAGTTGTTCACATATGGAAAGCCGTATAAAAAGCTATTTTCTTTCTGGAAAGACTGACATTAATAATGTGCTACCAATTCTTTCTGAACTTTTTTGAGGTCAAAGAAACCTCTAGGGTTTATTATTGCTGGTCTTCATATATTACTCAGACAGGTTTGTATCTTTTCTTTATTGCTTTAATGCTATCAAGCATCCTTATACTTTTCTTATCTTTCTGCTGCTCATCTTCTTGCAGAAGAAAAAGCTGACCATAGGGAAGAGCTTTACCACCAGTCACAGACTTTCTCAAAACCCACCAGAACAGCCTGGAGAGTTGTTATTCTTGACATTGGGATGAAGGGGACAGTAAGCAGCAGATATCAAGATTTTAATACACTTCATTCTCATTTTTGTTTATGCTTTCTGTTTCAAAACTTTAATTCCCTATTCTACAAAACAGTCAATTTGCTTAGACAAAGTGACAGAGACTTTCTGTATTAGAGCAGAAAATAATGCAAACTACATCCTTTACTGACCCTTACTTCACTGCTAAAGGAACCTACTTCAGCACAGTATGAAAGCATAAGCTTCAGTTTTTTTCTAAATAGGGACATGTGAATAAACTGCAGATTCAAAAAAGGGCTTATAAGGCAGTTACTGAGTAAATGCCTCCATAAACTTTGGACTACCAATTCAATTGTCCATTGGTTGGGATGTCCCCATCATCTGAGTACAAATGATGAGTTTCGGTATTCTTGAGAGATCATAGAAAGGTTTGGAATGGAAGGGACCTTAAAGATCATCTATTTCCAACCCCCTTGCCATGGGCAGGGACACCTTCCACTAGGTCAGGTTTCTCAAAGCCTCATCCAACCTGGCCTTGAACACTTCCAGGGAGGGGGCATGCACAGCTTCTCCAGGCAAGTGTCTCACCACTGTCATAGTAAAGCATTTCTTCCTTATATCCAATCTAAATTTGCCCTCTTTCAGTTTAAAACCATTACCCCCATGTCCTATCACTACACAGCCTTGTAAAAAGCCCCTCTTCAGCTTTCCTGTAGGCCCCCTTTAGGTACTGGAAGGCTACTATAAGGTCTCCCTGGAGTCTTCTCTTCTCCAGGCTGAACAACCCCAACTCTCTCAGCCTGTCTTCATAGGAGAGGTGCTCCAGTCCTCTGATCATCTTCACGGCCCTCCTCCAGACTCACTCCAACAGGTCTATGTCCCTTATATTGGGGCCCCCAGAGCTGGACACAGTACTCCAGGTGGGGTCTCACAAGAGTGGAGTAGAGGGGGAGAATCACCTCCCTCAACCTGCTGGGCACACTTCCTTTGATGCAGACCAGCATACAGTTGGCTTTCCGGCCTGCAAGCGCACATTGACAGGTAATGATGATCTTCTTGTTAACCAACACTCCCAAGTCTTTCTCTGCAGGGCTGGTCTCAATTCACTCACCGCCCAGCCTGTATTTGTGCTTGGGATTGCCTTGACCCAGGTGCAGGACCTTGCACTTGGCCTTGTTGAACTTCAGGAGGTTTGCATGGGCCCATCTCTCAAGCCTGTCAAGGTCCCTCTGCATGGCATCCCTTCCCTCCAGCATGTTGACCGCACCACACAGCTTGGTGTCATCGGCAAACGTGCTGAGGGTGCACTCAATCACACTGTCCATGTGACCAACAAAGATGTTAAACAGCACTGGTCCCAATACTGACCCCTGAGGAATGCCACTCGTCACTGGTCTCCCCTTGGACATCGAGCTGTTGACCACAGCTCTTTGAGTGCTACCATCCAGCCAATTGCTTATCCACTGAGTGGTCCATCCATCAAATCTCTGTCTCTCCAATTTAGAGACAAGGATGTTGTGCGGGACAGTGTCAAATGCTTTGCACCAGTCTAGGCAGATGATGTCTGTTGTTTTTCCCTTATCTACCACCACTGTAACCCCATCATAAAAGGTCATCAAATCTGTCAGGCACGATTTGCCCTTACTGAAGCCATGTTGGCTGTCACCAATCGCCTCCTTATTTTCCATGTGCCCTAGCACAGTTTCCACTAGGATCCACTCCATGATCTTGCTAGGCACAGAGGTGAGACTGACTGGCCTGTAGTTCCCTGGGTCTTCTTTTTTTCCCTTATTAAAAATGGGGGGTATGTTTCCCCTTTTCCAGTCAGTGGGAACTTCACCATACTGCCATGACTTCTCAAATAGGATGGACAGTGGCTTAGCCACTTCATCTGCCAGTTCCCTCAGGACCTGTGGATTTATCTCATTAGGTCCCATGGAATTGTGCACCTTCAGGTTCCTTAGATGGTCTCAAACCTGATCTTTTCCTACAGTGAAGAAGATCCTACAGTTCTTCATTCTCCCACTCCCTGCCTTTGCCTTCTGTGACTTGCACAGTGTGGCTGGAGCACCTGCCAGTGAAGACTGAGGCAAAAAAGTCATTGAGTACCTCAGCCTTCTCTATGTTTCAGGTAACCAGGTCTCCCGTTTCTTTCTGGAGAGGGCCCACATTTTCCCTAGTTTTCCTTTTATCACTGACATACCTATAGAAGCTTGTGTTTGTGCCATACATAAATATATGAACGTGAAGTACATACCTAAAAATAAGGAACCTGATTTCTATACCCTGCTAAGGGGTATATGAAACAACAACCAGCAGGTCACAAGGAAAGCTTCCTTGTGGGAAGCAAAACCTATATTAGAGAAAGCCCCAGATTTAGGAGTCACTTCTAAAACGGCTAGCACAGAGATGGTGTTACAGGTTTGGAACACAAACTTAATTGCATAAAGTAAAAGTATTTGACAACAAAATGAGCAGAGAACATAATCCATGCTCAGGGCACAGCTATCCAGTCATAACTTCAGATTAAGGGTGCTTAATTTTCTGATACCAAGCAGGCTTATTCAAGCATAGGCTAGGAAATAGACCATTCAGTCAAGGGAAGAATCACATTTAGTGAAGAATGCAAGAAACTTTCCTGAATCAAAATTATGGCCTTTCAGAAGTACAAGAATTCGGATAGAAGTACACTTCTGAGAGCTGAGTATCAGTTACTTAGACTTTGGTTCAGTTCTACCAAAGCCTACTAAAAAGATGTAAATCTTTGGCAGACTCAGAGCCTGATGACTAGCACCATCAGGCCACCCAGAAACTCTACTGCAGTAAGAACAAGAAAAAAGCCTTAGTTTCTTCTCTTATGTGACAACACCAGTGTTTCTGTGCTAACCTTCCATTGGCTGGTAGTTCTGCAGTATCACACTGTTTTAAACTTTGTTGGCCAAAAAGGGCAGTTAATTTCAGCTGCACACTAAGGAACGTTTTAAGAAGGAACTTGTGTTTTTAAAACTGCCAACAAAATGCATTAGAAAGCATTTCTAACTACACACTTCTACTGTATCAATTGCTGTTTCTTCAGCTCTTTATGCAAGAGGTTTAATGAGACTGACCTATAATCTAGAAATAAGTACTCCTGTACATATTTTATCCTTTCTACCATAATATTTTTTTGTGTGTTTGCTTTGGTTTCAAAGGAATGAAGGCCTCCATGATCACACTGTGGGCATGCATAGGGACATCTGCATGTCTCTGCTATCTCCTAAAGAGTCCAAAGTCATTATCTAACTGATCAAAGACATAAGCTTATTACAAGTTTATTCAGCTACCAAGCACAGGGGAAACTAAGGCAAAAAACAGCACCATAAAAGCAATCTCTATTAGCTATGAAATCCTCATACAAGAGCAGTATTTTTAATAAGATTAATGGTGGAAAAAACTTCTGTTGGTTTTCACACCTTATCAACAAAGAAGCCTAACAACAAAACATAAACATAAAGGAAAGTAGATTTTACTGGTTCTGTGCTTCCATAAATAGTTGTTAATGGGGATGCTGAATAACTTCCTTGCTTTTCTTTACGTCTCTGTGCTTCAGCATCACTAGTGTTAAAGACAGAAATAGCCACTGCTATCCACTGAAAAAGCATTTGGTATTAAACAAGTATCAAACAACTTCTGGGTCAGATAAGAAAAAAAGTCTAGCAGTGGAAGCTATAGTGACCATATATATATTCTATACCAAGAACTATTGTATCCTTTCCTTGCAGGATGCACCATATTCCATCATGCATTTAAGTTTTCACTGAAAACACTCTTATATTAACATGGTCCAGTTTTGGACTTTAATGTGGGGATCAGTCTAAGAGAATATGATAAGCTCTAAGAATAATGAATGTACTTACATGTAAAACACCAATGCAAACTACTACTGTGTACAAGATTCAAGTTTTTACTTTGGAGACTTACAGAAATTCCTAAAGAACAGCAGAGTTCTTCTCAAAGTGGATCTAACAATTCATAGCAATAAGATGTTAAAAAACCCTATAAATCCATGGCCATACTAATGATTTTTCTAGTACCAGTGTAAGTTCAAAAATCAGATTCTTTTCTTGAGGTATCTAATGACGAGTCTTACTGCTTCAAAGTTATCTGAACTCCTCTGTGCTATTTTATAAAAATAATTTAAAATCAGATACCTAGACCAGTTTTCTTTTCGTCTCTGAGAACACGATGGGCACGTAACAATGGCAAGTCAAACCGCAGGATGCTGTCCACATGTAATTGATCAGTGTGACTTAAGCAGGGTCAGCATCTTGCTGCTTTTAATTTAAAGTGCTTTATGGGACACAGAGGAGTTGACAGCTGATTTTTTCATGTCAGATTTGCAAGCCTGAAACTAGCCAGAACCTCTAAACAACCTTTCCTTTTCCCCATCCCAATCACCATTTATTCTGAGCAGAGGCGGCAAGCATTTTTTGCTTTAAAAAATTTCACTAGGAATTACTGGTTTGTCAAAAAACAGCTTTGTTCATTGAAATTAGTTGGTTTTGATGAACTCCCAGTGAAATGTTGCAGAGATATGGAGTAAGATGCCTTCCAGGGTGTGGACTAGACCTAACAAGCAAATCACCTTAAAATATCAAAGAATTGATATCAAGATATCAAAGAATCATTTTTTTCCAGATTCACAAATCCCAAGACACCCTTCCACACAATAATGTGGATGCAAAACAACTGCTCGGACATTTTGCTTGTTTTCCTTCTTCCAGATTTCTCTTTTGTAGGAAATTTCAAAATTTCTACTTTTTGTTCTGGAATGGAAGTTAGAAGCTTGGAGGATTGGATAGTACAGAAATGCTATGCTAATCAGCTCTACTTTTGATAGTTTCAAGGTCAAGCACTCAGCATTTGGTTTACTTCAGACCGTACAGAACTGTGGAGTCGTCATCTTCTGCTAACCCTTCTGAAGATCTGCCTCTTTCTTAAGGGCAGTAAATGCTAACCTGCATCAATAAAAGCTGCCACTGCCTTACCGAAACATAGCCCCTCTCATTTCATGTTCTCCTCAGTGCTGTCTATTTAGATTGAAGTGATTTCAGTCAGGAACAGTATGTGACGGCAATCTTGTCAAGAACACCTGAAGTCCTACACAGGTGCTTAAGTTTACGCCTGCAAGCAACATAATTATATTTCAGAGTTTCTGAGACCAGGGTTTCTATTTAGGATGAAGCCAGCACTTACCATACATTAAAAATAGCTCAGTTATAACAGTGTCTGATCTTGTGGTAACAATACACTCTTTGAAAAATGTGTGAAAATGTTTAGAGGGGAGGTATTTTAACATCTGGCAGAAGATAAATCACAGCTATTGAACTATTCATTCCTGAAATCTTAATAAAATGTGAACTGTTTGGAGCGGGGAGGGGGTAGCAAAAAGCTGTAATTTTCTATCAGATTATTTGTACATGCTGTTATCAGGGTTATACTATCATTCACAGGCATGCCACCTTTAAAGGAAAAAAAGCCTACTGCTAAAATTGCAAAATGATTAGTGAAAGTTTCAAAAAGTCAAGTCTAAAATAAATTGTAAGCCAATTAAAACCTGATAATAGAAGTTGTGAATGTATTCTACACTGAACTGACAAGTGCTTGGAAGAAACCTGAAAAAAAGTAAAAAATCAGTCTTGCATTTCACACAAACAGTGTGTGTCCACATATTTCAAACCACATATGTTCTGTTGGGTAAGTGCAGTTTGAAAGGAGTAACAAGTACAAAGGGGTTAAACCCCTAGTTTTATTTGTACTGGGAAGTTTCTTTTACTGCTCCCAAGAATTTCACTGTATAAATGCAATGCCAGGTTCCTCTTTGTAAAACTGCAGCATGTCAGTAGCAGACGCCCAGGAGAAATGCGGTCAGACTTCCACACTTGCATCTCTGGGGATACCCTAGAAGTCCACTGTAGAAGTTACAACCTCCTGGTTGTAAAAGAAGAGGAGTCAACACCAGAAGCACGCTCTCCAAAATGCTACAGTAAATGGAGTCAAGAGGGTCATCTCTCTCTCCATCTGGTGACACAGCAGAGAGAGAGCCGGCAGTAGTAATGCAGTCAGCACAGAGGCTGCACTTCCACCCAAAGGCAGGTGCAAATATGCTCAAACTGCCTCAACTGCCAGTCCAGTCCAAACAGACAGAAATACTCCTGTGGCCTGACTACAGCTTGGAAGTAATCACAAAGACCGTAATCTTCTTTCCTCTACAGGCAGCACCTTCTTCTGACTCTGGGGCTTGGTTCCCTCCTATCTTCCTTCCCAGCAGTTTTGCATTAGGCAGAAATAGTACTTCAGTCCCTCCACAATCTCATCACTGGCATTGTATCTGCACTGTCAATACCATCAGTACGGTTTTGGCCTGTGTTCCCTCACCACATTTGTTTCAGATTTAAATGTAGGTTATGAAGTCTATGGGACTTCACAGAAGGAAGACAGACTTCTTCCTGCAAGGAAGTGGCCTTACAAGATTCCTGCATTGCAAAACAATCCTAATTTGGCTCGTATCAAGCAACCAAGAACCAAGACTCTATTTTAGAAAGGGAGGAATACAGTGATACTTAAATTATGTAAATATAATTAGTACTTCAGACTTGAAAGTCCTGTCATCTGTTCATAACATCATGCACCTCAAAAATATTGATAACAAGTGAACAGAAGACTCTTGAATGGAAACAGGTTGGTTTTTCCTTACCCTGATTTTTGACTCAGTTCTCTTTCACTGTTGAAAAGCACCATTTCCTCCTTCATTTCTTGTTCTGTTGCTATGTTATTTCTGAGTACCTGTTGATAATTTGCTTCCCATCCACCATCACCACCAACCACCTGCAACACACATGTTCCTGTGATGCCCAAACTCTCATCCTCGGTATTCCGGTTTTCTGAAGGAGAACAGCCCTCATGTTCAGAAGATTTCTGAAGGGGAGTTTCTACCTGAAATTCTGCCTGAGTGTCAGGAATCAACTCCTGTGCTACAATAGCTGCCAGTTCTTCACCAGAATGTCCAGGCCCTGTTTTTGGCATGTCTGACTCGGCAGAAATTTCTTCAGGTGATATGTCACTGACTTCATTTTGGCCCAATATAATCCAGTCCTCATCTTGCCCACAGCTTTCCTGTGATCTCCTTTCATCATCCAGCTTTTGAGGCACAACAGAATAAGTTTTCTCTTCTAAGTGAACAGAGTCCCATTCAGTCCCACAAACAGAGTGATCTTCTCTTTCACCTGTAATGGAGATTGGCTGAAAGGTATCCAAGGAGCCCCGTGAAAAGCCTTCATGAGATTCTGTTTGTCCAGCTACATTAGCTTTTTGAAACGCAGAATCACTTCTGTCTCTTTCAAGGGTATCCTTCCTTGGAGGTGTATTTTCTTCCTCAGTAACAAGGATGT
This sequence comes from Strix uralensis, assembly GCF_047716275.1. Taxonomy (NCBI): domain Eukaryota; kingdom Metazoa; phylum Chordata; class Aves; order Strigiformes; family Strigidae; genus Strix; species Strix uralensis. Next base: position 80,296,836 of record NC_134012.1, on the reverse strand, counting down.
AATCCATCTCCAGTGAAGCTGGGTCTTGGTGTACTTGCATCTTCACATCTTCCTTACCCTCCGTACTTTTCAGTTCAGGGCTCTCAGAGGAATTTCTCAGCTTATTCTCCCTACAAAGTAGGGAGTCAGTACCAGCTTCTAAAAGAACAAGCAAACAGAAACTCCTTTTAGTTTTTGAATTACTGTTTCAGTCATCGTGATTTCTTTAAATCAGTACAGTGAGATAAAGCTCTTCTCAGTTTGCTTTGCTCTGTTAATGTGTACTTGAATTTTATAACATCATCATCACCATCATTATTGTTAAAGATTATATATTAACACTGCAATCATTCCTAAGGGACAAACAATTCAGTCTCCCATATGCTAGGCCCTGTACAAAGAACAGAAATAATGTTCCTACTTCAATGTTTAAAAGCTTTAAAACTTTCTAGAAGGGTGATGCTAGAAGTCTTCCCAAAGTACAGAGTTTTGTACATCAGGAAGACACACAAACTTCAAACTTCCCCCAAAGCCCCATCATTCAGCAGTAATACTCCAGCCACTTCCTTCTTTCTTTGTCTTATGAACGCGCTTTGAAAGCTGGTTTTCTTACCATCAGGTGATCTTTTATCTCCACCTGGCGGTGAGTCGAGACCAGTGGTTTCTGCTTCAGATTTTCCTATCGAAATCTCAGAAGCTCCTAGAGTTACTTCAGACACAGAGAGTGAAGGTACTGATGTGTGATTTTCCTGAAGGCACTCTGTGGATGTTTTAGGCACCTGATCTTTAATGCTGCTGTCTTTGGTCATAAGGATGCCTTGTGCACCTTCCAAAGGAGTTGGCAGTGGTAACGGTTTTTTCAAAGAAACACTGTCACAAAATGTCTGCTCTAACAAGAGCTCATCCTTTGTACACTCTCTGATGCCAAAAGGTTCAGTGTCAAAAGATACACAGGATGGTGGAGTACACACCACTGGTGATTGGTCACCGGGCATTTCCTTAAACACAGGAACATAATTTTCAATTACATCTTCAGATTCTTTTGCTGTGTCATCAACAAGTTGATTATTTGAATCAGATTCATGGCTTTTATTACCACCAGGCAGAAATGATTTGGGAAAGAGTATCTGTTTACCCTTTGTTTCCCCTTCTGCTGCTTCACTGCCTACTACTGCCAGTATGTTCATTCCACCACATGTGCTTGCCAGGACATTAGTCACTGATCTGTTCCTGATGTTCTGTTCTATCCCTGTCTCGGATTCATCCACACATTCTTCTGATACATCTAGCTCATCGCCAGTTATTGCTGTATGGTCAATATCAGAATATTTTCCAACTGCAGCCAAGGCACTAATTTCTTTTAAGCTTTGCTCTGCCCTGTCAGGTAGACTGAAATCCACGGGAACCAAACGTATCTGGGAGGTTGCTGTTTCAGCTGTATCGCTTGGTGTTCCCTGATTGCTTGCAGGAGTAAAACTTTCACGGAACACGTCCTTCAGATCTAAGGATGTCACTTCTAAAAATTCATTGGTAATTTCAGACAACTCAACTGATTCAGTAACAAGTTTATTTTCAAGATTACATTCGTCCAAAATTGCAAATTCAGGAGTCTCCTGAGTATTAGAAGAGATTAGCTGATAGGATTCATTGGTCTTTCCCTGTTCATAGTCCTGGGGGCTACCAATTTCAGACTGTGTCTCCACCTTCTGCGTTACGAACAGACGCTTTGAATCAAAATCTGCCCCTTCACTCATATGTGACCATGTGTGAATCAGCTGACTATCTTTGTCCTCAGGGTCTACCCCACTCTGAGAAGATGGGATAGAGGCATGCTTAGCTTCATACTCCCGGCACACGTCAGGACTGTTTGATGCCTCTGAACTATTGTCTTGGTCACAGTGGCTTAATATATCAGGATTTTCACCATCTGTTTTCAAAGTGACAATCTGCTCAGCATTAGTCCACAGGTCAGGTTCCACTGAAAATAGCTGGTTACTGTCTTGTGTGTTATCCTGCAAAATATCTGGGATAAGTGCAGTTTGGGGAACTAATATACTCCACCCTGGACTTGACTTCTCTGTTATTTCACAAGATAAGTCTTCTACAGTGAAACCACCTGGCAGGGAGTTGTGCACTTCTAATCTTTCACAGGTGTCCTGCTGTTGTTCTTGAGGAATGAGACTTGCATCTCCCTCATTGTCTTTTGGCAGATCCAGTACAATGATTTCTTGAACTGAAGTATTTGGCATACCTTGTTCCTCATCTGAAAAAGGATTCTGTGAAGTCAGTTGGTTTTCCTCATCTGTAGGAAACAACTGCTCTTTCAAGCCCCTTTCTTCTTTATCCAGCATAAAAGGATCAAATTGTTTGAACTGTACAGTGTTTTGATTTATCTGAGTATCAGGAATATTCATAGGATGCCTTTCTTTTTCTTTTTCACCACAGTACAGGGGTGTAGGCTGATTTTCATCATTGCTTGCATTAGTGAAATGTGCTTCTGTTAGTTCTTCATCTTGTGAAGGTGTTTCCCAGGAGTCCTTACTATTTGTTAACTGGTTTGTTGCAGAGAGACTTGAAACAGAATACTCATCTTCCAACTGCTTCTCTTCACAAGGTTGTGAATTCCACCATTCTGAACTGCCATCTGGAAAACCAAATGTTCCTACTGTGGATTTTGGATCAGTTCTTAAATCAGCTTCCAGTGACACACTCCACATATCTACAGCTTTTGAAGAACATTCTTCTTTGTCTCCAGCAGCAAAAGTCTGTGTAGTATCTTCATTCATTTGATGCAAATGAGAGTCTTCTCTGCTACCTGTTTTCTCATTGAAAATACTCACATGGGCTTTTTTCTGAAGTGTTTCCCAGTGACCTAAATATTCAGGAGTCTCATTACACTCCATTAGAGACCAGTCCTCCTGCAATATCTTCCTAGCTTTAATTGTTTCAGGATTTCCTCTGAAGATGCCTACCTGGACCTCCTCTCTCACCTTAGTTTTTACATCTACATTGTCTTCATTTGCTTCAGGACTTGTTGCACTGGATTGAGCATAATTCTCTCGAACTTCAGATGCTTTCTGCTGCTTGTTTTCAGATGTTGAATCTTCATGAATCACTTCTGGACATGCCTCTGAAATCTCTGAATCCTCATTTACGTCAGGACTTGATAAAGAAGATACAGTATCATCATCTACATGGGCATTCCAAAAATCTAAGCTTTTAGGAACTTTGTTCTGTTCAGTGCTTGTTTCAAATCCTTCACACTCATTCCCAAACTCATTCCTTTTAAAAGCATCTTCAAGATTTTTATTATTTTTAATATTCCATGTATCCCTACTTCTTTTGTGATGACTGGAAACTGGAAGGTCTCCCCACACATTCACAGATGCATCACTTAAATCAGGACTTGTCCCACTTGACTGTGCATAATCATGTATTGAATCAGTCCACACATTATCTTCTTCCAAATAACTTCTGATCTGTATATCCTTTGAAAGGCTACTTGTGGTGTTTGCCATTTCAAGGACTTCACTCACCTCAGGACTTGTTCCAGAAGACTGCAAATCTTCACGTGGCTGTGAATTCCAAGCAGATTGGGGAAAACTGTCATTAAGCAATACACATGGATCTCCACAAAAATTAGTAGCAGGGTCTAAATTTTCAGAGATTTCATTAATAGCAGGTTCTAAATTTTCAGAGCCTTCATTTCTCCCAGAACCTATTTCATGTGAAAACGAATTTTCTACCACAGACATATCTGTAATGTCAGGAACACTGACATATCCAGAAGAAGAACTCTTCTTAAACTCATCTATGAAAGACCTTTCATGAATCCTGTTCAGTTCGGAGCTATTTTTGAAAGATGCTAACTCAGAATTACAAATGTCTGGATAGTTCGGAACCACTTCATGTAAGCCCTCATTCGCTTCTCCCAGCACTTCTTGTGGTTCATTCATCAAAAGAATTGATGTGGCTGGGCAACCACTCTTTCCAGAGCCATTCCAGATGCCTTTTCTTCGGGGCATTTTAGAAGAAATACTTTCAGGATTATCACTACCCTTATCAGAACTTTCAGAGATACTTTCCATCTCAGGACTTCTTGCATCCTCTATCCCTGTAGTCTTCTTTTCAGCTTCTTCAGAAAGCAGCTGTGAAGTTTCACTGTAATTGTAATTTTGTGGTCTGGAGTCATCAAAAGATTCATAATTTCTGCCTTCCTCAGAAGCACTTGAAGAAGATTCTACGTTATTCTGCAACAAGTCCTTCCTCTCTGCCTGACTAATTGGATTACTTTGATTGGAAAATGACTCATTCTCTGTGACTAATGCTTCCAAACTAATACTATTCCTCATTTTTTGTGTGGAGCTGGGAACTTCTGTCATTGACCTGTTTTCTTCCGAATCTGCGTTATATGAGTATTCACTGTCCTCTTGCACTGGTTTATTACAAATGTCACTAATGGTTTGCTGTCCACTTGTCTCATCTGTTCTCTTATATTCCTCTTTTCCTTCCTGAGAGATGACAATGGCCTTGTCCCAGCCTTCCTCACAATCCTGCTCACTCTGTAAACTCCATGAATTCAGCTGCTGCGCTGAATCCTGACTTTCCAGCTTTTCATCAACATCAGCAGTGTTTTGTGCTGCCTTCTCACTAAGTATCTCACTCCCTGTGTCATGTATTTTCAGATCCAGACCATTCCCAGTGTCTGAAGTTGGCATAGATGTATCTGTGTCTTCTACAGGAACACTGCTCACTGTTTCTACATTTTCAGCTGCAGTTTGTCTAGTATTTAATTTGTTCTGTGGAGGTGATAAGTCATTCACTGTTTGATTGTATACTGGTCTTATTCTTCTGTTTTCAGATACAGAAAAAGTATTTTCACTGGTACGTATCTCAGTTGGAAAACATTGATTAGTTGTTTGTTCTGAATTAAGGAAAGGTTTAGCAGAGGCAGAAAGAGCAGCAATTTCAGCATTTCTTTCTTGCAACTGGGTGACATTATTTAGGGGAGTGTTCCAGATGTCTGTGTTTCTGGCACTTGAAAAAGGCATGCTTGTGTGAGATAATGGTTCCTTATTTGCTTTCTCAAGTACTTTTGGCTTAGCCAAATTTGGGTTTTTCAATTTATCAATAACTGTTTCTTCCTCAAAATCTTTGTCGTCATTTTCTCTTTCATCTTCCACATATGTAGGTGATACATATGAATCAGATGTTGAATAATTGGTGTCTGGTGGAGAAACAACTACATCTTCACCTATGTTTGATGAAGTAAGATCTGAGTGTTTATACAAGAAGGTATCCTCCCACGGCACCACCACTTCTGTTACTTCTTTCCTGATGTTTTTATCATATGTATTCCAGGTCTCTGTATTTTCAAATTGTTTTGGTCTATGTTTAGGATCACCAAATACATTTTCTCCCTCTGTTTGCAGCTTGGAATTATTTTGCATATTGTTGAAAACAGAATTTGTATTTTCAGATTTTCCATATTCCTCTACTGAATAATATCTTTCTTTCTCCCAGGCTTCTGGAGATACCTGGATAGGTGGATTTTCAATCTCATTGTCTGCTGTGATTTCTGAAGAATGTGATAAACTAGTTTTTGATATGGCCCATTCCTCAGGAATATTAACTGATTTTTTTTCTCTGTCCAGTTTGGGCATGGTCCATACATTTTCTGAACATCTAGCAATATCTTCTGCATCAAACTTAGTCCAGACTTCATAAGAGTCTTCAGCTGGCTGACTACTTTTCCCTTCACCACTATGCCATGCATCTGACATCACAGGTGTTGGATGACTGACCTTCCACGGGTCAGTAAAGTTCTTCATTTCTTGCTTTGTCTCCTCTAAAGAAGCAGTTTGCAAATGCAAATGTTCACTGTTTTTCTCTTGACTCTTACGGTTCCAATTATCTTGTTTAAACTGATTATCCCACAGACCTGCTCTCATGTATTCCATTTGCTTTGGCTGTTTTTGGAGGAATACAGAATCTGAGGCTCTTCTATCAATATGTTGTCGCAGCAGGGGACTTTCTTTACAATCTTTCCACAAAACAGGGCTCTGAAATACAGATTCCTGCTCACTTGAACTCCATGTATCAGCATTTCTGGACTCTAGGTCAAAGCCATCCCACCAGCTCCCATATCTAACACGAGACTGAGAATAATCTGTGCCATCTATGTCATTAATTTTTTTTATGACATCTTGTGGGAAAAATAAAGGCTGCCCATTATCTAATGGTGAAGTTTCTACAAGACTGTTCATAGGAGTTGGTGGAATTCTTGAATCAGCAGATTTCAAGATTTCTGATGAAGAATGACCTTCAAGTAAATTGATCAAACCTGATGTTTTCTCACACACTTCTCCTGGATTCTCATCAAATTCAGCTAAATTGTGTTCCTCATTTGTTGTCATAAGTAAGTCAGTTGAATAATTTGCTCTATCATTTTCTGGCAGGTTTGCCTCATCAAGTTCTTTCTGTACAGTAAGTTGTTGTCCTTCTGATGAATCACTATTAAGGAAATAGTCGTCTGCTGGGGAACAATCAACAGAACGAGAAGATGACTCAGATAGAGCTGTAACCACAGGTGCTAGATCAAAATTGAAAAGATCAAAATTATCACTGTTGTCTCTAGACTGAGGTTTCTGTTCTTCAGCTATTGCTCCTTCAGGAATAGGGCTATAGGAATCAAAGCCAGGCAGAAGACTGTGATGGGAAGCAGCACCTTCTGCAACAGGGCTATCATCACTAAGGAAAACAGAACTCTCCTTCGAAGACCGACTGCTTCTAATGGTAGCCAATCCACTGTCTGGACTCACAAGGTCTACATTAACATCAACGTGCGCTTGCATAGATCCATTTAGATCTTGAGGATTTTCTAGAAAATTGGCAGAACTGGGCTGTGGTTCTACATCAGAACCATATAACTCCATAATACCAGAAGATCCTTGTGAAAGTGGAGCACTTCCAGCAACAGCTTCAGTAGAAGAAGTTCTACTGTTTGATACCATTTCTGGTTGCCTTCTATTTATAACTTCCTTAACTAGAAGAAAAATTTCATCACAGGTCACCAAAGAATTTTCTTGATGATAAATGAGAATTTGGTCACATCCACATTCTAGAGGATCCAGCTCCAAACAAGGATTCTGACATTCTTCTAATTCACAGCAGATCTGTTGAAAAATAGGATGTTTAAAAAGCCATTGCAATCATGGGCATAAGGGCACATACTGACTACTTCACTGTGTAACGCAGCCATACCTATCTATTCCTACTAATCTATTTCTTAGCTATTTCGCTGTAACAGCCTTATTATGATCTCTAAATAGATGAAGTATTAAAATAGAAGATCAATACAAAATATGTATTGCATAATTGGCCAGAATATTTACTTGAAATTATACCATTTGACTTTCAAGTTCACTTTTCATTAGCAAAAGAAAATCCAAATAAATATTTAGTTGCTGTCTTAAGAAATCTGAGTAAAATATGTAAGGGTACATGAGAAAAGTATTTCTAGAATGGGATAATTAGATTTGTAAAACAAATACATTTATATTTGACCTTGAAAGCAACAGAGTCATTTAGCCACCTGCCCCTAAAATAAGAAGTATTTTAAAGGTTAAAAAAGTTAACACAGAGATGATTTCTTCCACCTGGGGACAAATATAGTAAAAAAAATGGAGAGCACCCAGCTTTGGATAAATTAACATCCTAGTAATAATTTGGCTTCATTTCAGAGCTTAAATTCTTTAGCAATAACATACACATAGATGAGTTCTGGTCATTACCATTTACAAAGTGTTTGCTTGTCCCTCACTGACAAAGATTCATTTGTGTATATCGCAATAAAAAACTAAGCCAAAACTAGTAAAAAAAAGATCATTCTGTTTTAGCTAAATTGAAAAATCTTGTCTCTTTCTGGATTTCTTGTAACCATACACTTTTTCTATTAGGCTGGTCCGAAATGATCATAAATATCACAATCTTTCATTTTGCATCATATAAATAATGCAGCCATTTCAAACAGCTACTCAGATGCCAGCCAACTGTTGCTACTTTTTGACCCCACTTAATTACTCAACACTTTGGCATATACTACTTTAAAAAAACATTTTTTTTCAGGAGAGACATCATTTGATTCTTTTTCCAGGTACTTACTTGATTGCCTAGCTCTAAGTTTTCCGAGTATACTGCTATTTGTCGTTTTGTTTGCTTCTCATCTGACAAACAGTTGGCCAAAATGACAAGTACATCAAACCCGTATTTATCTACGAACACCTTCAGATCACCAATGAGATTCCTGTGTAACACGCAGTCCTGAAATATGGTGAAAAATTGAAAGAAATGTCAGCATCTTTGCCTTGCTCTTTCCATCCAAATCTGTGGTGAAAATAGCCAGAAACGTTAATAAGCATCAGTGTCAGTAACTGGCAACAGAATTCCATTCCATTTGTCAAAACAGCCACATGCTTAAAAAAAAAATCAAGAACCAGTCTCACAGCACAGTAATGGACTTTCATTTCTGAAGAACTCTAAAATACTAAATGTAGGTTGGAACTGCTTGGAACTGCTACTGAAACAAAATTCTTACTTGTTCCTCCTACTTGCTTTTGCAAGGTTGCTTGAAAGTATTGGGCTACTGCTATTTCTTGAATAAAACCCCTGTTTTATCAGAAAAATGAAAATATTTTATGAAATTTGTCATGTCTATTTATTAACAGATGTTAAAATAATAGTACTGAGGTGCAAAATCAGGCACTAAAAAGGAAATTGTATGTGCTAACTTAATTTTGCAGCCCTTTATATGTATCCATTATGATGTTACATGATTGTATACAGTTTTACCATGGATTATTCCTTTAGATTCCTTTACTCCTGCTCTTTGAATTCTGTGCAAGTCTTCAAAACAGTACCCCCCCAAAATAAGGACAGAGGCAAACTAGTTTTAAAATCTCTTTGTGTCAAAAAAATGCTTATTTTCACACACACCCAACACCAAATACACAGGAGGTAAACACTGCGATTGTCATTCCTATTCTCATTGATACAATGTTGAATTATCTAGATTTTGCAACATAAACCATACATCCCTCTTTTTCTCACCTGGGGACGTAATGCACAAAGTATAAATGTCTCTTTTCAGTCCTCAGTTCTGATAACTTCGAGTGAACAAAGTCTTAGAAATTTTGTTTTCTCCTTTATATTCCTGCTATTTGTATTTGAGATAATTTTTTGTCATCTTCTGATGCTGCCAAGCTACACTGGCCCTGAATAAACAGCAGTTCATCATGAACACAACTGTATAGGCAGATTGACATGTTATTCCCCTGCATCTGTCTCCTACCTAATAAATTACTGTTTTGTTTACATATATACAAATACTATTTATTAATCTACTCAAATGTGTCCACAAAATGCATCTCCCTCCCTGTAAGTTAAACTTAAAACAAAAAATTCTGTTTGTCAAATGCTTTGGAAATAGATTCTTTTCCCAGATTAGAAATGAAGTTCTACTTCGATGTTCACATAGCACCTAAGTTTTATGTGAAATTCACACAGATTTAATGCACAAACAGAAGTCAGCTGTCAGTTTACTGGTGGATATTCAGATATGAAATCTGAGTAGGATGTTAAGGTGAGGAATTATATTATGGCGAATAAGGTCTGAATGTCCAAACCAGTAACATTTTTCTGAAGACTCAAGTATTGGGTATATTCGAAAAAGTACCAAAATGTGCTTAAGCACTGAAAAGCTACTTCAGTCATCCCATTCCTAACTGCAGTTGGAATAATTAAAATTTATTAGAATAATAAATTTGAACTAGAGCAGATTCAAAACCATCTGAAAAGCCCTGGTAACTCCTTATCTCAGTTACCCACTAACAGACAATTCAAGAAGATTGGGACTTCACTGGGAAGGACATAGACCAATCAAGAATCTAGTCTGCAAGATGTTTTTATGGTTGTACATAAGGTAAATAAATGTTCATTCTAGAAGTCCAGTCTTCAAGGCTTCAATCTTCTGTATTGCTTGTATCAACTGAAAATACAAGGAATTAGAAATTTTCTATTAAAATATTGTGACTAAACTGAAAGCTTCACAAAAGTGACACTGACTGAGTTCATATCTGCCATCATCTCAGCCCACATCTGGCACTCACAAAGTGGTAAAATCCTGCTTTCTGTAGTATTTTGATGGAGGAACCTCTTAACCTGCCTGCATGGCAAAGGAAAACTCCCCTGCCACAACCATCGCCAACTGGAGAGTCAGTATGTGCATGCTGGGCAATCGGAGGTGTATTTCTAGAGTTTAAGGCCAAGGACCACTAGGGCAACATAGAACAAGACTATGAACAGAACAGAACAAGATACAATATTTGCATGGTAGCAGCTATTTGTTGGTGGGAATAATTACCACAGTAAGGCTATAGCACCAAACACCATACAATGAAAGGTAAGTTTTACCAGTCAGAGCAGGAACTAAAGCTGTAAAGTCCCTGAAGGTGCTAAAATCTGAATTTGACTTGTGTCCTGTTTTTTGCTGATTTATGTCATATGATCAAGAGCAACACTGACGAATTGCTATAGCAGCAAGTGATGCAGTAGCCTGCTGCTGTAAGCAGGGAAGTTGCCAAGTATGTATCCCTGGTGGAGCAATTGGACTGGAGAGCTTCACATTGGGCCACATTAATATAAACAATAATGGATCTGTACTACCTATGTAATTACCTGACTCAGCTACTCGAGGTTCTCTCAATTTCCTCCATGCTTTCAAACCTATTATTTAGACTGTGTATTTTCTCTTTTTGAGGTTCTCAGCATGTTGATGACTGAGAGAAGCATCAAGATAGTTCTGAGCAGGCTACCCATGCCTCTCCATTGGGTACAAGCTGCAGAAGGAGATCAGTTATGTACTACATTTTTTTTCTCTGTGCTTCACATCCAGCTTGGCCTTTGGGGTGTGTTGTGTTACACATATTCCTTGGGCACAGAATAAACTTAGCCAGCTAACTCTACCAGAGAAGCCTGCAGGCAGACTCTACTTGGTACTAGCAATTACATCACCGGTGCATCCTTGCCTTTGTCTAAAAATGCAGCAACAAGTTCTCATATGAACCTCCTTTCTGTTTCACAGTAGAAATGAGGAATGAAGTTGATTCCTTGTAAGAGAATCCTACAATAGCAAAAATGACCAAGAAGTGGAAATCTTTTCTGTGAACAGGGTGTCTCCAGCATGCTGTGCACGGATTGGAGGCTTATTCAATGCTACACCCCTCAGGGCTCCCACCACCTAAAGAGATGTAGGATTATGTATAGTGTTTTCTCCTTACAATGTTAGCGCTAATAAACAGCATTTTAAAAGATACCTCACAGAGTTTGCATGCTTTTCTTACTGGTCCATCATAATGGACCAGCACCACCTGGTGCAAAATACTATCAACTGATGAAAGACTGCTCAGAGCAGCATGGGAATGGGTTTAGGTGTGCCAGCACCATACACCACATTGGAAGAAAACATCTTTAAAGAAAACATGCGAATTAGTTGAGAATTTAAAAGGGCAAGAGGGCAAGAGATGTTTTACCATCACATCCAATCAACAATATTACTGAGGGAGTCATTAAGGCATGCCAGAACACAGTCCAAGTGAAGCAAAATGATCACATTTATTACTTTAATCCATAGCCTGTCAATGAGAAAACTTACTGACAGAAAATCATTATTCAGCAAAGGTATAAAATCCAAGACCCTATTCATTCTGTGGCATGAGAAATAAGATACAAGCTTCTCACATCACTATTATTAAGGAACAATTAATATTCAAATAATACCTGACAACATAAGTTACTCAACTTTCCCATAAACAGTCATTTTAATAATCAGCAATAAATGTTTCTCATAAGTTGTTACTTTACTAAGTGCATCCAGAAATTAAGCACAGGGCAAACAGACCTTGTTAAAAGAATAGGTCAAAGAGTAAATTTGCTGGAAAATGCTGTTGCTAAGCTATTGAATATAAGTAAAATCAGATTACATCTCTTACAGCATCATGACTCTACCACATCAATTTTTTTGGTTGACTGGACTATTAATCAAATCATAAAATCAATTATTAATTTTAAAATAAGCATAAAGTTTAAACTAATACCAACAAGACAATTCAGACTCCCTTCACAAGCATTCAAACATTCAAATAAATAGGCAGTTGCAAACAAGAAACTCTTATAAATGACCAAAGACTATATATTGAAAGATATGGTAGACATATGGACTCTTCCACAAATTTGCTAACCTAAGTAAACAACCAGAATGCTGCATGTACTGTAAATGCTAACAGAAAATAAAACATTTCTTTCAGAAATGAAAAATGCTAATCATTTCAACAGTTAAACTGCTACATCCCAAATTAACTACAAGCACTGTAAAATATGCTGCTGATGAATTAGTATAGTAGGAAATACAGTGACATATAGTCAAACCATGACAAAGGTCAGTCAGCTATTCATTCTTATACTACTTTTCCCTACTTTATTAGCATGTGCTGGCTTAAATATGAATTAATATTTCCATAGTGTACGGCAGGTAAACAGCATATGTAAACATTGTTGTGATGCCCTCTAAGTAACCTATAACAAAAGAATTGGATTGTCAGTATATTTGAAATGTAATATACTTGAAATAAATAGAATCTAGTAGTAAATGTATTTTGCAATATGGATACTGGAGGAATTTAGTGTTTTAGCATTTGTTTTGTTTTGTCTAATGCATATAAATAGTTTATACAATGCTACCACAGAACATTCTGAAATGACAATTTTTTTTTTATCATCCAGGTAAACAGAATAAGGAAGTTAGAAATCAACAGACGTTCAAAGGATTTTTGAATGTGACCTGTTCAGTTATTATGTATTTCAGTTATTATGTATTTCTATTGAGAAATACCATTTTACGTAGGGTGTATATTGTTGAGAAACTTTTTTCTCTGAAACTCAATTTTCTTATAGGGAATCTCTTTTTTAAAATTGGATAGTTAACATGACTACAAACATGGATGTTCCTTCAAAAGAAGCAAAATCTCCAAGAAATAGCCAAAGAGAATTTGTAACTTCTCCATCTCTAGCAACACTTTCTGATTCATGAAGCCAACAGCCAATTACCCAAGTGATCACTGTAAATGTACATTATACACACTTCTGATTCTTCTAAGCTAACTGTGTCAATATTAACCTGACCAAATTAAGAATAAACTGTCTCTTTTGTTCTTCACACTCCTCACATGGAGAGCACAATATGGCTTTTGTCAGAGGTGCTCCATCATTTCGGCTCAAGGAAACTGTCAGTACAGTTTGGGATTCGTTATTCATGGGCAGATACCCTGATGGGTCTAATGAAGCCTTTCTGCTGACAACTCATTTGCTAAAAATACCCAACCATCACAAAATATAAATGAGGAATATCACTGTATCCCATTACAATTTTCACAACCAAAGCAATTAGCACAATACAGAAGTCAATACATACTGCTTCACACTGTATTCTCTTAATATTTCATGGTCAGTACTTCTGCATTCTAGTTTATTTCTGTGTGATCACTGATAAAACTTTATGACATACTTAAATTGCAATATAATAGGGTAAACACCAATGTTATAGCACACACGCAGAGCTAACAGTCTGTGTGCCATTTGTTGTAAATCCAGCTAATTACTAGAAGCTCCCCTTCTTTAAAAAAAAAAAAAAAAAAGGCAGAAAAGCAGAAAAAGACTAAATTTTTTAGAAAAGTTTTCAGGTAAGGTCACTAAAAATGGAAAAAACAGTATAAACAGTACAGTGTTTACAAGACTCCAGAAACACGAACAAGTATATTCCCTATTTTTCTTTTTTGTATCATCAGCACTGGTGAAAATGCTCTATATACAATTCACTATCTTTTCTGTTATGAAAGATGGCATTTTTCTGTTGTGCAGGTCAATCTACCAAATAATAGCTCTGCTGTACCAATATTTATCGGTCTTCTGAAAAGAGAAAAAAAAAGAAAAAGCAGCTAATTGTGATTTCTTTGTGTTGCTGTCTAAAGTTTCCACAGAAAAACAGGTATTAGGTCCTAAACTGAAGAGCAGGAGAATGGGCATCTGGGAGCTTGTGCTACCCCGCTCTATAGAGAACACAGTCACACCTTATGTTTAACTTTAGGCATCCTGAGTTTAACTTACAAAGAAATTTAAACAAGAAATTCTATCGCATTGTGAAATACTGCATAAAGAATAAAGTGACGAATACCTGTTTAGCACTGATCCCACTCTCCTTACTATAGGCAATGGCTATGTTTTACAGTCTATTACTTTCATTAAAAGCAGAAAAAAGAAGGATTAATCTATAATAAAAGAGATTATCACACTTCATTAAAGTGTGTTTAGCCAACTTCACACTGGAAACAGTGTCTTTTCTGCAGCACTGGTACATTTTATGATAGTGTGTCTTAACGAGGATCCACTCTTTACAAATTGAGATTACAGCTAAACAACATTTACTTGCGCTTGATCCAAGTACAAATTCTGTGTATTCAAATTCAGGCTTGTCCATTTTAATCTGGGTTTAACTAGAATTTATAAAGATGTCCATGTTTTATACGTATTTAGCACAGCACAACTATTTCCAGGAAAGACTAGAAAGTCTCAATTCATTCATAAACTTTGGTTTTTTTAAAGTTGCTCAGGTAAACAGGCAAACTTAAGTTCCATTATTCCACATTTTCAGGGCTATCTGAGACAGCTTTTAATTTAGCAGCTGGGGTACAGTGTCTCCATGTATCTTAAGTGACATTATGATATCCAAGTAACATAAGGATATAATAAGGGCCCATTTGGATTAGAACATTCTTCCTCTGGCTGGAATACCTGCCTTCAGTGGCCATCACTGCCACCCACCTGAAGGAACACAAATTCCTATTCATAAGCAAGGCAGCCCTCCCTGACTACTGAGGTGTACGACTAACTGCTGGAAACACAACAGTCAAAAATGCTCCCCTGTGTCAGTGGGGTCTGTGCATATATACTCAAAGAATGTAATAAATCAGAAGGGCTGGAGATTAAGTCCTGTTAAGGTGCTGCCGCTACTGCATGAGATAAACATTAAGTACGTAGCCTAGAGACATAAACAAACAAAGGTAATGGTGTGCATATTGTTGTGGTGTGCAGTGGAACGACATGATAATATTAGATGGCTGTGACCACAAAATCTAGAAGAAAAAAAGTTTTGCAGTGGCACAGAAATCAAAGAAAGGATATGCATCATCTAGTCTACTGACATAAAGGTGAAAGCGCTTATTTATTTCCATCTTCAAGGGAAGAAATTCAAAGTGCTGTTAATTTGTCTCATTGTTAATGGATGTTTTCTGTAATAAGAAAATCATGCCTGATAAAGATAAAGCTGCCATTTTTCAGCATTTGTGGCAGTTGAACGATAAGTAGTTTGGCGTTGTTAAAACCACAAAATGCAGCAAAACATATAGATCTGATTTTCAGGTTTAAAGGCTTAGATGCCACCTCCTTTTTCAAGTGTGTCTTTAAAACTCTGCCTCTGTAAAATAATCACAGGGACAAACTAGAAAACTTGCAATGCTAGGAGTACAACTTTTGCTGTAAGTAGGGAACTACAGGGAAGTGTACTTGCACTATGTTAAAATGTACTCCCTTGAAGTTATTTTAAAGGCTGAAGTACATATGTACATATTTTTCTGGAGTGAACTGCATGGAGAGGAAAGTCTTTTGAAACCGCGGGTATGAATATTCAAAGCCTACAAGTAAAGGAATCCAGGAACCTGCTTATGTGCCACATTTATAAGCAAATATCACTTGTACAAAATATGCACAAAACGAAAAGGAAAAATCTCCATACTAAACTACAGTATAGTATATACAATCTAGTACATTGTTTACCTCAGAAATTTAGAGGAGAAAAAAACGCACTACTTTCGTGTCTTACTAATCAATAGGCCATGTGGACATAGCATATGAATCACTTTTTTATTCTCCTTCGTATTATTCTCCTTTCTGATCCTAGGTTAAGAACTACCATCTGATTTTTCCATTGCTTGTAAATTAATTAAACAATACTGAAAAAGACACAACCTACCACTTCGGTTACAAGGTTCATTTAATCACATACAATATTTGATTTCACTGTTGACTGATTAGCAAGTGGTAACAACCAAAAGGCTGACTTGCCAGAGTGATGAATTAAAACATAAAAAGCATCACAACCATACATATACTGACCAGGAGCCGTCAGTTTTAGCCAGCTAAGTCTCAGGTGTAAGTTTATGTGTAATAATTCATACTTTACAAAATAATTCCCATGCAAACATGGTAACGCAAAAACACATTTCTGGCTGTCAAGAAAATTTCTGGCAAAATTAATCAACCATTCATCCATTCAGGCTCTTTGCATACCCTTTTGTCAAAGAGGGAATACTAAGAGATTTCTTTCCTCTTCCACACACTCATTGCAATGGTTTGTAGAATCCATCAAGCCTGAGTTGATTTATTGAACTGTCTCTTAGCTCAGCAGTATAACTATAGCAAATGAACTGGTAACTTCTCAAAAAACAGCAGTGATTCAACAATATCTGGTTTATTTAATTCCTTCTAACTTCAGATTAGCAAATTCTTAAAGGCACTGCCTTGCATTCTTTAGAAGTTCTATCTGCAATTTTATGCCCGCATGCTTTGTTTCCATTCAGTTTTTGGTTTTGTTTTTGTTTTGTTTTTTTTTATATTTTGACATTTGACAAAGGCATTTTTGGTTTACAACTGATGCTAGAAACTACCTAAAACTTCACAATCTTCACACTAGCTAGTATGCTTCTATTGCTAGTCAACAGAGCTTTCACAGTTAAATACAATACTGCCATGTACTTTTATGTGAGCCACCTTATTAATTATGCTATGAATACTGAAAAATAATTACACACTTAAAGTCCCCACCTATTTCTTTAATTACATACGCAATTTTGCATGCGTATTCAACTATTTTTGTATTTATCTAATCCTATCACTAGTAATGAGAATTGTTATAAAAAGGAGTTAAGGCACAAAAAACAGAGATATGCCAAGCCATTTGAAACACTGTTTAAACGTGGATTTTATCACTAAGCATCGTCCATTGAACCCCATGGAGCACATTTATCACTCACCAGCTTTGCATTTTTCTTCATAAAGATATATGACCTTTGCCTATTAGATTTCATTAGCAGGGCACCATACAAGGCTCCTCTGCAGATGACAGGATAGAAAGCTAAACAACCTCGCCTGAAGGATTTGTGAGAACAAGCCCATCTTCAATCTTTGTCCCTGGGAGGCACTTCTAACACCTGCCAACCACAGCACTATCATCAGAAAAACATTTAGAGATTTATCTTCAGGCTGGTGATTATAAGAGATAATTTGTTTGGAGTATGGATAAAGTTGGTCTAGCATAAACAAACTACAAGCTCAAATTATAAGATGAACCTCATTAACTATTGATTTAACCACTGCAAATCCATGAACAAATGTTGTATCAAAATGTTAATTCTTCCTGAAGATATAATCAAGGAAAAGAACAAAATGCCAAGGCAGGATGGTGAGATGTTCTTATGTGCACGTTTAATGCTTGAAGCTTAAACTGGAAATGGAGGCTTGCTTCATTGTAACAATGACAGCAGTATACAATTGCCATTTTCCCACAAACATGTAGTTTTACCTAGCAAAAAGTGCTGTATCTCTTTAGCTGCTGTCACTATGGAGGGATGAAACAGTGCTTTCTCTCCTACTTTCAGGAAGGCTTGTTTTGTCTGGAGACAAGATAACTAGATGTACCATTAAAAACACTTTCAATAGCAAGAAGCTAGCAATATTGTAAAAGGATACCATCACAGGCAGACGGTCTGAAAAATTATATATACATTTATATCTTCTGTATTGTACGATCACACATATCCTCTGTGTCCGTAACAGGAAATAACTTTCTCCTTATCTTTGAAAATTACTTTCACTCAAGCTAATAAATCATTAGTCTTCAGCCAAGAGCATGTTTAGAAATAATGTAGCTGAGTTAGTCCTAAAGGCTTTCTTTTTTTTTTTTTTTTTTTTAATATACAATGGAAGCCAACCCTGTCCCCTCTTTGGTCAAGGAGAGAAAAATGCTGCCAGACTTCCTGTTGCAGCCCAAAGAGAGCAGCCAGCAAATATGTCCACATGATGTTGTCGGGATGTGGCCTAGCAGAGTTCCACTGCACCATGTCTCCATCAGCACCCCCGTTCCTTAACACCACCATGCTGAGGGGGAAAATTCATTCATGTATAGGCAGTGTATAGGAGGTAGAAGAAAACCTGCGGTTTTTCCTCCAGTGTTGCACTGTGAACAAATCATTCAGTGTGACTCATACTTAATAACAAAATACTAATGTTTTTAATGCTAATATAGACAGTAAAAACAGCAAAAAACTTGCAGCTAAAGTGGTCAAATGAAGAAGAAAAAACTTCGAAAATATTTTGTGGGACAACATTATCTCTCAGCATTAATTCCTTCTAAAAAGGAATGGTATTTAATGTGAAAAGGTTAGTTCATCAGTAACAAAAAAACCCCAAAAAAACCAAAAAACCAAAAACCCAAAAAACAAACCCCAACAAAATCTGCTGAGGAACACTGTCTTTCAATCTGAGTGTTTCTCACACACCAATGCAGCCATGCAGATGCACTCACAATCTTCTGTTTTCTGGTTCAATTACCAAAATTTTTTTAATCCCTTAAATATCTTTAAATATGTTTTCCTTTAAATATCTTTAAGTTCTTTAAAGGTTAAATGGCAATTTTAAATACCAACTTTTTTTTTCCTGTCACATTTAATTTGCTAATTTATGTAAGCATCTCACAGTCTCACTACAGGAATAAACCACAGTTACTTAATCGTTAAAGCTATTTCACTCTATTTACGTAGATGGGCAAATGATGTTGCAAGATAATTGATCTAAAATAAAAAAAAATGGACCACTCTTATCCATACAGGCCCTTCAGGCATCCAGATTTGTGCAGGATCCAAGCTTCTTTTCCCCATTAAAAATCCTGCTTTGAAAATGATCAGATGATATTAAATCAAAAGAACCATCTGCACAGAATTCAGATCTATCACTTTTAATACATTCTATTTTAAATTTTATAACAATATTTATATTGTTTATATTTATAACAGTATTTATATTTTTAATGTGTCAGTTTTAGATTGTTTCATCAAATTTTAGTAATTTGTGAAGCTTTGTTTCATCTAGCTACCTCTTTTTCTGCCTTTCTAAAGAAGCTGTTTGTTTCCTCTCTTGGGCTTTTTGATTGCAAACCTTTTTTTTTTTTTTTTCCCCAAAAAATGTACTTCTTTCATTCATTCTCTTGACTCCAAAATATTATTTTCTCCTGCAAGTGTTCTTCCTCCAGTGCTGCAAATTCTTGACTTACATTATTTTTTACTTTCCCTATTACCTGTTATGAACTCTCTGTTCCCGTTTCCAATTTCTTACTCTCCTTCCTATTGTAATTGAATTCTTAACAAGAACCACTGAAACCAATTTAAGAATTTAGTTTTAGCTTTTTATAATTTTTCCTATTGCCCCAAATCTCTCTAATTGTAAATACAGTTTCCTGTTGAGGCAAAATGCTCTCTGATTGTACCTCAGTCTTTATGATACTTGTACCCTTTTGTTCACAATTAATGTTTTTCTTTCAGCAGCACAGATCCATGGCTTTGAAATGCCTCACTCTAACCTGGGTCTCTGCGTATTAAAAAATACAAATAGTAACTATTACCTTTAGGTGTTCATTCTGCAGGCCTGAACAAATAGGCCAATTCAGAATCACAACAACTAGAAGTTAATGGAAAACCTCTTGCTGACTTCAAAGGATTTCACACATACCCCTAATATACATGTAAGTATTCTCCCAATCAGTTCCCTACACAGACAATATTCACACTATTTATCAGGCACTCAAGTTAAGCAAAATGCCCTTCAAGGAAGTAAAAGTTCTCTTCTACGCATGTAAAATTTTAGAAATGTATTTTGAATTATTTTGATTAAATCAGTTTTACACTGTATGCTAAATCACTGGCAGCTTGCTTGGCCACCCATGCTGCCTTGTCAATATAGAGTAATCCTCATCTGGAATACAACTGGAAACAAAAGAGTAATTAATTTTCCATTCATTCAGTTCATCTCTGCTGAGGAAGCTGAACATCTTCATCCAATACACACAAACAAATAGGGATCAATGTGTTTTCAGTGAAACTGGCTCTAGCCTCATCTGCACTGGCTGTTTCTGAGCAGGAACTAGGAACTGGACTAGGATGATCAAATACTGTACACTGAATTTAGCCACCAAAAAAATCCCAGTCTTCTTATAAATAAGAGTAGCAATTCAGTTTCTTGTAATTCACTTCAGTTTTCCTAAGGATTCTTCTAATAAGCACTTACAGTTATGCAAGCAAAACGCCTTTAGCAACTCATTTGTTAAACAGTCAGTCCCTTCAGAAGAGATAAAAGGACTCATTACTAACACAAGCAAAAACACAATTAAACAAAGTTCTTTGCAGATGCCTGTCAGGGGACACACACTTGGTTACACTGGGCCGAAGTTCAGCTGTGGCACCCTTGTCTCTGTTTTACATTTTCAGTAGCTAAGACAGGGGCTTTTACCACTGAGATGCTTCAAGTTTCTGAGAATACAATGCAAGCTGTGTGTAAGGCAGATTTTGGATGACAACTGGCAGGATTGACTTCTCCAGCCTATATTCAGGTTGTATGCTTCAGAAAGTTGTGCTTTGCTCTCTCTCTAGACAAGTAAAAGTGAAAAATGACATGCAAAGTAAGACAGCACCCTGAATCCAACTTGGAGTTAACCACTCTGAGGCACAGGACCACTGCGCTGCTGACACTGGCATGTAAATCTGGTTTAACAACCTGTGGCCCTCAGAACCCAAAGCAGCTGGAATACGTTTAATACAGCTCTAATTCTACTTGATACTTACATGGAATCCTCAATGTTTAAAAGAAATTATGACTAAGAGTGTGTAAAAAGAAAAAAAAAATCTTTTTTTTGCTAAAGAACAAAACAGGGATTTTGTTGAGTTTGGTAAACAAAAAAAATGCTCTAAATTTTAACATTACAGAAAGAGTGGCACGCAAGATCATTATTTTCCAACATGCTCAGCAGCCAGGTCAACAAGTTTTCAAAAACTTTTGTTGGTGCTGATGATGTTAGGTCGGTACTGCCTCTGCAGCTTAACACAAGTTTAAAATGGGCTTTACCAACTGCTGGCAATTCCAAACTGTGCACTACTGACTCCAGCTAGCACAACCGACTCTCCTCATGCCATTACAGTTTTCTTCCAAGCACTTAAACCTTGAACCAAGCATAAGTCAGGTAAATTGTGTAGTCAAACTGTAATAAAGTAAATAAATATATTTAAGTATAAACTCAATAAACAACAAACAAAAAAATTAACAAAATAAATATATAGCAAGTTAACAACACATTTTGAGTTTGCCACAGGCATGCCATGCATAGCTGTAATGCCTTAAAAAACATTTGTTTACCCCCTGCTTCATGAATGCAGTCGTGCATTGCCACTGAAGCATCTTCCTAACACAGTAAGGGAAGAAACAAGTATTTCTCAGCAATGTCAAAACAAAATTTCATCTAACAAAGCAAGCAGCTTATTTACTAAATTTTGTACTGCTACCCACTGACTTCACTATAGCCTGTTGATAATTTGATGTTTCAAAACTAAAGTTTTGAATACAGTTCTTTAGATGTTGAATTTGTGTTGTCTGAACATTGAAGTAAGCAAAGACAGGGTGGTCAAACTGTTAATACACTTACAGATAAAATGTACTGAAAATATATTCAAATCTTATCAAATTCATGGAACTCAAGTAATTCATGGAAGTAAAAAATATGTACATGAACACCTTACTAACTAGGCCTGTAGTTAAGGCTTCCTATCCTGCTGGCTCATTTTTAGAATGCTCTCACTTCAACCTCTGTGAAATTGATGTTTTTAAATTCAGGGCCTCATTTATCTTTTGAAAATATTATTAAAAATGTTAGCATGTAAATGAGAAAGCTGGGGCTCTAAATAGCATCCAGTCTTCTTTCAAGCCATGAAAAAAATCCATATGGAATGACACAAGGGCTTTACCTCTGCTACACTGTGCATTGTAAAACCATCTATTGCTGAGTGCTGAAGGCAGGCATATAGTGGAATGCATAATAGATTATCACAACCGTGCAGTAGCTGATAAGTAGTAAACTAAAGGCTCTCTTAACAAGTTCCATGTTAAATGGTGCAACTACTATATTACTCCAGTTTTAGCCTCTTGCAACTCTGTTAAGGCAACACCAGAATAAACAGTGGTATAACAGACCTGCACCTCTTTTGATGAAGATACTTGTATTATAATTCTTAGCAAAAAGAAAATTTTAAACCCCAAATATGCAAAAGAAAATGAGACAGATTGTTCCAGAGCTAGAAGGACAAAAAGGCCCTGACTTACCCTCTTTACGCTAAAGCACAAACCTTTCTCTATTTCTCCCTCTTACAAAAGGAACCGACCATGGCTCTGCTATATACTTCAGCAGAACAACATTTTTACATACAAGGTATGGTTTACCTCCACCACTGTACTTCCACCAGAAAGGAAAGAAACAATGAGAGTAAACAGTAGATGGCATGGCATCCTTTGCCAGTCCTTTTAGCAAAAAGCTGCTTGTAGATATCAGAGAGGAGAAAGAGGATATGGCAAAGAAACTGAGAAGAGGTAGGAGAGGGGGGAAAAGAGGGTATTCATAAAATTGCCATGTGAGTTTATACCAGAATAATACTTACAAAGAATTCTCTGTTAAGTTCATTGAATAAAACATTGAAAAACACAAGGTAAAGGAAGAAATAGGAAAAAAGTATATACAATAACAAGCATTATATAATCTGAGTATAAGCATTACAAAAAACATGGAGCATACAAAAATTCTTCAATAAAAGATGTTTAAATCTGATCGCTTTATCAAGCTTTAGTCTTTTATTCTTGTTCACCCACCAGATGGAGCCCTTGCAGCATCCATGAACAAGCTAAGTGCATCCCTACCTCTGTCTACAGAAAGACACATACACATTTCCCTCCATGGGTTTTCATACCTGTTTGTGAAGGGACAGTTTAGATATAACAATGTCGCTTGAACTGTTCCTAAAAGAGGAGAGTTTTCAGTTCTTGGCATACAGATTTTTCAAAATCTCATTAGAAGTCTGACTAATTTTGGTAGCAGCATGAACTACGGGCCATGCCTAGCCCTATGGCAGCTGGTATCCACTGTGGTATCTGGATCTGTGAGCAGGAGGAGAATGACAGTTTGGCATCAATTAGGAAAGCACACAAACTCTTAGAAAACACAGGAGATTTATTTGTTGCCTGAAATGTGGTTTCTAACCTGGAAATACTTCATCTCTGCAGAGATGTGTATTTCTCCCACAGTGATGGAGAAAGCTTTGCAGCTGTTTAGGTTAATGTGTTCCTGTTTGTCCACTGACATTTAAACTGGAGGATACACAGCATTCTTCAAAGCTTGATTGGCACATGGAACTAAAATGTGTAATCAGTGTTAATCTCCTAGTCTATTACTACTGTCTTTCATAATCTACATATATTTTACAAAATTCTTTAGAAAGAAATGCTGTCAGAGCAAATGATGCATCAAATTCAAACAGACCATCAAGATTGCTAATGGATTTTAATAGCAGCTATTACAGCATAATGGTATTTTCCCAACAGCTGTTTGTTTATAAAATTTTCAGTTTACAAGACCTTTATGTCCAATCCCAGGAGACATCCCTCAATTCATTTATAATCATTTGGTTCAACCTACACATAAATGCTGTCTTACTCGCATTGGGTGTGTTTGTATATGTGTCTAAGACATGAGCAACTACCACAGCAATGAAAATTATGGGCAATCTTACAAGCTAAACTAATTAGTGTGTATCTTTTGACGGTAACAGCAAGTAAGTGTTTTATATGTTTCTTCTCTCTTCCCAACTCTTGAATAGCTCATTGCAACTAAGCAACAGCTGCCTGAATGATAGCATATTTTATGTCTCAAACTGACATATGATTATTTGTTTAGTTCCGTGCAGCTACACCTGTTTAAGACTTTGAAACATAGTGCTAAGTGTCATAAGGGCATAACTGGGGCAACTGGCCAGCAGACAATGGCACAGCATAGCCTGCAGAAGTTGGTGGAGAAACATTAGAACAAAACGATCTTGACAGGCTTCCAAAGTTTGATCTGAGCTGGAAGACCTGCAGAGAGAAAAGTGAAAAAGCATTACTTTTTCCAGGTTTGGATTTTTTTTTTTTTAAATGTACTCTCGAATAGTTTTGCATATCTATTAGATCCAAAATCAGGAAGAAATAGGACTCTGGCATGCTTTTTCCATTGAGTCATGTTCAGAACCGAACTGCACTTTACCAAATGAGATTTTTTTTTTTTTCCAAAGTATTAAGGAGATAACCAGGAATGAAAGCTAACAATGAAATGAGCAGAAAAATTGTTAATTTTATTGAATGAGATTTTTTTCATACTTGCAGATGGCTGTTTGTCCAGCTTTTTTCCTGATTTTCAAGCTGCCTACGTAATATAAACTTTTAAGTAACAGTTAATGCTGAAGTCTGGATAAATGCCTTTTAGTATATATACTAATGGATAAGTTTTTCTCAGAAACATCTAAACCTAATTAATTTTGCAACCATGTTGTTAGCAAATATCACACTAACAACAAACACTTGAGAATTTTTGAGGATACAGGACAAGACAGAAAAATCCTACACTTCGCTTTAACCGCTGCTCTCTTTGGACAGTAGATGGCTCCAAATTTCCACAGAAAAAAGCTACCACTAAAATTCTCAGCCAAGACTGTAATTTCCACAATACAGGAAGAGGGGAGCTGGTATGCAGTAAGCAGGATATGAATAAACAAGCTGTTAAGTGGGTACTGTTTCCAAGTAGTGTTAGGTAGCCACCTTACAAAAAGGCACCTTTCATCCATACTATAAATGATCTCCTGGGTAATTAGCTCACAGTAAACATCAACTACAGCCAGGATCTGTAGATTCACATTCTACCTCTGTGCTGGCTAATCTCTGAGGTCTGATAAGCACTTAGCTGTCTCAAGTAATCAGGAAACTTACTAAAAGAAGAATCTTTGCATTTTTTTCATGGAATGCCTTGACGTTCATGGAGCTTTACATGGAGAGACACTGCTTTCTCTTCCTAGTCCTTTCATAACCATACCATCGCTTACCACTACTATTTGATTTATTCTGTTTTTTCACATCCATTCTGCAAAGCATAGCTATTAGCCTAAGTTTTCATGCCAGAAGAAGTACTAAAACTTTAACAAAAATATTGTTTCTCCCCAGACACAGGGCCTAAGGTCTAAGGCCTTTTGTCTCCCCCGCATATTTGCCAAGAGAGTTATGGTTAGATCTAGTTCTGGCCTTGTAGCTGATAAGAGGAAAGCAATTAGAAAGCACAATCTAAATGTGATCAAGTAAAATACAAGTACTTTCTATCTCCAATCACCTATAGAAGAGGTGGGCTTAAAAAAATCCACCAGTGAAACTGGAGTGCAAAACCCACAACTGGTATTTATAAACCAGCTGGCATAAAAAAAATAGACCAAAATCACGTCAAGCCCAACTCTTACTAGTTACTAGTAACTCACTAGCATCATACTGGAAAGAGCCTATTTTGTTGATGGTAGAGTTACTCTTTGAGAACAAGTGGTGATGATGCTTCGGAATGGTCTACCCAGAAAAACATAAGAAAGAAAAATTGATTCAAGACTGATATTTTTGCTGTTTACAGGTGGACCCTCCTATCTTACACAAGGATCTCTTGCCTGTGGATATGCCACTGAGTATGTTTGAATGGTTTTAACTGAGAAATTCACAAACATAGAAAAGAAAAATTCTCTATCTGTTAGTTTTGGAACTCCAAGAAACTGTTTTGATTTGAGCATCAAGAACTTACCCATATGTCACAGTATTATTTAAATTTGTTAGATGCCATCAAAAAGAAAGCTGCCCTAACTTGTCTGAAAAGCGCAGTGTATATGTGTAGGTACCTCCATGTCAGTATGCAAAAAGCTTCCCAATGCCTTATTTTTCCTTCACCTCATCTATTATTTTTCCAGAAGGTTAGTTCAAACACTTTGCAAGAAGTTAGATATATTTGGAGATATTATCGTAAGTGGTCTCTATATTAGAAAGTCAGGAGAGACTATAAAAATCTTCTGGCTTACTTGTCTTGAGTTGTCATGACACCATAATGATTGGTGGATTTCCACCTTTGGCCAAAAGGGAATTTCAAGCTCAGCTCAAAATACGGCAAAGAAAGCTTAAGAAATCTAAAAGAAGGCTGAGATGGAAGATGAAAGCTGACCAGTCTTCTCCATGAAGCTTTCTTTTAAAACTCTTATGGTTTTTCAAAGAACAGTGAGAAACTGAAAGCATAGTACTTAAAGAAAACACCTAAAAATTAATAAAGGCAACACTCAGACTTGACATCTAAACTTTTGTTTACTGTTAGAGCTGCTTGTGGAAATAAAATTGTTTAAACAAATCTTATGTGTATATATATTTTGTACTGTATATGTACTGAATATTTTATATATACTGTATATAACCTATATGTATATATACTGAATATTTCATATTTCAACAGTGTGCATATAGACACTGTCAAAATAATATATTTGTAAGTATATGAACACACATGTACACTACTACTTACACATTTCAGCTCAAGTTGATCCAGTACAGCAAATCAGTAAAGTCAGGAAATTAAGACTTTAAAAATACTGTAATTCAGAATACTGTTTATCCAAATAGTACAAATAAGCTGTGGGTCTGCAAGTTTATTTAGATTAGAGATGTTACAGTGAAATATTCTAAAAGGAAAGATAAACAACAGAACTTATTTGTCGTAATTTTTAATTTAAAAAGTTTGGGTAAAGGATGACCTACTATATATATTTTGGAGTTTAATGTCTCAAACTGTCTTAACTGATATCACTGTTACAGGAAAGCACAGCAATAGCCACAGAAGCAAAAGCTATGTAGATGTCCAGAGACATTCAGAGGTAGAAATAAGAGACTCTTTACACAAATACAACTTAAGAGTTATTAAATATTTTCTTCATGGTGTTTTTCTCACAATTTTATAACAGCTTAGTAGCTACAGTTCTGGCAGAGCTGTGCTCGGTACAGCACTTGTATGTGTCTTTATCATAAGTATTCTGGCTGATGTGCTTCACCCACCATTAAGTTCCCACAAATTAGTTTTTCAAGTGTAGCCATGCTCTGACACAACCACAGCAGAAACCAAGTAGTTCCTGCTATTAAAACTGTTTTGCAACCTATTTTTGGGACATACATAACACTCAGCCATCTCAAGTACTCCAAGGTTAGAAGACTTTTTTGAGTTTAAATTGCTATTTAAAAAACTCACGAGTACTAAATTTAATTCTTGTTGCTGTTATAGGCTTCCCATAGGATCTCCAACATATCCTGCATCCTCCACCATGCCAACCCAAGGAAATTTCAGTAGAATGCTAAAACTAGAGAGATTCCAAAACGAAATTGAAGATACAAACTATCTGACAGATGCCTACTCGAAAGCAATTTTTATCACTTCAATCTGTATACCATCAAAGCTTACTCTCTGAATAGTTTTCTGTACAATAAATGAAGTAGGGGGAGCCAATGCTCTTTAGAGTTTTCCTTGCATGTTTTTTGTACTTCCAGTGTAGTACAGAATACTATGCAAATATACCATACTATATACATATAGGAATGCTATCTCTTCCATATAGAATACATATTATTAAGCTCTTTTTCTGAACAGTGCATTAGATTTTCATGTACTGCTGCATTTCTTGCTGACACTGATGAGTGAAGTGAGAATTATGTGCATCATATAGAGGAGGAGATTAAGGGAGTACTGAGGTTTTTTAGCTCAATTCATAAATCATTATGTAATCTTTCAGGATTTATAATGATCCATAAGAATAAAATTTCACAGAACTAGCATGAAAACTATATAAGATGTGGTACTCCCTCAGTGTTCATATGTCATCTGCTCAAATGTTTTGCCTCAGTAGTAAGAAATTCATCTATTCCACAGTGGCAAATTTATGTAAAATAAAATGCAGAATTTCTTAACTATGCCAAATGGATGCAAAGCTGAAGCAGAAAATACAATGTGCCACTTGCTATGGCCATGATAAAATGGTAGCCTTTAAAACAAACAAACACCTTCAACATTTTCTAAAGACAAATCAAACATATACTCTGTTCCCACCAACGACTTGAATGTAAAATTCTTTTGTCTCACTGATGAGAAAGTTAACGCATATCTGTGTGTCTTGGTCTCTGTTCGTTTCTCCTTAGTTATTTTTTACTGAACAAATTATGCACTATTTATTTTATTATTAGGAACTCCTCCTAAGCTGTTCATAGAACTGTAATCTACCACTGCTATCATCAAGCTAATAAATTTAGCTGTGGTTTTATTGGTACTGAGCATTATCCTGACACACAAATACAGTTAACTGTAATAATGCCTGATAACAATCTAATCTTCATGGAACTTATAAATACTGAGTAAACATGTTCTGCATTGTTTCTCAAACAAGTCTACATCCTACGTTCTCACCAAAAAATACTCTCTTTTATGTACAAGTGGAACTTACAACATTGAAGAATTGGCTCTCTGCTTACTAAGTCAGATTCTGATTTCAATTATATCTCATAAAATGAAAAACGGCTTCAAACTGGAGACAATTTACACTGGAGAAATACCAATACAATGCACTGAAGAGATACCAATATATCTGATCAAACACTTTTCCAAATAGGATGAGTTTCAATGTCTTTCATGTTTCTTCCTTTTTTATTCTATGTTATTTGGAGAATTACTTAGGGCCTTATGGATTTTTAGTATTGACTTATTTCACGTAAATTAATGGATAAAATATTTCTATACAGCAAGATATTTCATCAGAGAATGCAAAACAGTGTCCAGGATCCTAATAAATACTCTTATGTCTGAAATGAGTTATCTCAGTAGTGACTTGGGCTCAGATTTATTGTACAGTTCATCAACTTCTCAGCATGCTGGATAATGAATGTTTCATTTACATTGCTAATTGCCAAGCCATGGTTCCTTCAACCTTTAACCCTTATGCTTTATCACATTATCACCATATGTCAATATAATTGCATCTAACATTCCAAGTAACTAACTTTTTCATGAGGTCAAGAGATCCTCTTTTTAAAGCCTTATCAGTGGGGTATCTTTAAAACTACCAAGAAAACCAGCATTATATAGACACTGCAAAACTAATGCAATTTTTTCTTCAGGAAAACAGAGCTTCTATCTTATGACCCAAAATAAGGTCTTTTCTGTTAAAATCTGCATTTGCCCATTGTAACCTAAATCACTTCTACTTCTGTGAAGAGCAACTTTACTGTCTGTGACTGTGAAACACCATTAACTAAGACTTAATATGAGATATATTCTGTATCTGCATGAGAATTCTGTCCCTAGTTTTCTTTGATCTGTGGAATTATGCAGTTACTTCCACATATTGTACTGTCTAGATCTTCATTCTCAAATTACATTATCATTACATTGCTCAAACAGTAAAATATTTGACTGTAGGTACCATCCAAGATGCTGTCTTAGGCTATGTCTCTGGTGTTACGCATCTGCTTACAATTATACTTTCCCTCAATGGAAACTGGACTGTACCTTACCTCTAGAATACCCTACGGACAACGTTAATTCACTCTCACCTGAAGGCCCCTTTCTTTCAGTTGACTTTCACCACAAATACTTCTTCCAGCTCTGAAACCTGCATTGCCAATAGCAAAGTTTAAGCCAAGTCATACACAGAATAAGCTGTTCTGGACTAGGATTTTACAACCTTGTGTAACTGAGTCAGTTTTACTGCTTGTGCATGGTCAAACTTGAGAGAAATGACACTCCTGGCTGGTAACAGTTACATCAGTGGAGACTCCCGCCTCTCTCCATTTCTTTGAAAGAAGAAACTTTGGCAAGGTGCTTTCTCAGAACAAGTCTGAATTTCAGAAAGCTAGAAATTTATTTCTCAGGATCTGAGTCAGAAATCTAGATGCACTCTCACAGGCAGAAATGAGCACCAAATTGCATTAGAATAAAGAAAATGGGTAATTAAAGACAAAATGGTGTGAGCCTAATTAATTTGCCACATAGCAAAAATTTCATGTTACACAGCTCATCTTTCTCACAGCTCACGTGTTCCTCACATATATGTGGTGCATAGATATATATACACATATAAATGTACGGCACACTTTTATGTGGCATGCAGTGCCACAAATTAGTAGCTTCATCTTTAAGAACAATCCTATCACATAGCGCACAAGTTGGTGAAGCTTCAAGTTGATTTATATCACACCTCATACTGGTTTATGCCTTCATGTTCTGTGCCACAGCAGCTCACCCTCCTCTTCTGTACCTCTTCTCTGACCCTTGGAATGTCCTTTCTGACCAGATATCGAATCCCAGAAAGCAGCTTTTTTTCAGCTGCTTCCACCATCCACTTCTACTGCAGAAATTTCGCCTGACTCTATGCATAGAACACTACAACATAATAACCATAATTTAAAATTTTGAACTATAAGGGAGTGGCAGGCATGAAATACCCAGCATATCTTCTGAGGTTCATATACCCCTCTCTTGCACTTGCAACTACAAAATAAGTTTTAGCACATATTGCTGTCAGCGTGACTCTCTTGCCAAGCTGTAGACAATCCCTTTCCAAGTATAATAGCACTCAGCTGTATTTAATCTCTAGGGGGCATATGGAACAGGCATAGAAATGGACATAACTTAAAACTGACGTCAGTGATCTTTCATGAGATCTGTGCTACCTGCTGCCTGCTGTCAACAGCTGTGTTACTGCAGCAAGCCTACTCACTCAGCCCCCCAGTACTTTGCCATTCTGAGCCTTTTTTTATCTGGATGTTAAGTACATAATTCCTAAGGCATCCCTATTAAGTGAAAAAGAATGACTCTTCCAGCCTGACACCTGAGATACAGGATGGATAAAGCCTTTGCCTGGGGTCAGGCTGGTTTGTACTACCCTGTAATGTGGCTGTAATGAGCCTCAGTCCTTCCATGGAGTGCTGGATGAAAACAGGCTAGGATAAAAATTTTAAGTTCTGGTTTCACTGGATACTGTGAAACAGGATGGCAACTGCGTTGGAACCAGGTCCGTTAGCTTCCTACAGTGCGCATCTGAATCTAAGTATGGAATCCAAGGATCAATTTTATATTAATGACTGGTTAATTAAAGAACTCTTACAATATATTATGGGGCTGTGTGAGTGAGCTTCAAAGGCTGACCTCATACGGGCAAAAAGAGAGCATCCCAAGAGGGAGAAAATTCTCCCACTGTGTGGCTATAGTGTGAGTCGTGGTTGCCTTAGAAACAGGTCTGTCCCATAAACTTTTTGAACTTTCATTGAGGAAAAGAAGATAAATTTTTCATTAGGTAAATAGATTCAGAGAGATTCTTGGTTGAGGAGAGTGGAAAGGAAGTGAACAGGTGGAAGAATGCATACAAATGGCATTTCATTTATCCTTCTGATGTCTTGGTGGGTCTTTGAGAGGCCAGGTGATTACTAGCTCATGCAGGCTTCACCTGGTGATGTTCTCACACCCAGGTCTCTTCCTATTTTTCCATCCACTGTTCAGAATGCCTGTCCCTGTAGAACTAGTTTGCTCTTCCTGAGATCAGCCACACTGAAGCAATTGTGTTGAAGAAACTGTTGGAGTCCAGAGGAGGCCACAAAGATGATCAGGGGGCTGGAGCACCTCCCTGATGAGGACAGGCTGAGACAGTTGGGGGTGTTCAGCCTGGAGAAGAGAAGGTTCTGGGGAGACATTCTAGAGGCCTTCCAGTACTTAAAGGGGGATACAGGAAAGGTGGGGAGGGACTCTTGATCAGGGGGCGTAGGGATAGGACAAGGGGTAACGGTTTTAAACTGATGGCAGATTTAGATTAGGTGTAAGGAAGAAATTCTTCCCTGTGAGGGTGGTGAGGCACTGGAACAGGTTGCCCAGAGAAGCTGTGGCTGCCCCCTCCCTGGAAGTGTTCAAGGCCAGGTTGGACGGGCCTTTGAGCAATCTGGTCTAGTGGAAGGTGTCCGTCCCTGCCCACGGCAGGGGGGTTGGAACTAGATGATCTTTAAGGTCCCTTCCAACCCCACCCATCCTGTGATTCCATGAAATCACCTGCAGTATCCACCCAGTAAACATCTATTTGTCAGTGGCTGACTGATCATCTTCCTGATGTCACAGAGAAGGACTGTCTCTGCTCCCTGCTAGCTTGGACAAGACATAACCCTCTCATCTACCTATACATAAAACATGAGAAAAGACTGGAATCAGAACCATAAAACCCCTTTGAATTAGATTAGGAACAGAAACGTATGGGTTTTGTTTTGGTTTTGTTTTTTTTTTTTTCCCAAAGTGTTTCAATCCATTAAATATATATTAAAAAAAGGTAAAACATCAAATTCCATGTTACCACTGGGAAATGAATATTCCTTCATGCATGTCAGCTGAGACTCAGCACAAGTATTTTGCTTAAAAGAATTCCTAAATATGAGGAACTTTTAGCAGTATGTCAAACAGTGTGTTCCTAAGAGATTTAAGTATATTGTGGTTATCCACTTCCAGCTGCTTGTGTGGAGTCAAACTTTGTTTTTATGTTAACAGATAACATTACCAATGCATTTTGTGAAGAATAGTGGCATCAAGCAAGATACATCAGTGACTGTGCAGAATGTAATCTGAAAATATGCTTGTTTATTGAGTCTTTAATAACAGGTCAAAAATAAAGCCAAATTCAATGTCACTTTAAATGTGTTCAGAATGTGAGTTCACAGTGACTGAGTGTACAGCACACAAAGGATCATTCATCACTTAATTTACTTTAACTTCCCAAACATTTCCAGTTGACAGAAGACATTGTAAATTAACATTTTTCTAAAATAAAGCATAAAATCCACAGAGTCCATGATAGTCACCAAGTGACACCTGAGTTCAGCCAGCTGTTATTCACAGAAATTTAAATGCATAAACAGGAATTACTAAAATGACTACTGTCATGGTTCTGCCCACTTGGGCATCTTGAAAATCTCACTTTGGATTTTACAGCTACACTGATAGTATTGGAAGTCGACAGGAAGTGAGCTGAGGTTTGACTTCTGAGTAAACATTGGTTTATACTACAAAACACAACTCCATTACCTCAGAGGATCTGTGTAACTGTGTAACTGACTGGAACACTGTAAACAATTAGGCTAATGGTATACATGAAGGAAGAATTCATACTAGATGATAAAACAAGCAATATTTTCTACTTATTTGTCTACAAGTATTTACAGATTAGTTCATGGAGATCAACAAGATGTAGCACACTAGAGGAGTATAAAATACCCAATAATAATCAGAGAAACAAAACTGGCCATTCCAATTAACCCCTCTTCAAAAGACTGAATGAGGAGAAATCGAACAGAACTGCAAATACTAATATATAAGTTAAATACACAACCTGTGGATCTTACTGCCAACCTGTGGAGATCATGCTGAGACAAACACTTAGCAGGATCCAAAGAAAGAGTTTTGTATTTATTTGAACTAAATACCTGCAGGTGTTGTAATCAAGTAGTTCCTCTTGAAGATCTGGAACAGGGATGTGCAGGTTTCTTGCTGGAACAGAAAGTATCCAGACAGAAAGGAAAGTATGTGCATCACCAAGGTCTACTGTACAACCATAAAGCAGAGGGCAGGACTCAAACCACAGCTTTTTAAAAGCATTTTCTTTTGTAGCTATTTCCTTTCGTAATTCAAGTGTGTAATGGCAGCAATTTCTATTTTCAGAACAATGCACCTGTTTACACAATGGAGTTTCTTTTGCTCAGATATGCCTGCTCCTAACCGTAAACCAGATTTTTTTTTTTTTTTTTTTTTTAAATATAGGAATGCAGACCCTCCTGTGAAAAAACTCATTCCCTGAGCTGGAAGCACTGATGAAAGAATGCTCACTTGGGCTGCTGATACATGCTTCGTACTTTGTGTTGCTCTCCAGTGATTTTCCACACAGGCACGCTGAAGAGCGGGGTTGACCAAGTTCTAGAGTCCTTGAAGGACGGTTATGGCAGCAAAGTCCCTAGAGGGAGAAGGTAACCCACAGAGAGAAAGCAAGCACATATGCAGCAGTAAGTGAGAGCCTCGGGAACTCATGGGAGGTGGGAGGTTTTCAAAATATTGATGCTGTGGATTTCCATGGTTGTGAGTGTCGAGAAAAATCCATACTATTATTTATTTTATATGCCTGTCTTTGCCTGTTCCAAATCCTACCAGTGGACCACAGCATCAACACATTCACTCAGCTGGTGATCCTCCTGTGGAGGCCCAGGGACAAGCTAAAGCACCCCATACCACAGTGAGAGCAGCAATGTTTTCACCAACTGCCCTTCATGGAGAGAGCACAGCCCCGGGGGGCCTGGCAGCATGCCAGATGGGAGCAGGGAAGGTATAATTTACACACTGCCATGCAAGCTCCAGCAAATCAGTCTCAGGGCAAGAAAAGCATGGCATTGCACTGTTCACAAACTCCCAGCAGAGTGGCAAATACATACATACTCAACTAAATGCCACAACTATATAGGCTGAACCTGAATATGTTCAGTTTAAGAAAATGGGGTGGGGGAGAATATTAATATTTTCATCGCATTTTTTTCTGTTCACTCACTGTGTGTTTACCATAAATTAGACCTGCTGAGAGTGTGATGCTGAGCAACCCATATGGCAAATACTCAACTGAGAGATGTGAAAGGAAAATCACTTTTTTGTTTCTGAATTATCTCTAGTCCCTTTATTTAGAAAGTCTTAATAGCAAATGGTGAGAAAGAATGCTGCTAATGCTATTTATGTAGAGAAGAAGACATGACAAACTTTTTAGACCAAAGCAATACATATTCAGTAGAATGTGATTCAGTAGAATATGATGAAATCTGATAAAAAACAGCACTTAACCCAATGCTCAGTCAAGATTTTTGGCTTTAAAACACAATTACAGGAGTTCTCGGTTGTACAATCATTTATTCCAACTCATCCCCAAATCCTTTTTCAGCTAAAACAATGCAGAGCTAGTCCATAGTGTTTTATCAACCAAAGAGTTAACCTAACAGTTGCCATTTTGAGTAGAAAATTAATCTATTTCAACGTTTTTCCTTTCTAGTCTGTGACAAACACTCAGAGAATGAACCAGCATACACAGCTGTCTGGCATCCATGAAATTTAAAAAAAAAAAAAAAAAAATCAAATTCTGGGTGTGGAATCCAGGCACAGATTGCTGACTATCTCTCTCTGGCAATCTTGCAGTGGAGGAAAAAAAAGACCACTGGACTGCAAGATTCCCTGTGGACTCTGTTTACTCTTACTTCTCTGTTTCTGTAAGTCTACATTTTTTTTTTCCTTTTCATCTCCACCTCCCCCTCCCCGAGAGGTAAGAGGGAGGGAGAGTTATGTTTTATGAAAATTCACTGGCAATGTGACTATGAAAAAGGCAGGAACAACAGCAAGACAGAACTGCTGAAATGCATACAAGATATCTAGTAGTGAGATTTGTCTTTCTGTAAAAAGAACCAGAACTGGCAATAAATAGATACCAACTAACAGCTTTTGTTGGCAAAATTAGAATCCACGGTAGGAGACACTTTCTTCAACTGGTTTCGTTGTTCATGTAAAGGAAGAAGAAAAATAATCTGGCCATGAAGACAGATAATTCTTCCAGGTTCTCTCTTTGATCTTACCACTAACTTTATAGTACTGTTTGCCCTGAGCCAAAGAACCAAGGAACCTGTATTCAGATTCATTATTTCTCTTACAAAACTGATTAATTGAATGAGAACTCATTCAAGTGACTTTGTATAAAACCACAAGAATTATGTTAGCATGAGAAAGGAAAATCTCTCCATAGCTAAGTTTTCAGTCAAAGCATGATTTTATTAACCACAAATCACAAATATGAAGAAAGTTATGGAAGTCAAATTACTGAGATTTATACTTCAGATAATTTTTTTTAAAAATGCAGATAGGAAAAAAAGGCATGCTAAAACCTGCCTAAGACCTTGAACACTTCTCATTTTATGATAATCAAGGAATTCAATCTGTATTTAGCAACTTTGGTTGAAGATATTGTAATTATTTCAGAAATGGGGCGATTTCAGGACTAAAAATAATATATTCATACATAGAATTTCTTGTGGAGAGAAATAATATAAGTCTCTATCCCCTGTGAAAAATTACCTTGAAGGAAATTTCATTTGACACTTTATTTAACAAGTCCATATAGAAAAGGAAAAAATGGTCAAAAGCAAGATGTTGCAATACTTGCAATACACACAGGAGTTCTGAATGTCTTTTTTTCTAGGGTCAAAGAGCCTGCAGGTTAGACTTAACCTGTCTTCACTTAAATATAAAAAATACTATTTGCACAAGCAATCTAGCTATGGAGTTGCGGAAGAAATAGTTTTTGGTGAATAATATTCATGCAGAAGCTTTATGATGAGAACTACATTTTGTTAGAGAGGCACAGAAGCTGTAATCCCAAATACAGCTGCTGTGATCTTTCTAAGAAAAACTTTATCTGCCACCCAGAAAGAAAGAAAAATTGCATTCTTTAGTAGAATTACAGCTGATGTTCTTAGCTACACTGAATTTGAGTACTCAAATAGAAGCTGAATAATTTTGGGAGGTTTTTTTGATCCCTGTATTATATTACAAATGAAATATATTAAAATGTATATAAAATTAAATAAACCCTGAAGCTTTCTGTCAGACAAAACAGGTGAATTCAAGTAAGTCTGAGAGTGTACCCAGTTACACAGAGTTACACAAAGAAGGATTTTCCCTGTCATCATCTAACCAGAGAACACAAATGCTGAAAAATCTTACAGAACACTTGATGTGACTAATTCAAAATTCCGAAGTATTCCTACATCTTAAAATAACCAGGAGTTCAGGACTAGGCTCCTGATATGTAGCAGAAGGTATAAAATTTAGTGGTATATGCTAAAAACACAGGCTACTGTAATGTTTACAAGCATTAAGCACTCACATTCCAGTTCAGGTGTTTTAGGCACATGCTTTGCCAAACAGATGGAACAAAATTAGTATTTCAAGACACAGCAGACATACTTTTTTGGTTTTCTGCATCAAAATATCACTATTCTAAATAAATATTGCATGATTTTTAAATGTGTGTGTGTGTTAATTTCTAAATGAAAAACACAAAAGCAGTCACCAAGATGGGCATTTCCTTAGAAATATCCTGTATATCTCTGTCACTTTCCATGGACAGAATTAGAATTGCTGTCTTCTGTAGTAATGCAACACTGACACTAGCAAACCCAAAAGTAGTACTTTTACTTATAGCTGGATTTATATTGTAATCTTGGATCAACAGTTTAATGTTCCAATTAAGTTGTTTCCCACACAATAGCAAAGAAAAAAACCAAACTAAATACCAGGAAATAAAATTTAACTTTTCTGTAATATTCATATTGCTGTTATCCCTAACTATTATCAGTTCCTATATTCTCGTGCATTATGGCCAGATCTTACAATATTAAATGTCCAAGTTCGGTTTTACATAGAAATTTTAAGAAGTGTATTGTATTTAATATAAAAAAACCTCTTTTTATGCTGAACATTTCTCAGAACAGCACCTCCCGCTGTCAGTGTCTATGCCCCATGAGCAGCTAAGCTGAGATGCTACTGACAAGAACTAGAAGAGTACACAAATGATAAATTAGTCAGCTTTGTAGAAGTCAGGAATGCAGTCCAATAATGATACTGTAGATGACAGCATTTTATTTAGCTGAGAAATAGTGCATATTATACAGCTGTTATTTCATAAAGAAACTATCCTAATTTATTAAACACATTTCATAAATGACAAAAGAAAATATAGTTTATCTTCTTGAACAATGTATTTGTAAACACAAGCACATTTTTACTGTAATGTTAGTAGATGAATCTAATGTCTATGCTTATTCCTTTATTAATTCTCATAGTTACTTTACTTTATTAACTTTTGAACCAAGATTGAACAAAACCAGTAAAGGCAAAATCATAAACAATAGTATGGGTCAAATTTAGACCACATGTCACAAAATTATAACAGATGATGTCTATCCAGTTTCTTCAGACACCGAAACAAACTGAAATCCTACATATACATACCATTGCAGACCTGATATCACTGTATACCTCGTGCATTCTTAAAGATATACCACAAGTACAAAATCTCTAATGCTTCTGGTTTACTATGAGTTATGACAGCAGTATAGAATACTGCTCAAATACTGCTCAAATACTGTTCAAAAATGACAGTTGAATAAATCATTATTTAATGATTTAAGCACAGGCCGAAATTGGGACTTACTGATAAATATAACGGTCTTGGCCAGGTTTACAAGTTTATCTTTTTCTCACATCAC
Source organism: Strix uralensis (assembly GCF_047716275.1). Taxonomy (NCBI): domain Eukaryota; kingdom Metazoa; phylum Chordata; class Aves; order Strigiformes; family Strigidae; genus Strix; species Strix uralensis. Next base: position 80,258,151 of record NC_134012.1, on the reverse strand, counting down.
AAGGGACCGTAATGAACACCTTGCCTGACATCCTACATATCACAGAATCACAGAATCGTCTAGGTTGGAAAAGACCTTGAAGATCATCCAGTCCAACCATTAGCCTAACATTGACAGTTCTCAACTTCATCCAGAAACGTCTCACCAAGTAGCAGAACATTAGCTCATATCACCCTCACATCAGCTTCTGGAAGGGATCTGGTCTTGATTTTAAAACTATAATCAATCCTGATAATCACTGTAATCAATGTCAGTTTTGCTGCCATTTGATTTCAAATAGGTAATTAGGAAGCACTTAAAACAGCCTAGAGTTCTCCCCACTAGTCTCCTTTCATACATGTAGAGAGGAGTAACTAACCACAACAGAGTTCAGCAGGTCTGCCTCAGCTCTCCACACCTCGGGTTGTGCTCAGTGCAACTGGGATACTTCGGCTGACCTGAGGCATCAACAGAACAGCTACCATCCTTCAGAACACAGCAGTCTGACATTTAAACATGAGCACAGTATTGACACTAATGCATGTTTGGCTGCATTAGTCAGTCCTGTAAGGTGACGACTTAACCCTCCTCATACTTTTAAAAAAAGCAAACAAAAGTATGTTCAAGCTTTGTGTACAATATATGGGATACATTTTTCTACAGGCAAATCTCACACACTGACACTTTAAGACCTTAATTAAGGCTGATTTATTTACAAATGGTATGTTTTCAGCTCTCAGAAATGATGTATTTAATGTTTTATTTTTAAACACAATTAAAAAATAATATATAAATATATACATACTGCAAATGTAATACAGATAGCAAATTCATTTAAGCCCATTTATGCACATTAGTGACACACCATGTGGCAGAAAGACTAAGACTACAAGAAGACCCCTTGGCGATTTATTTTATATTAAATCCCTAATGGCCTCTTCTCATCTTTGCAAAAATATGCACAAAAGTCCAGACTATGCAGCCATTGAAATGAATGGTTATTTATTTGCTAAACGAGAACCCTATGTTTAATGTTCCTTAGACATAAGGTAGTCTGCAAAAGTCGCATTCCTACAGCTCCATACATCATTTATTTCACATACCCTAACTTCTCACAACAGGCATCAGAAAAAATACTTCTGAACAGCATTGCTATTGTAAGTTGCTGAGAATTTTGTTTCTCATGCCATTACTGGAAGATTAAATGCTAACATGTTTACTTGGGGTTTTCTTCTTGTTTTGATTTTAGCATTACAAACAAATTCATGGACCAATCTGATGCCATTTAAAATATGTTTATATTTATACTGCAAGAAAAAAGTTCCTAAATACATAACTATGGTCCAATCATTAGAGACTGACAACAGAAGTTCAAACCTTCAAACAAGCATTTTGTAATTTCACATAACTGTGTGCAATAACCTACCTAGCACTTGTTTGACACCCAGCTGAGACAGATTCTTGATTTGCTTTACAGAAGTATGAAAAGCATCACTTTTCATAATACACAAATAAAATTGTCCAAATTAGTAACATAGTTGCATGCCATACTACCACTACAAACCAGCCTGAAAATTAAACTTTCTCTCTTAGATCAGACTATTTATTCATTAGGAAGCAGATCCACTGAGTGCCCAAATGTTTCTACATTTCCTGTCACTGTTTTTGTAACAGCTGCTGTGAGTTTCTCTCACAAAGCCACAAAGGGGAAAGTTGCTGCAGGAGCCAGAACTTTCCCTTGTATCACCCTCAACTCATTTGGACTACCAGATGCCACCTAAGGACAGTCAAGCTCACTGTGCCAGCACGAACTTGCAGGTCACTTTCTTGAGGCAACAACACTGGTGAGCTGCAGCCTCCATTACAGCTCTGACATATTCTATAAACCTCCTGGTTGGCTCCAACCAGCTCCAACCTTATAATACTGAAAGATTACACCTCTACCACTGGAAACTCTTTATCAAGTATTCAGATACCATGGCCAGAAACATGAATAAGAATCTAAACAGATCAGTCAGTCTTCAGAATGCACATATTCCCTCATCTGCAATAGTCAGTAGCAGACAATCATAGACTATTTGCCTTGTTTTCAACTGACTGCCCTGCTTCTCCCTGGAGAAACTTGATTTTTTATCTTGCTAAGTTACTGCAAGTTCCATGAGCAGTTAGAATAAATTTTCATGAATCAAAAGATTAAGGACAACACACATTAAGTCCAACAAACACATTATTAGGCTACCATGTCATGAGTCATTTCAACTAAACTGAACACTCATGAAACCTGGATTGTTGTTCTGCTGCACTAGACCTAAGAAAGCAGAGAATAGAGTTCAGTTTACAGGGGAAGTATTCCTTTCTCAGGAAAAAAATGACTTTCACAGAAAGTCACATTGAGAAGATATTTGTCATTTCCAAGAGAATTCCAGCAGAGAACAAGCAAAACATACTCTCAGGGTATAACATAATGTAACAGAAATTAGCTGTAATGCATGCACTGAATTTTGCTACAATATCCTATGAGTAATCATTATTATGACTTGCAGAAAGTTTCCAGCAAAGGCAACAAAAATAACCGTGATCTGGGTGCTGTCACTTTTCTTTTGTCACTCTCTTGAAAAAATGCTGCCGATGTATGTGAAATCCAAGGAGCATTGGCAGCCAGTCACTGGAGAGACAGGTCTGTTTTCAACTTACAGCTTTAATGCCACTGGATGCTCTGTCAGACAGTCACTTGGAAAGACAGGTCTGTTTTCAAGTTACAGCTTTAATGCCACCTAAATCCAGGAAGCCCAGGTCCAAAGGCAGTTATCTCACAAAATGCAAAGTTGCATATAGACTCTTATTGAAACCTAAACACATCCACACAAAATGCCTTCCCTGCTTTTATCACTAATGACAACATTGTCTATTCCTTTAATATCTGAAAGATTCGCTTTCATCAAGACACTTAAATATCAGTCAGTTGACAACTAGTAAGCCAACAGACAATGGATTTAAATCACACATAGTTGACTGGTATCAGTATGTACATACAAATAAAGCACTGAGATCAATCGCACTACTATTTTTGCATTCATGTCTTTCTTCATGAGAAACTGGAGAGCAGGAGTGTACCTGCATGTGTCCTACATGTCTGAATACTGCTATGAAATAGTACTAGAAGTAATTACAAGTATCATCTTACAATTGATGACTTAGTATCGGTGGGAATGTTTAAGTTCTGTATTTTATAAGGAAGGAAATGATGATAACTAGGGAATAAAAACAGGGTTTATAGCAACATATCTAACACAAGCTTCAATTAATTTGAATTCATGGCACATTTATGAAATAAAAGATTAATATCCTCATTTACAGGGGGGAAACTGAGGAAAAAAAATTACTTATTTAACATAGGAAACCGGCAGTAGAGAAGGGAAAGGAACTTAGCTCCAGGTCAAGACATTGCTAAAAAAGCATTCCTCTCTGAAGAACAGACAATTTTTTCATAATCCACTTTCGATAAAGATCTGTAAAGCTTGCAATAAAAACATAAATAAGGAAAGCTTACAATCATTTGAGTATGTGCTACTGAGGTGTGACATTTGTTAGAACATCAGACTTACTGATCTCTGTCTTTACTACTGTGAAATCCTGACTGAAATCAGAGCTTGAGTGTTGAGCTGCAACACTTTCACTCTTCATGATACATATCCAACACGGCAGGGGATGCATGCTTACTCACCCAACTATAATTGTATAATCATCACCTTTGTTCTTAGCAGTATCACCTACATGGTAGACCATTGAACCAAAGCAAATAATCAAGCCTATAGAAAGCACTTTAAGGAAATATACTTTTGCTTACCTGTTGATTTAAAAAAAAAAATAAAATTGATCTTCTGAGATTTCTGAAGAAGCAAACACATTAGAGATTCAACAACTGCAGCAAAGCCAAACCTGTTCTCCATGTTCCCTTAATGTTTAATCAGGTAGTGTCTGTAGAGCACTTTGAGAGTGAATAACAAATTATCATTATTATTGCTGAGAAAATCCTGAAGTCATTCAAGTCTCTGTATTCTGAGTTCATAAACAGAATTCTAAACTGAATAGACAGACAGGTCTGGACAGTCTTGTCTATAATTCCCTTATATGTATTCTGTTTCTGATACTGGGTGAAGTAGCTAGTACAGAACATTTTTATAAGCCATCTGCTTTACCACTGTGCAGACCATATCATCCCTGGCTCTAATAAGAGCAAGTAAAAAAGGTCTTGTGCTGGTCAAGCACTGTAAACCAGGGGAGTTCAGAAAATGTTTCAACAAAGGGCAGTAATGTAGCAAACACAAAACTGATTTCCATTCCAACTGTGAAATTATGAGTCCTTTAGTACAACGTATAACTTTCTAAACATTTACAACCCTGAAAAATTAAATCTTTCTGAAGCGAACTCTTCACAGCAGAACAACAGAGAGCAAAAGCTGAAGAGAGATACCTGCAACTTCCCAGAAATATACCATCAAAAATTCTGGTAATGAAATTACTTAACAGATTGGGATTAAAACCATCTAACATCAGTAGTAACTGATCAGTTTGTTCTTTTTACATGCAACTGGATCTCCTTTTTCTCCCATGATGGCCACTAGATATGTCCTAAGAAAAACAATTATGAAACATTTATTGCTTGACCATCAAATCTTGACACTCCTTGAACAGAGTATGTCAGCATCACTGAAAAAAGTTTGAAAATTTGCATACTTTTAGGACTATGAAAACCTACTGTTGCCAAACTAAATTTGAGTTATGGCCAAAAAGAAGGTAAGTTTTAGGTTACGATTAATTTGAGTATGTAGAGTAGTAAAGTTGAGTTCAGCCACATTTAGCTGGAGCTTAGATCTGTGGAGCGCAAGGTCTGCATTCTACATAGTCTTTTAAACAAGATTAATAGGAAAATAAATAAAATGTACTGTTATAGCTAGCTTCTAATTACCAGCCCTGTGTGTCCACCATTCACTGGAACTGACAGAATAAAAGAGAAAGATTTAAAACAAGAGAACAGGAAGATTTTATTAAGAACTTTTAAAAATCCCATTTCTTCTTACAAAATTCGTTCCCCATCCCCTTCCCTCCCAATCTTGGCACAATTTTCAGAAGCAAAATTATGGTTCAAAAAGCAGTGCAAGTTTGGTGGCTGGTAAAGATTGCTTGACACTGAGAAACTAACCAAGAAACTAACAGATTCTGCTTCATTTCTTGAAGCTTTGCTACCCAATTTGTTTTCTATATTTTATTGTGCGAGCAGAAATCTATGGATAATTACTAGCTGGAATGCACCCACAAAATTCTTCAACCACAGAAGCAACTTCTTTTTTGTAAAATGCATCATAGAAGTAATGTGGTAAGAAATCTTACAGGATATACACAGGGAAGAACTATTCAAGTGAGGGTTTTTTAGTACTATTTGAGGTAAAATAAAGTTTTGATGAGAATGCAAAAGCAGATGTCAACTTCTTTTGCATGTCAAATACTTTTGTCTGGGTCATCTTCAGGCAAATGGTGAAACTGTAAATCGCAAATATATACACTATGTAAAAGTGTCTCTTTGATCAGTTTTTCTTCAGTCTAGTTAGTTTTATTACTAATCAGTATATCAGTATGCGAACTCCCATCAGAAATAATACCGCCATGTCATATTTGTTCAGTGATCTAAACATTATTATTTTTTAATTAATATTTTTACATAATAGCCAGTAACATTTATATCTATTCAGGTCACGGTAAATAGCTACTGATATCCATAACACAAATCATCTTGAAATAATGTTACAAAACATACTATACAAGAGTTTTCCCTAAGCAATTACAAAATGTTTGGGACTGGTCAAGAAAGAAAATCCAAGCAGCCACTTTCAGGCTATCTCAGGGATACTCACAAAGACAAATCTATAGTTTTGATCCAAAAGATCAAAATTCTAGGAACTTCTGCCCCATCGAGGTCCTTTTGTTTCTACCAACATTTTCATTTAGGCAATGTGGCAAATGGACACACATCATTACATCATTTCAAGATAGGTTTATAGACGGCATAACAGAATATCCCCTCCTCTCAAAAAGCTAGGAGTGTGTTAGAGTGACTTCAGAAATTGTATGCCATACTTAAGTGAAAGGTAGGACAAAGTCCTAGTTAGTAACTACCTCCTGAAGTTCAACAGAAAGTTCACACCTTCAATTCACCCAAAGGCTGCAATTTGCTAATACCATTGTTTTAACACACCACAGTACAGACTAATGGGAAGGAATAATCAGATGCATAATAATGTAAATCAAACTACAAACAGCTACTGCTTCTCTCAAAGTTAATTAAATCACTGAAAATTCTGCTCATATATGATCTTGTGAAAATAACTGGCTCAAAATCTTTTTAAAGAACCATCTCCATATGCAATAGGACTGTTTACCAACTACATTGTTTAGGTTTTCTCTTACCTCCAGCGTCATGTACACAGTGCTAATTGCTACTTTGATTTCTCCATCTGAAATCTCCTTGAGATCTTTCAGCATAACCTCCTCAATACCTGTTTGAGAAGAGAAAGGAATTTCAATACATGCAAGTATCTACAGCTGACCAGATGTAGCAACATAAATTAAAAACACAGGCTAGACCTTAATGTTGAGTGTTCTGTATTTTAGGATATCCTATGAGAAAATTAAACCCAACATTAATATTTCAGTGTTTAATGTTTCTAGAGAGATGTCTCCATCAATGAAGTTGTGTGAACACTCATTTTTTAAGTGAGCTGAATTCCAGCTGATGATAAATGTATAGATAGACCATTCCTATGGTCTAATATGAAATCACTAATACAAAACATTGGAATGAGTAATATATTGAAAAGAACATGTAGAATACTGTGGTATTTACAAAATATTCAGAAGCAAAGCACTTAAGATGTTCTGTAAACACAAAGTCATTCAACCTTTCTGACCTTCCTCACAATACCCATGGGTTCTTCTTATGTACATCAAATGGTGAGTGAACCAACTAGATGTTTATGTAACATAGAAAGAGAAGTGCATACTATCATCAGAAACAACAGGGTAAAATTGGAATTGCTTCACATTGTAATCAGACATGTTAATATGTTTAAGTACAATGTATTGAAAATCCATGTGACTAACTTTCTCTAATGGGAGATGTCTGTCTAAAATGCTGTAAAGATGCTCAAATATATTTCATGTACAGGAACATGGTCATATCACACCATCAAAAATACAGACATGATAGTCAAATGACTATATAAAGAAAGCTGCAAGCCACTTACTTCAGTGTAGAGTAGCAACCAAAATGTCCACAGATTTTTAAAGTTTATCAGCGTAACATCCAAAATGTGTTTGCATGACTGATTTTTAAGAGGGAGCCAAATACCAACTTAAGCCAAATAAATGAATCCTCTCATTACTGGTCCTGTATAAAGTCCAGCTACTGTATTCAATCTAATGACAAAATGAACGGGCTAATGTTCACATATTTATTACATTTATGCATCTGTCCTTTTAAAAATATTTAGAGGTAACCTATAGACTTTATGGTGGGCTACAGCCCACTGTGCCTCAAATAACAAATAAATTATTGAATTCAGGCCAATAAATTATTATTTCTGCATGACACTGAGAACGTTTTTGCTGAATTGTCCTAATACTGCCTGAAATAACAGGTGCATAAGGTAAAATATTCAGCAGCGATTAGTGTCTTCAAAGGACTTCAGAAACTCAACAGCACCTTACTAATACAAATGCCACATGAATATATGCAGTGCTAAATATGTACCTTGTAATAAGCAGCAAACAGCAGCTGTGAGACAAAGAAAAAGAGTGTATTACATTGTCCTCCTCATGTGCCATTATAAAAATTATCGACATCTTGGACTAGATGATCTTCAAGGTCTTTTCCAACCTAGATGATTCTGTGACAACCAATGACGTGAAGACTGAATCCATTGTATCTACTTGTCCAAGTTTTGTGCTGGATATTAGGGTAAACTTCATGGGCCAAGTACATGACAAACATTACTAAACCATCTTCCCTGGCAGAACTAAGAACTGAGCTCCATAAATGCCACTTCCACTGGGTCTCTCCAATCCAGGCTGCATTCAGTTCATTTCGGAGCTATGATTCCTTAACTAACGTCTGGAGGAACTTCAGGGAACTATGTGAAGATTTACAGCCCTTAACTAATTTAGCTTGTGACCTCACTGAAAGAAAGAGCAAAGGAAGCAGCAGCTCAGATTCTGTCCTTAACTACCAGGAAGGGCAGCCATCTCAGGCTGATGGTCTGAATTCAGATGAGAGGATTCTGCAGATGGATGGATAGAGAATGGTAAAAAAAGACTGAGTCTTCATGCAGTCTCTCTGCGTACCTGATGTATCTAACAAAGATGTCAGTAACTCAATACTCAGTCTTTGTGAACAACTTGGTAGAAAATGCCTTTTAACAAAGACAGTAAAAAATGTGATAGCTATTGCAACAATTTTCTTCAGGCTTTCAAAGCATCCCTTCAAAAGCCTGCTACCAAATTTTGGGTTCAAATACTCCCACTTCTGATCACTGAAAAAAATAACAACTGTGTTCGGCTATTTCTAGCAGAAGGAAATGAAAGAATTACAATTTTCCCACTGCTTCCTGAATCTTAGCCTGAAGTCAAATTGACTTCACCTGTACACAGCCCTTGATAAATCTGAGAAGGTTCAGAAGATAAAATCCAATCCCACACCACAGGCAATTGCAGCACAATTACTACATATGGGCTGACTCATTGATTATGCCCCTAGACTTCATTAACACAAATTCTTGACTAGCATACACTTGTAAAAGCAATATATGAAATAATGTTTACTTTATCTGTAAAAGCAATACAAGATTATTTAGGAGTTCAGTAGTTCCTCAACAGAAATCACAATTCCATGATTCAGAATGTAAGCCACTTAATTTAAAATTAAATAATACACATAACTGTCAATGAAGATAGCATGCTGCAACTATTTTCCACATACACCATGAGCCGATATATTCTGATACAGTTACATAACTAAGTCTGTAAAAGGTCTGAAAAATGGAAGTAATTTGCACTACCTTGTGGGTTAAACTGAGTCTCCTGGAGAACAGAGATAATTTCCTCTCGTGGGGGAAGACCTGGAAACTTTTTCTCTAGGATTGACAGTACTTTCTCCTGCTGCTCTGTAATGCTCTCAGCCTTCAAAGACATGCACTTGAAGAGAATGCTTCCTGAAACATTGAAAGACAAAAATCAGTGCCTCCTGTAAACAGCAAAGAGGCACTACAGAAACAGGAATGTTTACTGTACCATCATCCAGGCCCTTTCCTTCCTGGAGGTTGTTCCTACTGATGAGTTCACCAAATTAAATATTGACTGCTTTTCGCACAGAAACATCTTCCTAACATGAAGACAGTTTCTAAAATCTGAACTGAGTGGCTTGTCAGGGCCTATGCTACAGCTAACGGGATGGTCCCAGTGCTGCCACAGCATGCAGCATGCTTCTGTATGTCTAACACAGCTCTGCAGCATGGCCACAAGCAAGAGATGTGACACCAGGGCTTGCTCCTCTCTCTAAGCATTAAACTAGGTGTTTAAAACCTAAAACTAGAAACAGTAAATCTACATTGCCAACCTTCCTTCTACAGCCTTTCAGTGAACTGCTACCATGGACATAAGGAAGAAATCCTTATGAGAGCAGTGAGACACTGGAACAGATTGCTTTTGCAATGCAGAGGTGAGTTTGATGTCTTTTCAGACAACTATGTGTTGCATATACTCCATCCTGGATGTGAAACATTCCTGATCATTCAAGGTTTAAAGTCACCCATTCCCTGGAGACTGGGACCCCATTTATTAACATACCCAAAGACAGCCTTTGCTTCCAATTACTTACACTAAATTAAGGATAATAAAATCTTATACTTCAGTACTGAAATTATTTATTACTGTAGTGTGCACAGGGATTTTAAACAAGTGTATGATTGCATTGCATCACGCTAGGTCAATGAGCAAATCAGTACAATAGCATGCAAGTTATTGTAAACCAAAATGTTTAGGCTTTAGCACAGAGCCAAGAGAGGAAAAGAAAAACTTGGACACAACCACCCTCAATCTCACTAGATTGACTAGGACCCAAACATCTAGTATATATCTTTTTTTCTCCTACACTGTCATCACATAAAATATCGAAAAGCGTTTCTTCAAAATTCATGAAGCACTTGCAATACAACGTTTTTGCCATGCTAAGAACACACCTCCTTATTAGACAAATCCTATATGGATTAAATAATAAGTAATGCTTAATGAGCCAAAAGCTGTTCCCCATCAGGTATTAATTTCTGGAAATTCACTTACATGAAATTCAATTCTGTGTTTCTGTTACAGATACTGTAATTGCCAATAGTCTTGTAATTCGCAGCATCCCTTTCTTTGTGTCAGTCTTATCATCACTTTAAGACAATGCTCCTGTCCTATTTGATAGTATTAAAAGTATTAAATACATACAGACAGCATGAAAATTATGTATACTGACCCATTTGCAAATTTAGGTACCAAAACATGGCTCCACAGCAAGCAGATTTCAGATGTATCAGTAAATAACTGATACATAAAACACCCAAGGTACCTATATGTATTAGCAAGGCCTATTTTTCAATCCCTTTTATATGAAGCGAGTTTCTCAATCAGCAGCCTCCAGGATAATTCACCTAACAATATCCCTTCATTGTTCCCACCTCTAACCAGATTAACAGTGCCTGTACTACATATTCATGTCCATACCTTGGGAAGGGCAGTGACGTTAGACTGCCCACAGCACACCTCCCAGTCAGCACAGAGCTGCACCTGGATAAATGGCGGCTCAGGGACCAAGCTGCATGAATTATTTTAACAATGCAATCTTCTGCTTTTTCAGCACCCTTTTTTTCTTTCTCTAGGAGCAGACAGGTAAATTGCTCATGTACACACAAAGGAAATGGAGACTCCAGCAGAAAGTACTGGACCTACAATGCATACATTTACCTACTGGAGGGAAGCCATAGTGTTATCCCATACAGCCTCCCACCATCACTAGGATGAGCTAGGCAGTCTGTTCATCTGCAGAGGTCTGCAGACATACAGCATGTCAAACCTTTACCACAGCTGCATATGCTTTGCGGGGGAGAGTATTTAAGGAAGACTAAGAAGAGAAAATCTTAACACAAACATACTGGAAAATGCAGTAAAATTAGAGATGTAAGTTGAATATGCAATCAAGCTCATCAGTTTTGAAGTCAACATGACCTAAGCTTTGTTGTCTCCCTAATTATACAGAAATAACTACTATGTGGTGGGTTCGGTGTCAGGTCAGCAACTTCTGATTCATTTTAGCTCCATATACTACAAATCATCCCAGACTAATTACAGGATTGATTGTGAATTGAGCAATAACTATACCACAGTTTTTATCCAGTCAGTCCTGGATTTCAACTAAGCTATAAGACAAATGCAGAACTATGTCCTTCCTAAAACATAACAACAGCTCAACCATACACAAACAGCCAAATTAAGACAGTTTCTGAGTCTCAGAATTTAAGGAAAAGTATTTTTTCCTGTTTCCCACAGAAATAATTCCCAAACTATTACAATAAAATGAAATAGATTATTTAATTAACCGTTCTTCTATATCAGTATTTCAAACAAGTAATGTTCCCATCCAGCACAGGCAGTTTCTACTGTATCCAGGGTTGGGCCACCAAATTAAACTGACTAGTTCCAGGCCGAGCGTAGCACAGCCCTTCTAGAGCCAAGCAAATGGTATCAGGAAGCAAGACAGAAAACGAATTGAATGAAGAAGAGGGAGAATCTCATATTTTTCCAGCTGCAGGAAGTATGAGAACTGGCAGCAGAAACCTGTGGTTACACCAAAACAGGTTCTAGCAGCCAGGTCAGTATCTGGTTGTGATTTTAACAAGTGTCTGAACCACAGCAGCTACGAAACATCAAAAATCACCATAAGTATCTGTTTCACTAAAATCATACATGAATTTCTTTCACACCAAAGCAATTCTACTATACTGTTGCAGCAGCATTGCTCATGCCAATAAAACCAGCTTAATTCTCCTAAACATATGAATTGGTGGAAGGAAATTTTTACATTATTTATCTATTCCCCAATCAAAAGTGATGGAAAGATTGCCTAGGACATACTACAGCGGCCTACCATGCATTTCTGCAGGTACTAGTGTGCATTTGTCTCTTGTTTTCACATGTGTGATAAATTCTTGGTTTCTTCAATGGTAAGGCCATCTTGGATTTGATCTCACATTTGGCAGGACACAGACATTACCATAAAGTTGTAAAATCGGAATGTGGTTAGATGTGCACTGTACCACAGCATCTAACTGGAAGCCTTTGCCTTTCACTGCTCAGTTCATCTCAGGGTCAATACCTTTGCATATTTTCATCAGGTGTGACACCTTCAAAGAGCAAAGCAAACTTAGAAATTTTGGGATTTATCACTTAATACAAGAATGAAATGCAGTCAGCCTGAAATAATGCTTCATCATAGGCAGACATCTTAGAAAGGTTTTTAAAAGGCTATCTTTCCTACTTGACACAGCAATACTGTAGTGCTTGCAATTGCTAACTTTTCAACTAGGATGGAAGCAAGAAAAGGAACCTTCTCAAATTAATAGGGTGTCAGTGAGCCCTAAGATCACCATTTATTCTTCCTTCATTCTTTAATACCGTGCTGATCAGCAGGAAAGAAAGGCACACATCTTCTCTCCCAGGCATCCTCAGCATGCCTGTGAGGGTTAAGATTCCAAGTGGTTTAGAAAAACAGTTCACTCAAGGTACTTTTGCTTGGCCAAAGGTCAGTAGACCATTTATTCATGTGCCCCCTTGTAAGTACCTGCTGTAAAAGAGATACACGGGCTCAGAAATCTCCTGCAGATCTTACTGAGTGCTGGTGCAACTCCCCCAGGGTTTCTGAAAGCATAATGGAGGCTGCTCTGTCTGCTGACAAGCACAGAAAAAAGAAATATATAATAGGTAATACAAGATTCAATATTATTTCTTGTGTACATCACACTACATTACAGATATTTTTTTCCAAAGGAGAGGTCACTAGAAAATAGGCTAGGACTCTTAAAAAAATGTGCATTTTATTCTTTTTTGCAAAGCAGTTTGCAAGTGGAACACTAGTTTTGCCAAAAGCAATTGCTGTGCATTAATATTAAACATGATCTAATGAAAGCAGAAGTCGTTTAGGGAAAACATTAAGAACAGAACAAGCATCTCCTGAATTATAAGTTTATGACTGAAAGAAACAGTACAATGAAAATATAAGCATTTCTGCTGCTGAGGTTTTGTTCCATGACCTGGAAAAATAAAGGACAGGGAAAAAGGGAAAATCAACAGTCCCTCATGCAAAGTATACTTCAGTACTCCCCACCCCCAAAAAAACCCACAAATCAAAACCGTAAAAGAGACCCAAAAAAGCAATTTTCATTGTAGTTAACAGGAAAGCCACAAGGGTGGAATAAAATGTAATTTGGGGGGAAGAAGGCAGCAGGTGGGGGGAAGCACTGCCTCCAAGAAAACTGTTTTCATACAAAAAACCAGAAGTATCAGTCCAAATAAGTGCAGTATTTGGTGCAGTTCAAAATGCTCCTTTCTGTCTAGCATATATGTTAAGGATGCACCAGTTAGGGAACATGTGAATCATCTGATGAATGTACAAGACAGAACAAAAAAAAAAAAATTGGCATCATTCCCAAAGTCCTTAAGAGGACATTTCTTAACATTTGTCTGGGTGCCTAGAATAACAAACTAATCTCTACTAAAAGTCAGACTGCCCCAACAGGACACGAAAAGACCTCAACTGTGTAGCTCATAACTAGCAAAAGCAGATTCACATAAAAAAAAATTGCTGATGCTTTTGCTGTAAATCTGTCTCTATTTACATGTTGCAGTCTGCACCTTGTGGCATCCTTCAAGGCCTTATACAAATAAACATAAGGAGGCATTTCTGAGAGTGCACTGACCCAAGGTACCTGACAGTGAGTGCTTGGAATCACATCCTTGCCAGCTGGCTGCAACAGAAAATGTAATGATTCAGCAGCTTAATGGATCTTGAGTTTGGCAACAGTCCCCTTGTAAACATCTCTGGGGAAATAAAATAATACAGGCCCAAGACTCTGGCAGGTTCTATAATTGTTTGCTTCTGGCACAAATCCAGGGACAGCACAAGCTCTAACTTAAGGCAAATATGGCTGTACAACACACTGACTCTCCAAGCAGGCTCTATTCAAAGCCCAAGGGTAGAATTAACTTATAGCATGTCTGACAGGGAGACAAAGATACCAGGAAAGCATTCAGCTGAAAAAAGTCCTTAAATATTAAACTGCCTAAATCAATAATGCTTAGTTTCACAGGCAAAGTCTTTTCACTTGACTTTTTTTTTAAACACAGAAGAGCAGGTGAAATTTGTTCAAAGTTGAAATATGGCAGGTTATAAGCATCTGTTATTGTTATCAAAATTAAAAAAATAATTGCTATCAGACTGAGAAAAAATAGGTTTGAAAAAGAGGCAACAAATAAAGCTGTCACAGCCACTACATGGTGATTATTAAAACATGAGATATTTGTATTATCTTACAAGTCTTCTAGCAAAATACTCATTGGGAAGTCAGAAAACAAAAGATGAGTTCCTAGCTCAGAGATTTAGATGTTAGGATCTCTCAGCTGTTCTACAAAAATGAAATCCTAGTTCTTAGCACTTTGACTTCCACTTTGGTCTTCTGTTCTGAATTTCCCTGAAATTTATACATACTAACTGAAACTTATACATACTAACAATATACAGGTTTACATAACATAACAAAGGAACATAACAAGGAACATAGGAACATAACAAAGTAGGACATTTTCACTGGCTCAATGCCCATGGAGTGCCACCATTAGAGGGACCATCCTGTGAGCCTCTACACACACATTCCTGATAGTGAGAATGAAGCAGCCACCTCTCCTTCCAGACCATGATATGTGGTCCCTTTATTTCCTATGCTCACAGGTGAGATTAATTTCAAAAGCTATACTTTATGGGCAAGGACTTTGACAAAATACCGTTAATATATACAGAGAAACACAAAAGCTAGTCTTGGATAGGTTGTATTCAATCTTTTATTTTCAGGCTGCTTGTAGTCTGATCTGCCATCTACATACATTTATATCTAGGAACTTTTTTTTTTTAATCTTATAAAAACCAGTAATGGGATTCACTGACTTTTCTGAATTTGCAATGGAAGGTTCTTAAGCACTGAAAACCTTTTCTATTTTAAGAGACGCACAAGACGACTCACTGTATTGCTTAGCTTTCTATACATACTAATTGATGCTTTTCTACTTCTCCCAGGAGCACAAGTCACAAGTGCAGCTGAGTTTTGTTGTTTAGGATTTGTCAATTACTTCTCATATCGTGCAAGAGAAGGTATGCAGGGACTCCTATATCCATCAAGTTACTCAAACATGTGCTATCAAACACAGTAATTACAATGAAGTTACTAATTTTTTAAAAAAAATTAGCTACTATCTCCTTCAAAACTGGAAGTACTATCTCTAAATGCAAACACCTTCAATATTTCTCTAATAGTAGCACTTTATTTTAATTTGGATACAGACTAGAGCCAAAGCATGCAGACACTTACAATCATGTATAGTACTTGAACATGTTGTTCATTACTCAAGAGTGCTGCCTCCTGACGCTTTCCACCATCAAACAGGTATGCTGAGAGATCCCCAAAAGCCCTTCTTGGTTCTGTCTCCAAAATAAATTATTATGCTTGGTAATTTGCCTAGATTCCTGGATAGCTACTCAACAGAAATCTGGAGCTTACAGAAGTATTTTATGGCAGGTTTACCAGAGCTTATTAGCATGGAAAGACACTAAAAGAGCAGACTAAATGCTGTATTACTGTTACTGCTTCTTTTATGGAAACATAAAAAACCCCTTAAAATTACCTTTTGTGATTTCTCATAACATGCTTATAATACTAGTTATCACAGTGATGAGTACAATCACAAGCCAAGACTCCAAAAGCTTCTGAAATCTAAGTGTAGGCAAGTTTTCATAATCCTCATTAAACATGCCCACATTAATTTCTTAAAAGGGCATTTAACAGTTGCACATCAATTAAAACCTAAAACCTTTAAAATTCATTAAACACCATTGAAATTCAGTAAATAACTTAAAAGCAGCAATCCGTTCTTTTCAATCCCAGTTTTGTTTCCAATTGAAGAGTTCTGCTGCAGCAAGTAAACTGAGGAAACTAATACAAATGATGAACTACGAAGAGAGAAATGAAAATACTTCTGGCTGTTGAAGCCCTATCCTTTATACTCTACCGGGCATATGATACAAAAGAAAAGGAGAGAGCAATGAAGATTTGGTCACAGCATTTTAGAACAGTAAAAGTTTTGAATCATGCTGTTAAAACATCATTCTATAAAAAGGTACTACCACCAGAAGAAGCTTTAACTTGTAAATATTAGATTCCAATCCATATTGTTGTCCACAATGCCCTTGGAATCGATGAACTGCACAGCTTTTCCAGCTACCCAGCTGGTGTGTCGACAGCTCCATTTAATATTCTTGTCTAGTGATACAGCAAAGACCTCTCATGCCTATTTTTAAATGCACATTTTTAATATTCAATATAATGTTACTCTTTAACAAACTCTTTACTCCCTGCTTCTTTTATGGAGCTTCCCGTGGTCTTTAAAGGGATTGTTAACCAAAGAATGGATCACACTCTTTCTGCATGAGCAGATTCAGAAACACTCCATTAAATTTTTCAGTATTTAATATAAAGAGTAATCTCTCACCTCTGAGGAGATAAGCCAGTTGCTGAGTGATTAACTCTGGTGCCTCTTGAAGAATCTCTTTTACTACTAAAGAGGAAGAAGACGCTTGTAACTCCAGGCTGCCATCACATTGCTCATCTGGATTGATGACTTTGACAACAGCTGATTCCAAACTTTTATCCTCACTATCAAGCAAATTTAAAAATTATATATATTTTTCTGTCTAGCTGCTTAGACAACCCAGTAAAACAGTGCAAAAATTTTTTTTAAAATCTGGACTATAACGCTATTGTTATTGCTACTTGAAGTCTCCTATAAAGCCAAAGAATGTCACAGTGAAGTCTTAAAACTGCGATTTTTTTAATGAAGTGTTCACAGTGCTTTTATTGCTTGATACATCATGAAGTCCTAAGACTTAAATGTTTACATCTCCATTATCAAAATATTTAAAAATTAGTAATTTGAAAAAATATTTCTACACATACTGAAATTATCACTCTTTATATTTTGAATATTTTGAAAACTTACAAAAGACCTTTTTTTGCATTTAGACAACTTATGTTTCTGCTTATAATAGCAATAACAAAGCCAAACTACATTTAGCAATATAAAACATTAATCATAATAGTTTAGAAGCAACAACAGAAAAGGACAGTAAGAAACAAAAAGCAAATATTATGGATAATTTTTACTTTGAAAAAGTGAATGAGGTCCTGAACTGACTGCAGTTAAAAAATCAATAGCTATGAGATTTACGCACATTTCTCATTTTAGATTCTCCCTATTTTTATTCTAATCTGCAAAGCCCTCCTCAGAGTAGGATGCGACCATAGCACAACAGGATGTTACCTATCTTATATGAAGTTCTAAAGAGAGTTGGAAATAAACAGCATCCTTCACTCTGGGCAAGACAGGCAGACCATTATAAAGAGGCTCTCCAAAAGATTCACTGTGGGCTTGTAAATATTTCCTCTCAGGGATGCATATATGGGCTATGGTCTTCCACAGAGCAACTCTGAGCCTCTGGCACTGAGGACATATTGAGAAAAATGCAGTAGTTTGTAAGGACTGCAAAAATCTAGCAGCCATTTTAACAGCACATATGCAAGTGTGCTGGCCATCTTCAAATCAATGTGAGAGTCTTAATGCCTTTAGTGAAAGCTAACTAAGAAGGAGGAAATAATCTGATCTCTTATCTACTGGTCACAGGAAGCTTCCAGACTGTTTAAACTAAATTAAAATATCTAATCTAATCTGCGTGAAAACACAAGGTCCTTAAAAAAGGGAGGTTCATTAAAGTGATTGAAAGATGACCATTTAGTTTGTTATATTTATTGGACATAATGGGAGACAAAATATATTTAACTTCCTTTTTTTGTCTGTGTTAACATAGCAATACCAATATTAATGCAGGAAAAATGTAAAATACAATTTTTAAAACAGCTCAAACCCACATAAGCCATCTTGTTGTACATACAATGCAATACCTTGTCAGCATGTTGCTGTTTACAAGCGTTAAAGACAATTTCCCTTCAGCATTCAGCTGGTGCAAATTGATTTCATCTCGGAAGATATGGAATGACTCCGGGATATTCAGCTCCTCCAATATAAATCTTGTCTCTGTGAAGTAGCTAAAATCTCTTCTTGGTATGTTCAACACGGGTAAGCAAAGAACATCAGGAGGACTGACCTGTAACGTAGGTGTGCATTTGTCAGAGCTGCATAAAATAAGACCCATTTTTTATTAGGAAGATGTTTTAACAGAGCGAGCAATTAGAAACAGTTGGAATTTTCAGGGTTTTTTTCCCTTTTACTTAATTTTTTAAAAAATGTCTTTTGCTTTTTTCTTCTTCTTCTGTCTCTGCCTCTCACAGAATCACTGGGAAACCAAGGAGAAAGGAGAAAGAACGATGTACAGGGGTGATTTTTTGCCACTACTGAATAAGCCACCTAGTACCCACTCATTAATTTTTGTATGGAAATAAATGTAGATTGTTTCTATTTAAAAACCTCACCTCTGATTATAACAAAATCATTGTCCAGAGTAATGTTTTCACAGTATGTTTTAATTGACTTAATAAGATGTCCCTGGACCAATGAGTTAAGACCACTCAGTCTGTTTTTTCCATTACCTTGTCTAGAAAGTAGGCATAGGCCAGAGTAGAAATGAGAGAATCCAAATCACAGGATTTACTCCCAAGAACAACATGGACTTTCTCCAGGCGTTTGCTCCTGTTCTGTAACACATTAGAAGACAATTGTAATGAATGACAACGGTAAGAAAAAACAAAGCCCAATCACCAAGACACTTCAAAAGACAAGTTAAATATCAGGCATTGTCCTTAGGTGTAACACTTTTCACCAATGGCTGAAGGAATGCCCTTACTGTGGAATCAGATGTGTTTCCTTGGCTTCACAGCTCCCCAGAAGCCCAAGAAATCTGGGTTTCATAAGAGACCCTACTTTAGAACCCAAACAAGATCTAACCTGACAGAAGTCCCTTTAGCAGCAAAGTAACAGATAAGCAGTTTCATATATATGAGGAAAAAGCTTTTGAAAACACCTCACAAATCTAGTAAGAAAAGCATTTCCAAAGAGCGTGGAAATACACATAGCAAACTATACATAGGAAGTTGTAATTTTAATTTTCCCTTTTTTCTTTGTTTGGCTGAAATCAGTAGCTAAACAAAGCAAGTGGTTTTCACCCTGACTCTTCAGAAGCTGAACAAAGCACTGAGGGCTTTGAGTTGTTCTCACTTGCAAAGGGACTGAGCCTGTTCTGCATTTAACAAAATTAGGACGCTTCTAAACACAAGGAAAAGTGAAGACAGACCAACTGTGTGGAAGCAAAATATTGCAGGGAAGTGTCTACTTTCTTTGTAACTGCACACACAAAATGTAAGGTGATGTTCTTCTCTTGTGCACATCGTTAACGTCAAGCTAGCTGCATGGAAACATTCCAGTTTATTTTCTTTTAATGGGCTATGTTTCTTAATTTGAGCAACATATCTGACTGCTGCTTCAGAACCAAAATACACAATTAAACGTTGTTGTCATATACGTTCATGTACTTTTTGTTATTTTGAATTAGGATTCTGAATATCAAATAAGATTTTAATATTTCAACATAGGTATATAAATAGTATACTATCCTGGATAATTACAAATATGCAATTTTTTTAAATTAACATTTTTTATCTGGCTAATCTTACCTCTATCTGTATGTAAGGAAGAAACTTAGCTCTTTTGCTTATATGAAACACAGCCATTAAAATATCTTTGGGTAATAAAACCAGGACACCTATTCTCCATTCCCTATGTATTGGGAAAGACAGATAGCTTTCTGAAGAGTACAGTACAGGTATGTTCATTTAAGCTGTAGGCCTTCACCAGTAATAAACTGTCTCTATTTTCCTCTTTTCAATATATTTTCTGGTCATATTGTTCTTCTGCACCATACATTTCTGATTGATCTGTCACCCTAAAGAGCAAAAATAAAATTCATGAGTTCACCCTGTTTTAATACTATTCAGTGTATAGAAGTTTTTTCCTTTAGGTTCATCATAACTGCATAGCAAATGACTCAACACTGAAAAAGAAGAAAACTGAGTGAACTGACAAATTGATTATTCAATCTACAAAGTCACCCACCTCTAGGAATCCAGTGCAAGTAACAACGCAAAAAATTGCAAGCCATCTGATGCTGTTCAATATCTATATACTGTGCACCTATGAAACAATTTGCTTCCTGTTGCTCATACTCCACAAAACACTATCCCATATAGAACTAGCAAGGATCCTCAACAGTCATCTGAGTTTCAGTGACGAGTATCAGACCTATTCATGTCATCATGGACATGGTGTTTTCTTTTGAAAAATTAAGAAATTTTTTCTGTTGTCTTTCTCTCAAGCACTAAAATCTGTACACTTGTTTTTACAAGTAATATTTTAGCTGTAGCCTTGTTACACAAGTATATTGTAGCTCTAAAATCGGTAGAATATCATGTGGGAGGAGAACTACCAAAGACAGAAAACCCTCTTTGTCTTAACAGCTTTAAAAGGAAAAGAAGAATTCACATTTCTAAAAAAAACCCAAAACAAGCAACACCACCTCTTTCACTCATTTGTATGTCCTGCCCTCCCTCTTTATTACCTCTTCAGGAATGGAGACAGAATAACTACACAAAAATTGAAGAATTCCAAGACTGAAAGTTTCTGAACACCCTGACTTCTGAAGAAATAAGAAAAGCATAGCTATAGAGAACAGAATACAAAGAGAACATAGCAGAGCAAAAAAGCTCTGGAGACTATCTCTTTGTAATCCAAACAGGTCAACTAACCATCTGAGGATTGATTTTTTTAAACTCCAGGACACAGAATTTCATCAACACATATGAACCAGAACAGACAGTGGAAGGACAGGCCATCTCCTTGGACTGTTCTCAAGAGCTTAACAAGAACTCTGAGATGGATCTTACTAAGCTGAGTTTTTAGTATGACAGTAAGCAGACTACAGTAAGAGGGTATATTTCTTGGTTAGACTGTAAACATACTATCCCTCCAAACAACTGCTGGATTCTTCCAGAATATTTCTGCCCAAGACAAACACACAGTTGAGGTAATGTGCTAGCTACTGTCAATTCTTGCCCAAAGGGAAGGGAATGAAAAACAAATTTCTAAAGGCTTTCAGGAATTTCTGTTGCACACTGCCTTTCTCTGGTCACTCCAGAGAGGATTTATTTTTGTTTCATCCACTACAACTGGTTACTGGAATGACTACCTACCCCTGAGTAAGAATCTGTTAATTTGTACACAACTACACCATTTCACTCCCTAATGTCTCATTTGTGACTTTTAGCAAAGCGGTTTTTGCAACAGGGTTTTTCTAATAAAATATGACAGCTACTTTATTAACATTAAAATACAAAGTCAACCTGTAAGCTGTATTAATAAGTATATTCAAGTTTCTATTTCACAGATTTCAACGTCAAAACTGACCAGAACAAAGAAAGCCTGTGCTTCACATTCTGATGAAGACACACCGATGAGAGAGAAAAGTGATAGCCCGTATCTAGTTTCACCAATCTGAAGAATTTTTGGAGACACCTTCCAATATCAAATCATGTATTACCAAACTGATTATTAATAATAAATTGATACTAATAAAGTTGTAGAATACATTTGGACAGTTAATTCTTCATGTAGTTCTGGAAACTCACAAAGGGAGGAAAACGTAATGAAAACAACCTAAAATGTCACAATTATTAGTAGAAAGCACAAGATTATGTTTGCTATTATTTTCCTAAATGAAATCCTCCATTTTCTGAATATTCTTATCCACACAAGTAATCCATTTTCTCAAAGACAAGTTGGATTTGATGATCTTTATGGGGCCCTTCCAACACAAGATATTCTATGATTCTATGACACACTTCTAGAAAACAGCATAAATTTGATGTAGATAGAAACAGATAAGGCTTGCAGACAATCTCCACCAGCAACAGCTAGAAGGCCCATCCTAGTGTTTGCATTCACATAGTATGTGCTGTTCCATTAGAGGGTTAACAGGAAGATTAGAACCACTGGGCTAAGCAGCAACTCCTCTAAGCACACAGATGTAACTCCAAACCACAGATCAGGAGCTACAGTCTGAAAGCTGTCATGTGCAAAACTGACCAGCCAAGGACATCTACAGGGAAGCACAAAACCAAGCACATGCTATCCCTGACGCAGCTCAGTACGTTAATACTGAATTATTTACTTCCCCATTTCCCAGCAATAGCTACTAAAATAATTCAGTGACACACAAAGATCACACTTGCATAACCTATTCACATGGGACAACATTTGCTACTCCAAGTATCTTTATTATTTGACCTGGGTATTTTTCTGATGCCAGAATCAGAGACACTGTATTTATATTTTAATAGATTACTCAAGACAGCTAGGTGGCATCCCCCCCCATTCTCTTTTAACACAGGAAACCTTCTTGTACTAATAGCACAGATACTTTATCAAAAGCTTAGCGATGACCACAGTCCTACACAAGTGAGAGCAGGTTAAATACTAGTTTATACTGTGCTGCACAGACAATCTGAGATCTGTGCATCGGATAAAAGATCAACTCCGCAAAACTGCAGTGATAAAAAAACTGAATGCTACTGCAAACATTTATCTTAGCACAAATAGATGCCATCTACCAATTCTACCACAGGACTATGAAAGCAACATTTTTAACCCTCAATCTGATTTGCAGCATCTTAGAAGTTGTAGAAGCCAGTACTTTCAGCCTGACATCACTTCCTCAGATAATCATTACTGACAAAAAGACACCATCATCCATGGATAAAAATCATGAGATACTCTTTCAGGAACAACCATGTCGTAGTGGTTTGACCTTGGCTAAATGCCAGGTACCCACCAAGTCACTCTATCACTTCCCCCCCCTTCCCCCTTTTTTCTCAACAGGGCAAATAGGAGAAAGAAAATAAGATAGGAAAAAAAACCCCAACCCTTGTGGGTAAAACAAAAGCAGTTTTAATATAAGCAAAGGGAAGAAAAGGTCTGCGCATGGAAGCAAAAAAAGAAAACAGATTTATTCTCTACTTCCCATTAACAGGCGATGTCGGGCCTTCTCAGGAAGCAGGGCTCCAATACGCGTAGTGGTTGCCTCGGAGGACCAAGGGTGACATCACACACACACACACACACACACACAATCACACACACACACACAATCACACACACACACCCCTTTCCCCAGCTTTATACTGAGCAGACATCATATGGTATGGAATATCCCTTTGGTCAGTTCGGGTCAGCTGTCCCGGTTGTGTCCCCTCCCAAGATCTTGCCCACCCTGTCTCACTGGGAGGGGGGGAAATGTCAGAAAGAGCCTTGGTGCTGTGTAAGCACTACTCAGCAGTAGCCACAACACCAGTGTGCTATCAACACCCTGCCAGCTCCCAACATAAAACACAGCACCATGAGGGCTGCTATAGGGGAAAACCAATTCCGGCTCAGCCAGACCCACTACAAGTCTATAACCACAATGTTGCTTAGTACAACTTTAAAGGTAATCAAAAGCTAGCAAGGACAGCAGTGATCAATCTGAAGTTATGATAAGAGGAATAATTGAATAAATTATTACAAAACTATTTTCAGATTGATTACAATGATATTTTAAGATCAATGGAACCCTCAAAGCAACCTTTGTTTTCATCTTTCAGGGCTTAAATCCAAACTTATCACAGAATCACAGAAAACGATTGGAAAAGACCCTTGAGACCATCATGTCCAACCATCAGCCCTACTCTACAAAGTTCTTCCCTACACCATATCCCCCAACATCTCATCTAAATGACCCTTAAACACATCCAGGGACGGTGACTCCACCACCTCCCTGGGCAGCCTATTCCACTGTCTGACCACTCTGTCTGTGAAAAATTTTCTCCTAATGGCCAGTCTGAACCTCCCTTGTTGCAGTTTAAAGCCATTCCCTCTTGTTCTATCATTAATTACCTGTGAGAAGAGACCGGCACCAACCTCTCTACAACGTCCTGTCAGGTAGTTGTAGCGCCTTCTCTTTTTCAAACTACAGTCCCAGCTCCTTCAATCCCTCCTCATAGGATTTATTCTCCAGGCCCTTCACCAGCTTCATTGCCCTCCTCTGCACTCGCTCCAGCACCTCGATATCTCTCTCGTATTGAGGTGCCCAAAACTGGACACAATACTCAAGGTGTGGCCTCACCAGTGCAGAGTACAGGGGTAAGATCACCTCCCTACTTCTGCTGGTCACACTATTTCTAATACAAATCAGGATGCCGTTGGCTTTCTTGGCCACCTGGGCACACTGCTGGCTCATGTTCAGCTGCTTGTCAATTAGAATCCCCAGATCCTTCTCTTCCAGACAGCTCCAGCCACACCTCCCCAAGCCTGTAGCCATGCATGGGGTTGTTGTGGCCCAAGGGCAGGACCTGGCACTTGGTCTCGTTGAAGCTCATCCCGTTAACATTAGCCCACCGATCCAATCTATCCAAGTCTCTCTGTACAGCCTCCCTATCCTCATGCAGATTGACACTCCCGCTTAACTTGGTGTCATCTGCGAACTTACTGATGATACACTCTATGTCCTTATCAATAAAGATGTTGAACAGAAATGGTCCCCACACCGAGCCCTGAGGAACACCACTTGTGACCGGCCGCCAGCTGGATTTAGCTCCATTGACCACCACTCTCTGGGACCGTCCATCCAGCCAGTGCTTGACCCAGCAGACCGTTTGCTCATCCAGGCCATGGGCAGCCAGTTTTTCTATGAGAATTCTATGGGGAACTGTGTCAAATGTTTTTCGAAAATCCAGGTAGACAATATCCAGAGCTTTTCCCTCGTCCAATAGTCGGGTCATCTTGTCATAGAAGGAGATCAGGTTTGTCAGGCAGGACCTGCCTTTCATAAACCCATGCTGACTACGCCTGATCCCCTGGTTGTCCATTATATGACTTGTAATGGCACTCGAGATGACCTGCTCCATGACCTTCCCTGGCACCGAGGTCAGACTGACAGGTCTATAGTTTCCTGGATCCTCCTTTCTGCCTCTCTTGTAGATGGGCATCACATTTGCCACCCTCCAGTCCAACGGGACCTCCCCACTTAGCCATGATTTGAGGTAAATCATGGAAAGCGGCTTGGCGAGCACATCTGCCAACTCTTTCAGCACCCTTGGGTGTAACCCATCCGGTCCCACAGACCTGTGTGCATCCAAGTGGTGTAGCAGGTCTCTGACCACTTCCTCTTTAATTGTGCTGACCTCATTCTGCTTCCCCTCCCCATCTCCCAGCTCATGAGGCTGGGTGTCCAGGGAACAGCCAGTTCCACTGCTATGAACAGGACACTGCACAAAACAAGCTTCCCTGTGATGTGCTGCCTTTTTTTGTATATTTGGAACAAAAGTACGCTATCCCTCAATTCTCCTATCAGATGTTTTTCAAAAAGCATAGAAAAGAAGTGGCATCCTCTAGCTCAGTTGACACCTTCAGCTCTAACAGACTTAAGTGGAAAGTTTCCTCTGTTAAGTTGGTACCACCTCTTCTGAGGCTGGAGGAACTGTATCTTCAGCTTCCGTGGTTGCTCATGGTTCAGAAATCAACACAAAACCAGCATGAGCTACTGTCTGTTGCTGTGATTTGATTGCTTATCTGTTTCTTCTAGAAGATCAAGGCACAAGGTAGACCTTCCACTGACAGTCCTCACATGATGTTTTAAAGATCAGTGATATCTTTTTCATCCTTCCTGATCTCTACTCTTATTCACTAAGAGTAATTTTATTCTCCTCTCCTTCCCCTCTTGCAGGTCCAAGATACACAATTTCACCAGCATTTTCACTCCTCATGTATAGCTCCCTGAATGGCTTCTTAGTATCTTACTACTACTTATTAACAATAACCTTCCAAAAAGTATACTCTCCATAAAAGCAACTCTGAAGTACGTTCTCCAGGGCCATCCAAGCTTATTGTTTATCTTATAGGTCTGAGACTGCTTCCTGTTCCATCATCTCAGGTACAACTAGTTTGCAAAGTCTACTGATTGCTAATCAGCCAGCTAGAAGAATAGCAGGCACATGGATGCGAGGCTTCCTCTTCCAGGTCTTTCCAAGCAAAGACCTCAGCAGAGAAGCCCACAAGGAGGAAGATGTTTTAGATCCATAAACTCTGAGACTTAGCTGCATTAGGACTAAAATGTGATTAAGTCCTGCAGCTACCACAGCTAAATCTGAGAGGAATCATGAACCCTCAATATCTCTAAGAATTAAAAAAATTAAGAGCTTGATGATGAAACTGGAACTCATAAATTAAACTACGTAAGAGACCAGTGATCCCTCTTAGTGATGATGGGTTTTTGCTTAGCTAGATTAAAGCTAAATTGTAAAATGTATGAACTCTGGAAGCCTGGGATAAAATGAATTAAAGAAATTATGAGAGTCAGAATAACTCAATTCAGATCAGACCTGCACAGATCAACATTCACTTATCATGCCCAAAAAAGAGATTTATAAACATTAAGCTACTTCAGCAATCTAGTAAGAGATCTCTTCTGACACTCTGATACTTATGGTGAAGTAAGTCTTATATCTGCCCAGTTTTCTGGTCTTTAATCACATAAAAGCATTAGTATGGCAAGTCTATCTTTATGCAACTGCAGTCAAAAATACCTTTTATTGGTTCTTATCTTCATCAAACAGCTGAATCATTCAAACATACTGCATATACTGGCAATCAGGCTTGCAAAAATTTTGGCTAGGATATATTACTACATTGATTCATCAAATTAAAATATCCCAGTCAAAAATGACATTGTCTTTTTTTTTTTGTTAATACAGAAGCTGAAATGATCATGCAAGATAAGAAATACGGAAGACTTTCTAGTATAAACAGAAACCCCTACAAAATGCTCAATGTCTCAAGGCAAAAGATGACATTGTTCTTTTCCCTCTCCATACACACACCTTCCACCCACCCCCAACACACACAGTCACACACATCTTTGCTTTCTGAGTCACTGTTTTCTTTTTGCCTCAAATGTCACTGGATTTTCCGTCCTTCAACATTTTGGTGCATGAAATGGGATGTCACTTGTCAAGGATAGCAATTCTTTGAAGGAAGGAGCTATATGGCTCAACAGAAGCATATTAATAAAGAAGAACCTGCAGAGTCACATAATAATACAGTGTCAGATTCCACACTGAAAGCTTTTCCAGCCTTGTGGCTGAAACACTAAGAAAGGAGCACAGTTGCACAGCCATACTTAGCTCTCCTGGAGATGCACAGGGAAAAAGGCTAAACTACCTGGGCAAAGGCAAGATAGTAATAAATACTGCAACTGAGATTTTAAGTAACTTACTTGAAAGAGGATTTTGTATCTACTCAGTAGTTTTGGAATTGTACCTCCAACCCAGCAGTCATTTTGGAGTCCTGCATTTGTCTTACAGCATCAGCCAGTATTATACTTCTGTTGGCCTGAGGGCTTTTAAGTTGATTATCCTCTCCCTTGTCAAAGAAATGGCTTTAAGTCAAGGCAAAGTTAATTTAATATTTTATGCAAAGTTCAAGTTAGTTTAATATTTCATAAGTCTTTTTACTTTTTACTACTATACAAGCTTTATATTGGCCTGTAAAAAAAGGATTGTTTCTTATCGTGATCAGTCTTTGTTTTCCCTTATTTCTGAGGACAGAAGGAGAACTATTGTATTTCTCTGCTGCTGCAATATCACATTTATTATGTACAGTATGTAATATACATCATAGTTTACTGTAATAGTTGTAAAATACATGGTTACGTAGTGAATCCTTCCCTAAGGAACATAATTTGAGAAAATTTCAGGTGTGCCATATTTTAATAATTACCTGTTGGATCTATATTGTACAATGTTGCTTTACTTATGAAACTAAAAAAAAGCTTTTACAGCAAAATCAATCCCACTAGCAGAATAAAATCTAATAAAACAAAAGGGCAATTTTCTAAATCCACACCATCTGCTTTTGTATGGGAGACACAGCCTTTGTTAAGATAAACAAAAGTGGAAGGGTCATAAAAACCTCAATGCAGCCCTCAGAAATGGTTGGATAGGCATAAAATATGACCTGGTATTTTGTGCTGAATAAGATCTGATGACAAAAGAATATGACTAGTCTATAACAAAGACTAGAAAGATGTCTTCACACCTTACTTGTCATGCATATAGAACTTACCTGGGCCCTACTGATACACATATTTTACCGCATTACCTGCACTCCCCTCTCTGATGGTGACTGAACTTCCCTGCACACAGGAAGCTGAACATAGCCTTATTGAACAGGCATTATTGGTCTTCTGAAGTTAATACTTTAAAAACCATATTTAAGAGACAAGAGCTTGCTAAAGAGAGTTTTATTCAAAAATGCTGTTTCCCAAAATCACACTGTTCCACTGAAGCATGCTGATCCTTCAAAATTAATAATGGAAATAAGGCTGGTTAACTATATGGCATGCCAGTCCAGCAAGGAAGTCCTGTTCCTAGATTGTTCCTGCAATTTCCACAAGACTGGAGCTTTCTTTTCCTGTTATTTCTAATCAAGAATTGGCACAGTCAGCTATTGCTGCTGAGAATTCAGTTCAGTATTTCTGCATTACCAACAGGCTTTGATATAGCATTCTGCAGACAGACAAATTTCATACTATTCAAGAAAGAATTCATACCAACTGCAAACATCTACTCTCTTTTCACTTTTAATTTTACAGAATATAACTGCATGCAAGTCTGCTCTGTTCCTGAACTACCTTCTAACTTATCACATACTTTTATTCACATTGCAAAAAATAAAAATGAACAAATGCATCTCTACATGCAATTTTCATTTGAAAAAGACTAGTTGGAGTAATCAAATAATGCAGAGGTGCCATTTAAATATCAAAAGAAACATCACAGAATTAAGAACATCAATCATTATCTTGTTGGCTCCTTTTAAAATTAGATTTGTTCCATCAATTGGTTTGGCACTGATTCTTTTCCATGTTTTATAAGCTCTACATGTTCACACTCTTTTGCTTCTCCAAATTTTTGCCTTTTGGGCCAAATTCTGAGATACCACTTCTACTGGATCATAGGGTGTAAGTATACAGTTTACCAAATAGTATCTGGTTTCCAAAATGGGCATACATGGGTACACATACGTGCCTATGTCCACACACATTTTGGAAGCATGACTTTGGCACCACATTTTGATCCCAATTTTGCTAATACCTCAAGATAAAACTCCCATTAAGTCAGACATATTAAACATGCTTTGTCATTTGTCAATTAAAGAAACTGAAGTTTTTACGATACAAGATTAACAAAGTGAGGAAGGGAAAAAACTTATTTAAATGACCTTAGGCTCAGTAAAGATAACACATTGCTCTTTCTGTCAAGACAAAACAGGAATATACTCTCATATGGCTGAAAAAGGAAAATGTTCCCAGCAGAATGATTATTTAAGCTTGAATCAGCAGTACTTCAACAGCCTGTCAATAGGATTCTCTATCATAGATGTTACTAAATATAAAACTCAAAGTTTCCCGCTTCCTTTTATGCTGCGTTATCTGTTGATCAAATTAATATGTTCTTTGCAGAATTAGTGCTTGCACCTAATAACTGAGTATCAGCAATATAGCATACAGCAATTCGGTTCTGCAAAAGAACAAGTTATATTTCTATTCCAGGTTATCTTTAGTGTCTAAAGCCAGTCACAGCATCTTTGCCTTTTCAGCACAAGTTACAAGACTCCTCTTCCTTCTCCTTCCCACTTGCCACTTAAGATGCAAAGGTGAGACTGGCATGCCTATCAGTTTACAAGACTTGATAGTACTCAACTCCTTTAGGAACTGTTTGGCTTACTAGAGGATCAAGGTGTCCCTTGAGATATTAAAAACAAATTAAAGTAGGGAGCACATTTACCTGAGGAGCAGAAGAACATTAATCTGTCATATTAATTCTATCGGTCCAGTGGTGTGTCAGGAGGTGACTGGTACCAATAATTCCCTACATCATATACTGCAGAAGTTGGATGAAATAGAGAGATCAAAGAGAAAGTGTATTGAAGAAAAAAAGGTAAATTTTTTTTAGTGAAGGCAAGGGAATTCAACTCAAACAATGCATTTCATTTACCTGCCTCTGTCACAGACCTAACATCTGATCTCAAGAGCGTTTAAGAAGCTTAGCTCCTTCTCTAAAATGGTGGAAGCAACTTTGCAACTGAGAATAAATTTACCAAGAGTTAGGAGGCACTTGAACCCTGTGCTGTACAGGAGCCACGGGAGTTGAGCTTCATGTTTCTTACGTCAGTGTAGCCGTTAGGTGGCACACACAAAGTTGAACAGGACACCACACCCTGAAGTGAGCCAACAGTCAAGTAGAAATACCACTAGTGATCATAATGAAACTGAATTTTCTGTTTATATCGACAATATATAAGTAGGTTTTACTCCGGTCTTTCCTTTTTTTTAATTGTATCATCTTGCAATCTCAATGTTTCTTCTAAATTTTTATAATGTGCTATACATAATTATTTGTGACTATACTGCACCCAAATACAATATGCATAGCTACATTTTCATGTTTTCTTTTTGTTTCAGATCTTCTGTGTAAACTTCTGTCTCCTCTTCCTTATGAATAATATTTTAAGTGATTCAAGACAAACAAGTAGTCCATGCTAAAAGTAAAATCACAGACACCATCTTCCCATCATTCTAAAACGTATTACATGCCTTCAGCTGAGAGAGAAAAAAATCGTATCTGGAAGGCATGATGAGGAGGCCAAAGGTGATCACCTCCAATTTTGCCTTTCTTGTTCAACAGGGCTTTATCATACCATAATTCTAAAATGTCTTTGGCTTTTTACCCACTCTCCGGTAAGACTGCCTCAGAAAAGACGCAGTGGATTTTTTTAACTTTAGTATTATTTAGTCACTATTTCTTTTTCCACACTGAAAATCAGAAACCAATTAACAAGTACTCCTCTGCTGTCCTTTATGTCTGTTGCAAACACCGTTCTCCAAAATAATTTTCCCAAAAGCCCTTTCTTATTATTGGCAGCTTCTTTCTCCATGAAGGAATTCTATTACTGTGACATGTTGAAGTCCAAGTGTCTTCGCGAGAGATAGATGTTGGGTTGATTTGCTGCAGAAGCTGAGCACAGATTAAAAATTATATTTCAACTTTATGCTTGTTAGTGAAATGACAGTGCACTAAGAAACAAACACTCATACTGAAATTTGATTTTACAAAAACAATCTATTTTTTGATTTGGAATATTATGAGAATAGAAACACATGCTCCATTATGAGAAGCCACTGCCTTTTTACTCGTACAGTAATTGGTTATGTCTATACTGTTGAGACCCCTGAACTGCCCTCACCATAATACTAATATCATAGCCATATACATATTGCATACGAGAAAGAGAAAATGCATAAGCTCAATCTTGTATTATTTTTAATATTCATAGGCTTTTCAGCATATGTCTAGTCACTAATAAACTTAGAACTTGCACTGTTCTTATGTCTAATACTCTTTTTTACATGGATGACAGTAGAAATTTGTAAGTAATTTATTTAGTAAGTTAGGTTTAGTAAGTAGGCTAGGGACTGAAGGGATATGGTACCTCTTGAATCCATACGCAAAGGATGTAATCCATACATCAGAAATCTCCATGTACGGAGTGATGCTCTTTTTCTGATCATTTGGGCTGTGTCTGAGTTTCCAGTCTGCTCATGAAATCCAAAGAGGCCATTAACAAAATGACACCCTGAGCACTTCTTGGAGCAGTCTGACACCACCTTGGTTGATTTGTCTCAGGAAGAAAGCCTATTCAGTTGCTCTCCACCATGACCCTCCCCTCCAGCACAATCAAAAAGGCATAACCCAACACCTATGTCAATATTGTTGAACTCAGACCTTCACACACATTGAGATGACTGAGATCTTCTCAGTCAATCATGTTCTCTCTTGGATTGGCCATCTTCTGCCAGCAGAATCAGTGCAAAAAGGTAGTGCTGATGTCTCCAAAGTCAGACACATGAGATTTAAGGGCTAATCCTGCATTCCATTTCATCAGCTAACTCTAGTGCATTTCTTCAGAAATCAATAATCTTCAACATATCATGTATTTTTCCTTTTCTGCATTCCACGTTCCTATGCACATTCCTCTTGTGATGGCAAGCAGCATCCACAGACCTTTCCAAATTGCTATTAGTTGACAAAGTATGTTTCAGCATAAACATTATCCAAAACCTTTTCTGAATCAGACTTCCCCATCTATCCTTGAAGCATTAAGTCATTCAAACATATTTCCTTGTTACCATTTGGCTCACTGCAGATTTTTCCTGTGTTTTAAGCACACTATTGACTGCATTAAATAACCTCATAATCACATTTAAAGGCTTAGTGATCTAGTGCCATCAATGTACTAAAATATACGATAACAAATGCAGTCAGCATTTTCCATACCATATGCTTGTAAATGTTATTCTGCAGGGAACCAATTAAAACTATGGAAAATTTGGAACACAGGCATATGGAACAAAACAAAGCAACTTATCTTGTCACCATGGTGCTTGCTCAGTACATCGATTAGGGAATGGTGATATTATAGGACAAACAAATGCCACTTTAATTAAAGTGTGCTGAAAGGCAATATACAGTAGCAATCTAAAACATTCATTTTTGCTGTGCTGATGCTATTTTTCCTTCTAATGAGATAGAACAGGTAAAATACACTCCTGTAAAAACAAAAAAGTCCACAAATATTCCTGTTTAAAGAAATGCAACACCAACCCTAATTTATTGAAAAGTTTCCTTTTTTAACATTCAATGACAAAAGGGTAGGAAACTGAGAGAGTGTTTGGGTTTCAGGGAAAATGTTTAAAATACTGCTAAGGATATAACATGTTTCAGGGAAAATATAAGTTTGAGCAGGGACTTACTCCTTAAATGTCTTTCCACAAAAACATAGTGCATCAGAGAAAACACTGAATCTAATCCTTGTATTTGTCCAGTGCAATTGAAAATGGAAAAATAGTAAAAACTGGAAGAAATAACAATCACTTTGAAAAATATCCTCCAGAGGAAGTAAAAAGTTATCACAAGGTGGAATCATGATTACCTGCTATGCCTGGAGCAAGCTGGGAAAGATCTACAGGAGGGTATATGCTCAAATCTGCATTTCCCATTCCTTCTTGCACTTCACATTTCAGCACTGCAATAGTTAAAGTCACACAGAGCATGCAAGACAGTGCCCATTACAAAGATTCCCCAAAAAAGTAAGAACCTAGAGATTACATATTTTGGGTAAGACTCCTGTCTTATTAGTCTTTTATAGTGCCAATGACACCTTGAACTGACATACAGATGACAATACTGCAAACAGTATTTATGGTGATGATTTATTATTGCTCCTCTGAATCACAGCTCCATTTCACATTATTTTGTGTTGATGTAGAACATATGTGTACCTGAGCCATGTTTTAAATTTAACACACTGGGTCAACTGATACAGGAAAAAAAAAGGAACAAATCACGTTAATTCTACCTGCCATCACAGTAATGTTCCAGCACAGTCAAGATCTGTCAAGCACCACAAAACAATAAACACATCTTTCTCATATAGAGCTATAGGCAGATTGTCACTGTAGTTACCAAAAAAACCTCACCTTGAACAGAGGTGAGAGTTTCTGTAATGATAAATAGCCGATTGATAGTACAGACAGACTTCATCTGGCACAGCAGTTCAATTTCAACTCATAAAAAATATGTTATATAGAGAAGAACTACAGAAATAGAGTATACAGAATTAAAAATGATCTTCATGGTGAGCATATCAACTATTGCTTTTACAAGTATGGAAAATAATTGACAAATATAATTTAAAGTGTAATTACAAAGTAACTTGAAGCACTGTTTATATTATAAAGCTATAAAACAATTTCTTTAAAGATATGTTATGCCACTCATTGCTGTTAAAAAATTTGGTAAGCATTAACAGAATATGAGAACAAGGAACGCACCTAGAAGAAGGGTTTTTTGTTTAAGGTTTGGCTCAAGTTCATCCATTTTGCTTAAGGTTTTCACAATGTATTATTTCAAATTTTATTAAGCAGGAGGAAATAGTAGATATAAATTGAAAAAATCATGTATGAAGAGACACTAATGTCTGATTAAGTAAGACACCCTCTTCAATGATAGTTTTGCTGAATCCTCTCAGTTAACACCAAAATGGGCAATTCATCATCCCTGGCAAATCTGCTGCCCTAACTAATCAAAAAGATGGCAAATATTTTGGGAAAAAATACAGTAATGATGAACAAAATAAATTACATTAATATTTCAGCTTTACTTATCAATTGACAGACCAACAATATCTTTTAGTTTTACATTTGACACACAATGATGTATTTTTAATCTATGGAAAACACTGATAACTCTGACCTCTCCCACATAGAGACTTGATTGATTTTCCTCAACAGTCAAGCTCTTGGTTTTCAA
This sequence comes from Strix uralensis, assembly GCF_047716275.1. Lineage (NCBI taxonomy): Eukaryota > Metazoa > Chordata > Aves > Strigiformes > Strigidae > Strix > Strix uralensis. Next base: position 80,223,238 of record NC_134012.1, on the reverse strand, counting down.
TTGAGGAACAGCAGCACCCATTGACTTCTGTGTCTGCTGTAGCTAAGAACAAAGGGTCCAAAGGTAAGGAGAGAGACCTAAGCTACCAAAGAACAATCTGCTTCCTCTCAGGCTAACACGTTACTTCCACCAAATCACGGAGCTCTAAACTCACTTAAAGTGATTCTGAAGGTAAAAACATGCAAGAACACAACACCCCTCCTAGGGGACCTCTTGCACAGACAGAAGTCCTTAAACCTCTGGGAGTGGGGGGGAAAAACGCCAATCAACCGACAACACAAAACACACCAAAAAACCCCAAACTTAAGTACATAAAAGGGACCTACGCAAGCCAAAATATCTGATGCACAAGACTGATCGCAGCAGCCAGACCCACACCTGCCTACTGCTAAAGTCTGAGAACACTGGTACGGCATTTAGAACTTGCTTGTAATTAAACCCTACCTCAGTGACCAGCAACACAACATACTCATCAGAAGGACAATTCCTGTGTTTCCTTCTATGAGAATGCTGCAACACATGAACTAAAATTCCTCTGTATTTGCAAGGTGTTCAAGGTGTTAAAAAGAGTGATCTATCACCCTTGGAGATACTGACAAGCATCCAGTTCAACACTTGTCAGAACAGGAACAATGGTAACTTTAGAAACTGGTGATGATTTCATGGATTTGCAGTGTAAGGTCACTCCCTGTTCTCAATCTGACATTTCTTTAGCTTATTATTTCTGCTTAGTTAATTGCATAAATCTCAGCAGGTCAGAGGACCATTACACAGCATTTTATGTAATATAAGCATTCTGCACTGAAAGAACAAGAGAAATAATTATGCGTAGCTTGCTTTCCCTTATACAGAAGCATGTGCTGGCCTTGTATTGCTGTTGAAAGGATATCTGTTCAGCATTAATGGAATTAGGAAAGTCTGTTAAAAATAAATACGGCATAATTATTTTCTTTCTTTTACCAGCTAAGTAGAACAATATTTTTTCTCAGGATCAGTCAGAGAGAATAAGGTATAACGTCAACATATTTATATGTGGTCGTATTTGAACATTTTAATCTCTGTCTCTAAATGGAGTTCATATGTATAAATACCAACAATTACTTGCCATTCCTGAATAAAAAAGCACATCAGGTCTTAAAAGAACATACTGACTTAAAAGAGATTTGAGATATTCCACTTACATGATTTTTCAAACAGATTTGTAAACCCTTTAAATTTATACAAGGACCAACCTGCAGAGGCTTTGTGATTTGAGGCATCTATTACAGGCACAGCAATGTATGAGAAGCAAATTTTGAGACTGAGGTCTACTTTTAAAAATAGACTGTTGTGGCTATCAGAGAAGATTCATGTCCACTTGCTGAAGTCACATGAATATTGCATCCCCATGATTTTAAAACCAGCCTTACAAATACACTGTAATGATTTCCACCAATTTGGGAAACCAGGATACTAATAATTATGGTAGTTAGTGTCACAGTTGGTATCCAAATAAAAAGTTTAATTTGTATTTAAATTTTTTCTTTAAAAACAGCATATAAGATATACAGATAGCAACATACAAACACATTTTAAAAGCATGACATAAAATACCTGTTTTCTTAGAAAAGTATATTGCGAAGCATTTGGGCTGTACAACATGTTTAAGGTAACATTAGCAAGAAAAATTGCAGTTTTTACTCTGCTGTCATTCAGCCTGTGAAATCAATTAATGTGATACAAAGTTATGACTGTCTTTAACAAGAAGAAACTCAAGATGCCATTTAAAAATGAACAACACCGGCAAAGTTTTTAACACAGTTAAATGAAATTTACACCTAACTGCTCCTCAAGAATGGAATTTTCAGGAACACTTCAGCAAAAAAACAACATTCACAGAATGTAGAAAATATTTAAATGACAAAATCTCTTAATTAACGTATAACTCCTCAGAAAAAATTACAATCAGATTTAGAAGTCTGAATACTTTGCAAGTAGTAGAACACAGAAGACATATCATTGCTGCCTAAGCACCTCCTTCACCTGTCATGGCTAGATGATACCACTAACATGGCAGTACCCAAATATTAAACTAGCAGATACTTTGCATAAACATTCTGAAACACAAAGAGGGGAAAAAAAGAAAAAAGGCAACACACTTCAGAAATTCTGTCCAAAGCAAACATAGCAATATGGTACTGTTCCCATGCACAAAAGTGCCTTTTTTAACGAACATTATGTAAGTGCAACTGATTCTCCAAATACACAGATCTGACGTTAATAACAATTACAGCTCAAATGGAACTTCAGATTAAAGCTGCAGAAAGAGCATGAACATTAGCATCTTTCTGGAACAGTATTAGTATGTTACTCCTATTTCCTCCAAAATATGTTTGGTATTGCCAGAGTGCTGAGCTGTGCTAGTGCTACTTACTCGATATGTCATTACTGACCTCAGTAAAGATACTTTGCCCTTTCTTCAAACTTTACTGTACAATTTAGCCAAGTTCCCATCTCCACATTACCAAAAGTATTAACTTAATTTTTCACTTTTAAATGTCTTTCACTATTTTAAAATATTCCTACCTTTTATGTTTTGAGGATTTACAGATTTCTGTGAAGAAAATAAACTAAATTCAAATGTCTGTGATGGGATGAGGTTACAGTAACCTTCATGGAGGACAGTTTTATTTTACCATCAAAAGGTAAGACTCTTAAATTACAGATACAGAAGTGCCCAAAGGTATGAACTTTGGATACTTTACATGTTGAGTGTATGCGTGTACATATTCATGCTGGCTGTGTTCGGTACTGCAGAGTATCTGCATATCCTCCTATTCAATAACCTGGAATATAAGAGAACTACTTCTACTGCTTAGGAATTAATGGTCCACATGGAAATTGTGTACAGAGAGTGATCCTGTTTCCCATCCCCTCCTCAAAGACTGTATGATCAGTCCTTTGCATGTTTGCTCCAGTTCTCCTCACTACCAGCACTGCAGATCCAGAACTAATTACACCCAACTCCATTTCCACTCTTCTACAGGTTTCCTGATACAGCAGCTATACAGGCCTGAGGACAGGGACAAAAAAGGTATCACATCTGACTTACTGAGCACATTTACCTTATGGACTATCATTAGCTAAAAAGAACTGCACCGATGTTCTGTGTCTTCCTTCTTCTCCCCCCTGACAGCAAGACCGAATCAAGGACTTGGGACTAATCTCTGTAATTAAAGAGTAGATGATAAAGAGCTGAAATCAGATTTGTTGATTCTTTCCTCCAGGGACACTTCAAAAGGCACACTTACAAAAGAAGTGTTTTAAGAGATAGAGACTAGACAGCTTTAATATTAGGTGCTAGATGACAGACCACCCTGTCAAAGATAGAAATAACATTGTGGCTCATCATGGGCTTCTTCAGAATGAACAGAAAAACCCTTCTTCTCATGGACCATTCAGCAGCAGAAGCTACGAGCACCGAAGAGGAGAGGGAGGGGAAAATCCATCTCTCTGTGACAGGAAACACCCCACTATTTCCAACTTACATTTGGTTCCCCTGATTTACACTGCTCTCTGGCCTCCCAGTACAACTATCAAATCTATATAGGTGTTTTTATAAGGACTTGCCAGGAAAAAGACCTAGTTACTAAAGCTCAGTGGGTTTGAGCTATTTTAAACTTTATGCATGTTGATTTATGTTAATTAAATGCCCTCAGAAACATTTGCAATTATGTAAAGCTGGGCCCCTGAAATTAATATTTTTCTAACAATAGTAACTAAAAAACTGCAAACAGAGAATGTAAGCATAGGGAAAGGAGGAAGTTTTCAAGACTCAAGTCAAGTTTACTTAGATTCTTGACAAAACCAGGAACCAAATGGGACACTTCTGTATTCAATAAATAATACCTCTCATATTATCACTCTAATTCCCACTTTTTTTACTTTTGGGGGTTTTTGTTGTTGTTGTTGGGGGCTTTTTTTGTGATTTTCACTCCTTGGCCTTGACCCTGTCTCACTCTCCAATCATTTCAAATAAAGTTCCATGATTTCCATCAAGCTATTCCTAACTTAAAAGTGTCAGACATAATTTGGTTCAAAATAGTACTCAGTGTTAATGCACAGGGATAGAATAGGGCTTGCAAGTACCCAAGTATTCTATAAAGAAAGTGCAAAAAAATTCCTTTGTCCTGCCTATTATCTATTCTTACACACTTTTGGTTATTCTTCTGATTACTGCAGTGCTTTTTAACTCTCACTGCACACAATATGCTCTTCTGTCTATCACTTATCAATCTAACTCACATCAAATTATCACAAAAATGGGTTACTTTCTAAACATTCAGAAATGTGTTAAGGGGTCCTCAAAACAAATACAACAGCTTGCTACTCTTCAAAAAAAAAAGGCATATTTTAATTATAAAGCATGCCACTCCTTAGCTTCTCTGGACTGTCATAGATGAATAGCCTATTGTGTGGGCTAAACCTCTTTAACTTGAAGATAAATTATCTTTCAGCTGTAGCTGTGTACAGTGTCAGTGACATCCAGTCACCTGTTCTGTTTACTGCAGCTGTGGATTCTGCTGGGATCTCTGGAGGATGGAGCTTAGCCTCTCCTGTTAAAAATGACAGTCAGTTGATTTGAAATGCTTTCTCAAGACCTCGGATGCTCTGAATATATCTGTTAATGACATACTTATTAATATACAGCCTTGAAAATACACATAAGAGCATGTCAAATTATGACTACGTGGAAGAACAGATCTATTTTAGATTTTGTAGAAAAGCCTCCAAAAATTTTTTTACTATATTTCTTTTAGTTTCAAAGGAAGAATTAAAAGCTCTTCATATTTCATAGAATCATACAATATCTCAAGTTTGAAGGGACCCATAAGGATCATCAAGTCCAATTTCCTGTTCCTCACAGGACTACCTAAAACTAAACCATATGACTAAGAGCATTGTCCAGACATTCCTTGAACTCTGACAGGCTTGGTTCTGTGATCGCTTCCCTGGGGAACCTGTTCCAGTGACTGACCACACTCTCAATGAAGAACCTTCTCTTAATGTCCAATCTGAACTTCCCCTGAAGAACCTTCTCCTAATGTCCAATCTGAACATCCCTTGATACAGCTTCATTCCACTTCCTCGTGTCCTATTGCTGGCCACCAGAGAGAGGAGATCAGCACCTCCTCCTCTGCTGCCCCCCCCTTGAAGAACTTGTAGACTGTGATGAGGTCAGTCCTCAGCCTTTTCTTCTCCAAGCTGAGCAGGTCAAGTGACCTCAGCTGCTCCTTGGAAGTCTTGTCCTCGAGGCCTTTAAATTTTTCCTTCAAATCAAAGTGAAAATAGAGCATTAAGAGTAACTCATTCCTTGAAGAGTTTTTGTCAGAAAGGCAAGAGCTATAGCATACTATAGAGGCATAAGGAAACTCTAGTTTCCCTTTCTTTAGAGGTGTAAATTTACCTAAGAGGACACTATTTCTAATACCTATGAAAGACACCAACCAGACCAGCCTAATTCAGTAAGGCCTCCATCCCTGCAACCTCAGGAATTTTCCTGCACATCTCAACAATTCCTAAGAACCTCCCTAGAGATGAGTGGGAAATACAACACACTGCACCCCCTTGCATCACCAGAGCTTGACACCAGTTATTCTTGATGGAAGATGCACTACAGCATGCATATGACTGCACATACATGCACGCACACGCACAAAACACAGACACCATGGTTGGGATTAGGCATTTAAGGCAGAGAACTCTGCCCAAAGGCTCCCTAGGCTATTAACCCACTTGCAGAGAGAGAAGGTTTGAGTTTCCCTCTGTGCGTGCAAGTGACAAGAGAGCGTGAGCACGTGAGCAAGTGAACTAGATGAAAGTGTATTTTAATAATGAAGGCTAATTGAAAACTGGTAAGGCTGGGATGTCAGATTAGAAAACCACATCCAGTGTTTACACCTTCCTTCCAGTTTCCTCTATCTTGGCTTCTTTCGTTTTGCTAACATATATGCTCTCCACCTAAAGGATCTATATAGTCACTCTGGAAACTGGAAGGAAGGTGTCACTCTGGAAACATTAAAATCCAAACCTATACTTTAAAGCGAATCCCATGTTCTCACAATGCAATAAATCTGTAACAGACATTTTCATGCGTCAGAGAGATTTTCTTACCTTATAATGCCTGGACTGCAGTCTATTACATCACTTTTTAAGCTTTCAAATTGGACAGAACATGTCAGATTACTACTCCAGCTGTAACTTTTCCTGTTACGCCACAGGGCTGCTGCCTCAGCTCAAAACAATGCTATGAAATACTGCTAAGTTTTTCCTGTTTTCTGCCATAAGCCTAGCACTTCTTAAGCAGAATTTCTTGTCTCTCGATTACCCATAAACTCAATTTGTATAAGCACTTCTGATTTATGGAACCAAAGAGTAGATACTGCTCTTACAGGCTGATGTTAATTCACTATCAGTAATTATTATCTGGTTGGAAGAGAAGCAGCTAGATTTTAATCACTACATAATATGGCAACTAACTAGGTTGCTTTTTCTACATCATCATCAAACAGCACCAATCTAAGCTCTGAAAAATGGAAATGTGCAAAGAATGAAAATTAAAATCTAACTAGCTTAAAAGGTAAGTGATTAAGCACTCAGTTAACAATGGAGGATATATGTAATTAAGCAGGGCTAGAAAGATTCAGAATGTCATTTCACATCTTGTTTAGCACCCTTGCTTATTTTCCAGTGCAGCAAAATGCAAAGAGAAATAAAACCTCAGAGGCAGTCAGGACGAACTGTCTGGTTCTCTAGTGTGTTGTAAGATAGAACAGAAAATGGCAGTTCATAAACAATCATATGTCAAAAGGCTAATTTATCCTAAACATTGTAAGACACCCAAAAGAACCAATCTGTATCTCATGGTTTGGCACAGAAGGAAAAGACAAACTGCAATATTACAAGCACTTGTGGAGAACTGCAAAGTACTTTACCTACAGTGTGCTGAAACCGTTGAAATTTACTGAGACACTATACTAGTTTCACATACACATTTGGTATGTATGCCCCCCTACCTAAAAGTCACATGGCAGCATCATGGCTCTGACTACGGAATATCCTACTGGCAGGAAAGGAGAAAGAGCAGAGAGAAAACAGGAAAAACAAAAAAGAAATTAAATATATAAATGAAGATCTCATTCCTTTCCCCTCTTTGGAAGCTACAAAGTTGAGGAGAAAAGGAAGCAAGAAGGTAAGTTGACCCGATTATTGCTGTCTGCATTAAAAGAGATCATTTTTACATTTAGTGTTCCATTTTAGCACACTGAAACCAGTCTCTTCTGTCTTTCTCAGTATAAACATAAATTAATGTTACCAGAACTGGCATTACCCTGTATTTTCACCACTGTAACACAGAGCAGAACTTGAATTCCCAATCTATATAAAAAAGTTGCAAGGCATTTGACAGCAAGAAAATCTCAAATATGTTCTACAAGATGGTTGGAGAAAAAAAAATAGAAATCCTGGGAAGTTTTCTCAAGCAATGGTTTCTGCCACCATAGACAATTTGGCAAAGAGACACATTAAAATTATTTTATATGGGGACAGATATGGAATACAGAAATGGCATATAAACTGTTTCCACAAGTGAGCCATATACTTTAAATTGCTCTATTTCCAAGAAACAAGACCTCAGTATTTTCAGTCAAGCAGACTTCGTAGTCTTCATACTTACTTAAATTTAACTAAAAATATTGTGTAGATCAGTTCATTTTCTCTATCAACTGTAACTTGTGTTTTATTTAGAATCTGTAAATAAATCATCTTTTCAGACCATGAGATTGTAACTGGTCTGATTCTCACACAGTATGGGATTTTAAGCAGTTTAAGTTAATGGCTGTTTAGGTTTGATTTCATTGGTTGTTTCTTTAAATGAAGGCTCAACACTCTGATACTGAGACAGGCTCATACCAAGAACTATTGCTCAAACTGCAAAACAAGTCAACCAAAAGACTTCAGACCCAGCCCTAGAAATCCCTCTTCCACTGTGCAAAAGCTGCCAGTTGAAAACTGTGCAATGATTTTGAGAGGTGAACAAATAGCTGCTAAGATTAGACCTTAACTCATTTTCCTATGTGATCTAAACCAGGATATGAGTCCATGTCTCTGGAGATGAAAGACTAGAACTCCAATCTGAACCACTCTCTCATCCCTGGAATGAATGCTCTAATGCAAAGTTACGCCACCCTTCCAAAGAATAAATGAACTGCCTTTGCCTTCCTCAGACTGCTAATGCTGAAGTTCTAGTGTGCATCAAATTCTCAAGGAAAAGAAAAAATTCCACACTGTAGCATGGAACTCTTTTTATATGAGTTTATGTAGCTAGCCTCTCAGAATATGCAGAAAGTAAAGAATTGTACAAAGCCATCCCACACCTCTCCCTCTCATATACAAAACAACTTCTATGTAAAAAATAGCCAAGATGCATCATTTTAAAGCTGGCTGCAGCAACTGCATAGTTTATCTATCATTAGCTTCTACAGTTGCAGCATATCACGCAGCATATCACAAAGAGAAACACACACCATTTCCCTTAGGGTGGCAGAGAGGAAGTATATAATCTCTTACCACAGACTATGCCTTAGTGATACGATTCAGCCTATTAACCCCTCACAAACTGAACCGGTAATTAATTTTGAAGAAAAAAAATATTGAGGTAAACTTGAATTACAGTATGTTTGCCAGTGAAAAAACTACCACAGCTACTATCTCAACTAAGTCAAGTGAAACAACAGCTAAGTCCATCTTTTCAGAATGGGAAATTTTGTATGTTTTCTGCACTAAAGTTATTTCAATTGATTGGGTAATTTCCATTTTTATGTTTGCTGAATTAAAAGACCAAAACCTCAATGCAACACAGAAACAAATACAAAAACAGAGAGAGAGGCCATAAGTGAAACAGTGGTTTTAAATTCGTATCCGGTCTTTTAACTTGATAAGGCTATCCACTTCAGACATGTATAAAATACATACAGGAACCTGGCAGGCTAACCTATCCAAGATTTCCTATTGACCTAAACCTCTTAAATGCACAATAAATAGATACATTACGTAAAGCCACTTGCTCTTCTGAGTAATGTGAATGCTCAGGATACAATTTAGAACAGATTTATTTGTAAGAAAACTAGGTAAACATAAATGAAACTTCTATGGACTGCATACATGCATTGTCAAAAATTAGTAGTATACTTTTCCAGCAAGTTAACCTATCACTGCACTCCATCTGACTCAGCTGTAATCCAGCCAGGACTGCAAATGACTTTGAGTGATAATACCTTTGTTAAGTGAAAGAAAGGTTGCTGAATCAGTCAACTTATCACTTGCCAACTGTCTATTTTTAGGAGAAACTGTCCCTCCAAGTGTTTAGAAGTTTACCATTATCACTGCTTCACAAAGAGCCAAATGGAGCAATCCTGCTTCTCATTAAAAAAAAAAAAAAAGCAAAATCAAAAGAAAACTTCCTTTCTTTCCTCCTATCCCACTGACTGCAGAACAGCACAGAAGGTTCACCAAACAGAATATGCTTTTGTCAGCACACCAGCCAGACTCTGTGTCTCCATTTACTTATAAAAGCATGGCAGTATCTGAAAAAACAATTCAGAGGTTTCTTCCTCCCTACCAACTCATTTTTACTCAGGATTTTTTAATCACTATGGTGCAAGAGTAAGAAAGTATTTATTAAGTAAAACAATTCTTATGCTCTGTATTACAATGTAGCATAATAAGATTAACCATCAGGAAAAAGGTCACTTCAGCATGATGGTCTCAATTAAAGGCTAATTCAGCAGCTAACTTGGTTAGTTAGTGTCAGGCACTGTACACAGACCCACTTCCACACAGTACACTAAACCAGAATCAAAGCTGTATCAATTATGAAAAGACATAAACACAACTATTGCTGTCAAAATACAGTAAAATCAGAATTTCCTAAATAGTAGAAAACAGGTAAATCATGTCAGGTATACTGCAAAATCTCACTGTGCTCTAGACAGAAGTTGACACAAGGAGGCTTCAATTAATAAATTGAGTCTAGAGGGGAATGTACAAAAGCAGGTTATGACTGTGCAAGATGGAACTGGGCCAGTGCGTTAGGTCCATCAGATACAGTAAACAAGGAAAGAGAACTATCTGACATCATCCAGACGTCATCATCATTGTTTCCTGAATTGTTCCTAACCTTTTCACTGTCCGTCCTCTGTCCTTACTGTGCTGCGATCTATTCGTATTTGATTAGAACAAGTGATACCATGCCAGTTGTTAAGAACCTGTCTAACTGTGGCTGGCACAGGGCTCTCTTCTTAGGAGAAAAAGAATATAACAGGAATCTTATCAAGTCATTTAAACTCTGAGCCTGATCTCCCTCAGGACTCCAGGCTGGCAAAAGGTGCTGCTCCAGTTCTGTTCCTTTCACACTAAAATCCAACACTTTCTCTCCACCTTCCTGGCATAATTTCACCATACACTCCAACTCACATGGCTAAAACGGACCTTTTACTGTGCCTCTCGCTTACAGGGACATATGTAACAGATATACAGGGATTAACAAAACTATCCTGCTCATCACTCCAGCCCATAATCTTGCCATCATGTTCTGTTTACACACACACATCCCGCCTATTGCAGTACGAAATGGTTTTTTTCCCTCATCAACCTCCCCTATCTACCCTCCGAGCTAACACTCTGGTTATCATTACCTGACGGTTTAATAACATAAACGTTACTTGGCTTCAGCAGAGGTAACCTAGCAGCTACCAGAATCATGCCATAGAAAGCCTTCCCCTAGTCTGTGGCTCCGACCCTGCCATATTGGCTCTGTCCCTACAGGTCTCTCTCCCCTGTCTCTCCTTGCTCCAACACATTAAATGGAATCCCTAAACTACATGTTTAAACCTTTTCAAACCTTCCTCTGCTTCATCTATCATCTCCTATTCAGTAATGAAATGTTAACTTTTATCTCCAGACAGTCAATGGCAGAGGAATGGACAATAATCAGATCTTCTCAATTCCTCCTGTGTTGTCCTATGCTTAAAAGATATCCTTCCAAACCTCCCCATCTTCCTTTCTCTAACTCTTACTCAAAGTTGCCCTTTACAAAAGTGCTAACAAGTAGGTTAGGATACATAAATGTTATCACACCTAACTATTACCAACTTACTACTACTTTAGATTTATCTGTTTCCTCCTACATGTTTTCCAACTCACTGTATGGACTTTTTAAGACAGGAATTGAATAGATTTTTATAAAGTATTTGAATAGCATCTAGCACAACAGGATCCTGGTCAATATCATGGTACCACACCTAAATAATAGTATGGGTAGTAAATTGATGTATACTGCACTGAAACGTCTTTGGAATTTATTTCTGTGTAGAACAATGAACAAAGTATGTCAGCTATGCATGCACCGATTCAACACCCAAAAAGGTATTCAGGATAGAATTTGGCTTAATCTTGACTAATCTGATGTACTTCACCTCCTCCAATGGAAAATTCACCACGATGTGCTTTATTCTTCCGTTTCCACTCTTCTTTTTTTTTGTGAAAAAGGAGAAAATATCACTGCCCCAGAGACTGATGAAAGGCAAGGTATGGAGGCTATCATTTAAGAATGTTATTTCCATCCTCCAAAACCAAGAAAATCCATAGGGGAAAAGCATTTTTAATTCTCAGTTTCAGCTATGTGTTTGTAGTCTGTATTGCTTTAGTAGAACTGTAAAAGGCCATTAAATCACCCAATATATTTTGTTAAAGTAGTTTTACATATGTTCATCCAATTCAGGTTTTATCTTGGTTTGCTTTTACAGAGGGGCTTCCTCTCCTTCCTCTGGGAGAATGCTCTCCTAGCTAAAAGACCTAATTTTCAGTAAATATTCTCTTGTTATCAAGCCTCTGCTGACCGTTCTGCAATTTCTTATTTATACTTATGTACATGAATGAATGATTCCTTCTTTGCATTGCTTTTAGCATCCCATAGATCCAGACTGCTCTCATGTCTCAGCTCAGCAGTAATTGAATAAGGTTCTAAGTTTAGCTCATTTTTATTTCCTTGGAAGTCAATTCTTTAAATCATTTTGTTATGATTCTCTGAATTCTTCCTCCAGTTAAGAAATATTTTTGGTTATATGGTACCCAAAACAGAAGGAATCATTCCACTTCAAACTGCATAATGGTGAAAAAGAGACAGAGTAAGTCTACAGGACATAACCATCCGCAATAAAGATGTGTATGTATAAACATACAAAGGTCTATTACTGCCTTACTATGGCATATGAACACTGTATCCCAAAATTGCATTTTTTTTAACACTTACATTATCCTAAAAGCACATCTTACTTGCATTACAGTGACACTCCCATCTCCATCTTCCTATTTTCATGCTCTCAGATTTTTCTCCTCATATTGAATGTATATTTGGAATTACTCTTCAACAGAATTTTGCAAAATATTTTTCTTTCACTCATCTCTGTAAGTCCTTTAATATTACTGTATCTGCTCAGTGTGGTTCACACTATTCTTTGTTTAGATATTTATCTCAGAATTACATTAGTCTAGTGTTTACTTTTTTCTCCACATTATCAGTGAACCCTGACTCTGAAGTTCCTGCTGCAGAGTACATGGTTTCTTCTGACTGATTTAAGGAACAAAAGGTTAATCAGCTGTAAGACTCAGATTCTGCAACATTTTTAGGTGTATATACAACTTACACATGTGAGTTTTACAGCTGAAGTCAGTATCATTACTCATACTCTTAATTCTGCACATACGGTAAGTGCCCTGCTAAATGGAGTCAAGTCCCCTGTGTGCTGCTGGATTACTGCAAAGATGATACATGAAAGGGTGAGACTTGATTCCTTGTCTTAATGCTTGAAAGCTTTTACACCCCTCTGCTTGGATAAATTCATCAGTTTCTGTGAAAGTAACTTCTGCTTCACTCCTGTAATGTCTTTCACTTTCCATAAAGCCACCACTTTATTCCAGCTAAATCAAATGTTATTTTCAAAGTAACCACCACCTATCATAGAAAACAAAACTCCAAATAGACAAAAAAAGGCAGTATGAATAAACATGTAAGTGACTCAGCTTGTTTTTAAACTGTGGTCACATAAATCTGCTCAAGTCATGCCATCATCACTAACTGTTCTTTGAACTTCTTTGCCTCAGAAACAAGCACAGAATTCATTTTTCATATATATCAAAGCAATGCCTTGGAAGCCTTTTCCTAACCCTATTCTCAAGGGCATCTCACTGGTCATGAGTCTGGCCCTCACTTTGGAAAATGTCCAGTCACAGACAGTGCAATTTTTCTGGGCACATCTGTCTGGGGACACAATTCCCCAGTGCATTTTCTCTCAGGTGTAACACTGATCTAGCATTATAGTCTCTTTTCTTACAGCAGCAAGGAATTAAAAGAACTGGAGTTTTAAGGGGTTTGGGGTTTTTTTTCCAAATGCTGTTAACTGCTGAAGATGACACAGCATTTAGAAAGATTATTTCCCCAGCTAATCTGCTATTCTCTGCAGAGGGAGGACCATCTTTCAATTGCTAGTTTGAAGCAGTTTGCTGCAGTATGTGGATATCTCAGAACCATCTGTGCATTAAGCCCTTTCTGGAGCTCATTCTGTCCTCTTTGACTTCCCTGAAGCCAGCATATGAAGCATTAGGCTCTCCATTAAGCACAGACCTAAGGCCAGGGAAAAAGTACTGGCTGTCAGCCATTGTCTCAGCATCCCTCAGGGGGAATTCTGACAATTTTATAATTTTTTTTTTTTTAAATTCTTACAGCTTCTTTCTTGATAGACTTACTTGATTTAATGTCTCTCAGTCATTCAGCTTCACTGCAAACAGTCTAAAGCACATGCGATTATTTGAAAAATACCAAACATAATGACCTCATGTAGCACGCAGTATTTCACATCAGAGAATTACTAATGAAATAATCTCTGAATTTTTACTTCTCTATTTAAATGCCTTTAACATTTTGATAGTCAGTCTGATAATCATTCCGAAGTTACACCACTGAAGCCTTAAACTTCTGATTTCTTTTTCTAATTAAATTATACAAAATTATGTTTTGACGGATCAGTTACTCTTCTCTCACTTAGGGGTTTAGCTGTGCCTGGAAGAGTCTAACCCAGAGAGAGACAGACTGAATTGCCACCAAACATATCAATAACATAATATACTGAGGAAGAGACAGCAAGGTTTGTGAAGTATGACATTTGAATACAGAATCCTTTAAAGTTCTTTGAATAATTCAACAAGCATGCAGAAGACAAGCTAACCAATGCATTGTACTTGGGTCTCCAAATTAAAAGTTTCCTAGAGGCTAGTAAAGAAACTAAATCACCAAAGAAAAAAGGGGTATAGATCCTCTCATGGCATAATAAAGAACTAAAAGTTAGGAAACAAAGGACAGGAACACACAATCAGTTTTCACAATGACGGAAGAGTATCTGTGAAGGATTCTCCACAAAGATATGTGCTGGGATCATGTGCTGTTCTTGATATCCATAAATAATAAATAATATTACTTCCAGTTGGACAGGCAGGTAAGTAATGAGGTGACAAAAGCTGCAGACAGTACCAGATTATTCAGGAGAGTCAAATCTAAAACTGGCTACAAGAGCTGCAGAAAGGACTCAAACTCACTACATGGAGGGACTAGTTAATAAAATAGTAAATGGAAATGAGGGCTGAGAAGTGCAGACTAGGGAAAATGTTAGGAAACAACCCCACCTCCATTTTTTAACCCATATTTAGGTACCATACACAGTCAGATGGGCTTTAAATGGCTATTACTAAGCAGAAAAAACATTATGCATTCATTTTAAATGATACCCTGAAAGCATCAGGAAAATGCTTTCTGACAGTAAAATAGAATAAGAATAGAATAAGTAACAAGAATACCAAGAACTCTTAAGAAAATGGAAAAAAAAAAAAGAAATGTTGTTATACTACTGTCAAAGTCTTTTAAGCACTCATGTCTTAAATACGGCAGGAAGTTCTGGGCTCCACAACTTTCAAAGGGTTAATAAAATTTAAAAAATCTTCAGAGAGCAGCCACAAGGATGAGCAAAGTGACAGGACAGTGCTCATGTAAGAAGCAGCAGTAGAAAACCTTAGCTTGGAAATGTTTGGGAGAAGAGAAGAGGAATATGGTAGTTCTTAACTAAGCACTACAGAGGAAGTGAACAAAAAATACTCATTCAAGGCATAAGAACTACGGAACACCCAATAAAATTGTCAGGCAGATGGTTTAAAGCAAACAAACAGGGATATTGTCCCACTCATGCAGAGCACATGATAAAGTTGTAAAAGTCACTATCTCAGGGTTTTAGTGGAAGTCAAAGGCAGAAGTTGATTCAAAACAAGCCACAACCTAACCCAAAACATAGCCAAATGTATGAAAGATGGTTCTAGCTGTGGCTAACATAGTAGTTCAGATATACATTTTGACCTAAGCTTTCAACACCTGATCAGCAGACCTGTATATTCTACTGTTTACAATCCTCACTTAGCCAAGACAGAATGTGAGTTTAGAAGGACCTTTGGTCTCGCCTAGTCTCACTTATTCTCACATTATTACTAGACTTAGCAAAAACTGGAGAAAAACCTGCAGGACTGAAACATGAATGTCAAAAAATGTCAGTACAGCATCTCTTATGTTCTGCCATGTTTTGCCTTCTAACACTTTCCCCCTTGGTTTTACATAGACTATACATAACAATTTTAAAAATCAGTACTGAAAATTACTGAGAATGTTCTGTGACTACATGACAATTCACAAAAGCAAAATTCATTGTTTTTCAAGAAAGAATAATCTAATGAAATCTTTATTATTGATAGATAATATGCAGAGAATTTTCCTCTCTAACAATCAATGAAGGTATACAATACAAGAGTCTCAGAAAACAAAAAATGCGGAAGTCCTTTGTGTGGTATCCTCGAGGCTAGAATTTGCTCCATGTGGAAAAACCAGCCTTGATCAATGTTGTGGCTGGAGCCAGACCCAAATGAATGATGAAGCACTTGCAGTAACAGGTTCTCCTCTAGAGCCTGGAGCAATTGTTCTTCTGAAGCATTATTAAAGAAAATTTTCCTTTACTCCTACTGAGTAGTACTCATGTAGTCAGCGCACTCTAATCAGTTTAACCTAACAAGATGACCTATGATGTGAAATACTAGCACACTGTAAGACTGGCATCATCAGGCCTCTCAGACACAACGGTAGGGCTTTAGTGTCTTCGACAGATATGGCTGCAGTAGCACAGCAACACAGAGCAGCTCATTAGTTCTGAGCCATTCACCTATTTACCCAGGCAGATTTACCTTACATCAGTGGCAAACTAAACACAGCCCCTTCTTTGCCCTCAATTCAGTCAATGGCTACCTTCTATTAGCAGGAAAAGATTCCCCACGAAAGGGTTGACTAAGCAGGAAGGAAAACACATCACCAGCCTTCTGCGTTGAAGAATTAAAATCTTCAATTACTCTGGATTACCTTTTTCAGGCTACTGTGGTACAAAGTAAATTGGCAAATTGAAGTCAACCCGTAAGATTTATAAATCTGTTCTGAGCTGAACACAGTAGTGCTCAGATGCTTCTTTACCAGCCATGCTCAGATGAGACCATACAACAAAACATCACAGTCCGCAAGACACCACTTCTTGCAATGCTCCTCCTGTAGAGGTGATCTGCTCCAAAACATACTTTTTTCTCCCATGAGACAGAAGGTACAAAGAGAAGTGCACGTTTCTTTTGAAAACCCACACTGCAGGAATAAAAAGGGCTACTGTTCAGTTGTTGTGCTTTCTGTTTCATCTACATTAAAGAAATATAATCTATTATCCATGGGCCTCTTCATATTGTAGTTTTCCAGACAATTCCTTTCTGATTATCAGCAGCTACTCAGAAAGATTAATGCAGTGTTTGCTTTTAGTAGTTGCAGCATTTGCTTTTAGTACTAAAATCAAGTTGTTCTTACTGCTTGCCATTTACTAATGGTGCATTATCATAACATAATTAATGTCTATTAAGTAAAACCACCTTTGATGTACTTGCTCAGGAAGCTTGTCAAAACCAAATCTCCGGTTCAAATATGGCAAAATATGAAATGCTGATGTGAAAATGTATTAAGTATTTGTAACGGCACTATGCAATATCTTTTAACAGGGCTACCAAAGTTTAGATTGTTTACCTGAAAACATAAGGGAAGCATTTTACCAACTCCTAAAAATACATAATAAAACAACTTAGCTGGCATGTGACCAAGATGACACACCTCATGTTTATCCTTAACATTTACCAACACAGTTAAATATTAAGGGAGTCACAAAGAGATTAATTTTCTTTTCTATTTTGTCAGTCCTCTAAAAAATGCCTTAACTCTTTGATTTCCAACATATGCATGACAACAAAAGATGGTATAACAAACCATCCTCTGCAAATCATTACACATAGAGTGATGGCAATTGGAAAAAGAGGATCTTGGTTTTATGACTGCTCACTCTCCAGAGATTCTTAACAGGTCTATGAAACTAAGAAGGCCCTAAGCTTCTAATTATCAACAATGAAGTTTACATTTAGTTATATACAGCAACTCTCCAAATGGTGGGGAGGGGACCCTGCAAGCACATAGGTCCCAAGAGCACAAAAATACAGGGCAAAACTAGCAACCATAGGACTTCTTTTACTAACCCATTATTAGTCTTATTAGTCCTATAATTGAATATATTTCTTAAAGCTGTAACAGCTAGCAGGAGTGCAGGCTGCCCGTTAAAGGTAGCAACTGTAAAACAGAGTTTTACACAGAAAATCAACCCTCACAATTGGAAACAAGGTGGCCTAAGTCGATCCCAGTCTTAAAAACAGCCTACTTTTGCACTGCATGTAAGGGGGAAAAAAAAAGCACACACTATTTGGGGCCAGATTATCAGTCACTGTAAACAAATGCACTGCAGTTTCAGCACAACCCTACCAACAGAGTCATCTGAGAACAGGCCCTGTGTATCTCTGTGATTCCTAACACAGTATTAACTGCCTATGGCAGACGAGGCACAATTAGGGGGCTGGTCCTTGATCACCTTTGCATATTCCTCAGTAATTTTAAGTCTTGCTTATCCAAACTTATCCCCTACTCCGACTGACATTTGGGCCACAGAAACGTCAGTTTATCAGTGACTTCTGATATAATTTTCCCCCATTCAACTACGCAACTTGATGCATCTGAAAGTCTCTACAAATGCGCCAATACTCCCCAGATGGCACGCTGCCACCCGCCACATGCCTGTCCGATATGGGCCCGTAAGCTGGTAAAGCAGAGCATTTGTTCTGCAGTTCAGCAGTAACCAGGGGGCGGGAAGGTATGCGAAGAAACTGCACCCCCGAAACACGGCCCAGCCGACGCAGAGGCCACAAGCCCCATCCCCTCCCCGCCGCCCGCCCTGCCGAGCAACGCCGAGGACCAGCGCAACTGACACACTCCGGGAAGTTTTTGGGAGCGCCCGCGGTGATGCGCCCAGGGTCCTGGGGGGGAAGCCGGTGACTGCCGTGACCGGCAAGTCGGGAGAAGTTTTGCGCCGCCGTGACTCACCAGCTTGGACTGGGCGCGCTGCAGGAACTCCTCCATGGCGCCAGCCGGCAGGCAGGCAGGCAGGCAGGACCGCCGCGCTGCGCTGCGCTCCCGCCCGGTCCCCGCGCTGCCTGCAGCGGAGCGCGGCCCCGCCCCGCCCCGCCCCGCCGCGCCCGCCGCGGGCGGTGACGTCAGGCCGTGCCGCAAGGGCCGGCGCGGAGTCGCGCGGAGGGGCGCGGAGCCCTGCGGAAGTGGGAGGGGGGGCGTGGGGCAGACAGCCCCCGCCCGGGCAGCGGGGTCACGTGTCCCGCTGGTCTGCGCAGCCTGTCAGACCCATAAAAGCCTTGATGTGTTTTGTTTCAGTCATGTGTGAGCGAAATAAAGGGCACTCTAAGACCCATCTCAGGGTCTCAAAGCAACAGGTACGAATTGGTGGCTGCTGCGGGTCCTTAGACAGGGATTTCTTAGTTTTCCATTTTACAGATGGCAAAAGTCGGCAGCGAAAAGCTCGAGGGCATCAGGGTCAGAGGCAGTGACCTCTTCGGGGTCCCCTTACCACGGTGGCACAAGGTCTGGAGGGAACCCAGCAGACACGGTCCTCTACTTCAGACCTAGGATTCTAACTAGTGCCCACAGTCACATTTCATATATATACAACCGAACAACTCACAAAGGAGCCTCCTAGGATACCATCCACTCCATAGAGAAATAAAGTGAAATGTCAAACAGCTGGAGTTCCTGTCCAGGACTGTAGAAGGGTATGCCATGAGCGTAGAGAAGACCAGGAAATAAACTGCAGGATTCAGACCTTCCCCAGTGCTCTCACACCACCAGTATTCACCAGTGGGTTTCCATTGCCCACTATAAGTAACTAACCCAAATAATACAGATTTATTATTCCAATCAAGTTGTACCTCACTAAGGAGTTAGCAATGGCTAATTATTAATAAATTCAGTGCTATGAGATCGGGGATGTCTTGTGTATTATTTTACAGCTCACTGAAGATATCACTGTAAAAGCTAAAAGCTCTTGCTTCCTTATTAACAAACTTTCTTATGAGTGTAATTTACTCTCATTTGATTTGTTAATTCTTTCATGATATCTTGCAGATCCTATTACAGAGTTGCCTGTCATGACAAATCTGCTCTGCCTAGTCATACTTTCATGTTCCAAAGTGTTCTGGGAAACAGGAAAAAAACTCTAGTCTGTATCATAACCATTTAAAACTGAAAGGTTTAAATTTATTAACATATTTGAGTGAACTGAAGCACTGTGCAAATGGCATGAAGCAAAGTATTGTAAATGACAGTGTTCTACAGAAAAAATTGAATTCTACTACATTTACCGGGACATCTCTTCTTCTGAAACACCTTGATGTGTTTCAGAACTCTATCTGAATTTGGGTTTTCCCATTGTTCTATAGAAAAGTAGGTCTCTTGAAAGATTACAATTTTTACACAACATATTCTCATACTTGTAAATTAAAACTGAAACTGAAGTATTGCAATACAGGAATTGCTGTGTAATTTGAGATTCAGAGCTAAGGTCTACTGAAAATGTTTTGCCAAGTAAGAAATCAATATGATATTGCAAAAAATGGAGTAAAGTATATATTTCCCTTCAACAAAGTCTGCAAAACAAGGTGAAAAAAAAATCCAGTTTGCTCCAGCAGCTAAACTGAAGTTTAGGAAACTGATGCTTAAAAGGGTTAATTTTGCTGCATACATATTTAAAAAAAAAATGTCAGAAGGCAGACTCTGGACAGCAAATAGTTGGAGAATAAAAAACTGAATTTGCTGAACAGGCAGCAAATTTATGTTCTTACACTTCATACCAATAAGCACATTTACTCCCATATACTGTAAATAAAGTGTTATGACTAATTATTTTTTTATACATCCAGTGAATAGGTCTCTGTATGTGGTTATGGCCAGAGCCAGTAAATATATCCTTATGCTGTAATATCCCAGTGGTTTTCCACCAAACTTAGAAGAACCCTGTGGTTCTTCTGGCGAGCCAGAGATGGCCCCAGTACAGCTGTGTTGAAAACAAAACAGAATGTGCCTGAGCTCCCTGAAAATATTTTTAATAGATATCTTTTGAAACTGTTTTTTAAACAACCTGTTTGCCTCCATAATTATTTCATGAGTTAGATATTGTATAATTAATTATTTACATCCTATTGTGCAAAACCACAAATAGAAAACTAGTCTTTGTATCTGCTTAATATTTTATATAAACTCCTCAGCCTGATTCTCCTATTTTCTACCCCACTTGCAGCCACTACATTACTTCCATTTTACTGAAGCTTAAATTAGAGATGAATCAGGACCCAGATTATTATTTTATTCATCTTTCTGAACTAGCTAAAAAAACCAAACGTCACCCAGAAGCTCTTCCTAAGGGTTGTTCTTCCCTTGATGTGTGTAACATAGTTTGTTATGAAATCAGCAGGAATAATGTATGTGCCCCAGAGTGAGAATTTACTCCATATCTCATTCATAGAATTGAATTTTTAAAAAATAGACTTGTTGAGAAATACTGAATTTTTGTTTGTTCATAAGCACATGGCAATACCTCTTGTCCCGTTGAAGAGATTTAGCCTGTGAACTATGAGTTGTTTTGTACATTTCTGTATTTTTGAAAATGTAAATACAAATAATGTCATAGTTCTGAGACAAAGTATAGTTTGGAAGTGCATGTTTCTCTATTCATGTGGCAAAGGAAAAGTTCCTTTTTTAATTTCAGCCATTATTAAAGCATGCAGGAATATATGTAATGACTTTGCTGTACCATTTTTCCATGTCCTAAAAAACCTATAGCTCTAGTGATTATGAAGTAAGAGAATGCCTTTCACTACAGGATCCTCTAAAATTCTCCTCTCATCTCCACTGTCACCATCCAGGGAAAAGTAATTTGCAACATATACAAAATATCCTAGTAAAACCTTATAATCTCATACATACGATGCGATACCAAACAACACAGGCTTTTGTGATCTTCCATAGTTTCTGTGGTTCATATACATTTTATTTATTCTCCAGGCAAACAGCTGAGATTGGTTCTATTCCATATGATGGAGAAGCAAAACCAGGTATTACCTGTGCCTCAGGAAAACTCAGATCTGAACTCTGTAGCTCATCTTTACAATTTAGCAAGGAATTTGAAGAGCTGTCATGATACAGCTATCTGGTGGTTTAGCATTTCTATCATAAGCAGTGTTTATGATAAACACTTCAATAGCATATTAACAGTTGTTTCCATGAAAAATAAGGCTGAGGTTCCCATTGCAAGAGTTGCTTTACTACCACGGTAGGAACAAACAGTTTCTGTCCCATGGAATTAAAATGTTACATAATTATTTCAATAAAAGAAGAAAAAAACACACCAGCACACAACTGTTAGCTATTGTAAGAGGATATTATTAAAGAATTTGAAAAGGAAAAGGTGTTTTCACAATTTTACTGAAGGAATAATTCTCCAGACAACCACCCAAAGAAACAAGAAAGACCAAAACTGCATATAGCAGCAGTAGATTGACAGGCAGTGACACTGGCACTCAAGCCTTTGTATTCTCAGAGTCTCCATATGATTTCCACATACACCCATTAAAGCCACTACTTTTTTCTTACAGGTGTTACCAACAGGACATGTACTTAGGGTCACCAGTTATCCAGTCTTCTGTATTGAGCATCTTCACTTCCTATGGGGAGCAATGCTTTTCACATTACTTACACTTCACAGTTTTACATGTTTCAATTACACTGGTCCACCTATAAAGATGGACAGAAAGAACCATTTCAAATATCAGAAGAGTCTTCACCTCCAAACGTGAAGACTGTCCATCAACAATGCATTTCTCTACACTGTGAATGCCTCCTGTCTTTCTTTAGAGAAGGTGGACGTGAAAATGGAGTCAGTGAACTCAGTGTCCCTGATGGACTGCTGGTTTGCCCAGTGTAAACAAAGTACTAATAAGAAATTATGTCCTCCAAGGGATCACTGTTGGTTTTTTGATTACTTCATTCCCAGACATAAATTTCATGGTGAAAGCTTTATAACAGTCCCTATTACTCTTATGAAATATTAGGAAGGGTAAAAATGAAATTGCTGTTGCTTTTCCTGAGAGGTAGAGAAAGAGAAAGGAGAAGCCATGCCTAGCTAGGAGATGAGTCCTAAAGGTCTGATACAAATATCCATTGAGGTGTTCAAAGACTGAATGCATTAATCTCATTTTAGTTGCAAATAGCACATAATTCTTGTGTTACAATAATTGTCTGTTCTGTTTCTCCATGCGAAACTGAGTAAGATACCAGAGTGCACATTTTTGAGGCAAGGCTGGCTGCTAATTCAAAGCCAAAAAGCACCACTGAATCAATACCAAAAGTACTTGGAGGTATCCCAAACAATGGCTGAATGGTTTGCTTTGTAGGAAAGTACAAGCCAACAGGCACAGAGAATAGAACTGCAGGTTTAGTCCCCTCAAGAAATAAAGAGTGTGAGAAGCCAGAATCCACATTTGTCTCCCATTAGCACTAAGTCCATGGAAACCAAGTTCCCAGGTTGTTCATCAAGTTTCAATACAAGAGTCCTAAAACAAGTTATTACAGAAATCAACCTGCTGTGTGGCTGCCTCTTTCTTATGCCATTTATACTGAGAATTTAGGCAAATTACATGTCCCATGTGAATACATCCCTAACTGTTGAAATGATCAGTCTACTAACAGAGTATTTTACTTCATTTGCACAGCTTTAATACAGGCTACTTGTATTAAACTACTCCCGGGTCAAAGAAGTAGTTCTGATAACTGTGCTCAGCTTTGCAGGTTAAAGCTGTTACCAAACCTCCTGTCCACCTACCCCTTACTTGGAAGTCAAATGAAGGGAATTTATTCCCATTCCATTGCCAATCACTAGTATCGTTTAAACTATTGCAGAAAGTATGTTTCCAAAGGATGGTAATCCCTGACAAAATAGGGAGAGAAGGCTTAAGCCACTTGACTTAAATAATTAACACCGTTTGCTTCCCATGCACATGGGTCAAAGTCCTTGAAGACAGATCTCCTTTCTCAGCAACAGTCTCATGCCTTTGACAGTAAGGTTTTATGCTGCAGTGAGCACAAGGTATTTCCAAGTTACCGTTAAGAAAATTAAACAGTACATAAAACTTCTGCCATTTTATTTTAGTTTGAATACAGATAAAAAGCAAATTAAAATGTTCCCCAAATTTCAAATTAGGGAATATAATGTTAACAGAATATTGGCTCTGTGACAATAAACCTAATTCTGAAACATATTACACTGAATATTATACTGGTTACTACTTGAAATCCAAAGAGTAATAGAAATACTTTGCATTTTGCAGGCTGACTAAAGTATGCAACTGTTCTTCATAGATCCACTAAAAGTAATTTTTAAGTTAGAAACTACTTCATTAGTAGAATATCATATTATAATTTTTAGCAAAGTCTTCTCATTCCACAGACAAGTATCATAGCTGACTACAATTACTTCCCTAAAAAGAATACTATAAAGCCAGTACAATTCTTACATTGAACTTTTGAAATTCATACATACTCAACAATTTCATAGGACCTCTGCCTTAAGGACAATACTGAATGTTTAGTAGATATTCTGAGGCTAAAATTAAGGCTTGTGTGATGCTGTGAGGAAGATAAAGAGTTTCTTTATCTGGAAGAAGAGGAACATTTACTGTGAAATTCCCAAATATGAGTAAAAATATCCTGTATGATTAATAAACTACAGTAAAGATCATTCCATAGTTGAAATTCTCATGTTTTAAAGGGAGAAGGACATTTATAAGGGGAAAAACATTTACCCCGTCTTCTTTTTTGTAAAAAAGGAAGTCTGGTTCTTTTAATGAAACATATAAATACAATCGTAGAGTTACAAAAGTCATAGTGATCTGAAGATACAGTAGGGGGAATTCATGCATAGATAATCTTGTTTCAGACAAAAAAAAGATTATGCCAGAAAAAAGTGTAGAACTTTCAACATGTAGTCCTTCCTTTAAGTATAAGTGAAGTTTGTTGACTCTGTATACCTCAAAAGTTGCCTACGTGCGCCATATTTTACAGGCAAGTATCCTGGAACACTTAACCCCAGCTTTGCTGTGTTAAACATTTCTCTGTGTACAACTTCAGAATAAATACCAAAATAAGCAACCATTGGTATTTAGACAACTCTTTTACTCTAGGTACACAATCACAAAGTATAACCCAAACAAAACTAGGAAAGTGAAACTGAGTACAGTTTATCAGTTATTAGAAAAATTAGTTAAATATTCAGTCTAACGTTTCCAAAAGTGTCTTCTCTGCAAAACAAATGTTCTTGACAGATTAGCTGAGGACTGGCCTGTTTACATCAACAGACTATAACAGTACATAGTGGTACTAAGATAGCTCATTTAAAGGTGAAAATCTTACCAATCGTAGTAGGAGGTAAAATTTATAATTTGCTCCTCTCTGCAGAGCCTACTGGTGCCACGGAAGACTGTCTTTCCTAAGACTGTGTCTATTAACTCTTGTATTAACACCTTCCTAAACCACTGCAGCACTTTTCCACTTTCATGTATAGAATGAAATAGTAATTCAACTGTTTCTGTGTGACTAAATTGGGTAAAATTGAAATATCATCAGTTTGAAAGAGTTTGAAGGAATAACTACTGTCTGGTGTGCAAAATAAGATAGGCATACTGTTTAATTTAGCCTTAAAATTGGTACTAAACTTCATCATGTCAATGGTAAGATTTGCTAAAAATCCCAGGGAGCTTCAGTATTCTCAGATAAACTGGGGGTAAACAGAAGACATTGGCAACACCTAACTACAATGTATTTTACTCACAATACAAATGGTTGTTTGTTGAAAAAAGGAGTAACAAATTGAAGCACATACGAAATATGTGCAGATCATTCAAAAAGCATGATCATCACCTTTTGAAGATAATGAAAAGACTTTTGAACCCACAGATTCCCATTCTAAATGGACTGTGTTCTGTATGACTAACTCAGTGCAGATGTTGAAAATGATCACTAGAATTATTGAAGAATAGAGTTCCTGAACAGATTTCAAGTCACCATGAAA
Source organism: Strix uralensis (assembly GCF_047716275.1). Taxonomy (NCBI): domain Eukaryota; kingdom Metazoa; phylum Chordata; class Aves; order Strigiformes; family Strigidae; genus Strix; species Strix uralensis. Next base: position 80,197,523 of record NC_134012.1, on the reverse strand, counting down.
TTCAGTTAACTTCTGAAGACTTTCAGTTGTTTACAAAGAGAAATGGTCTGAAATATGTTCCATCACCTTTTTATCTTTCCTATGAAAAGTTTTTTTCATGTATTCCAGCAAGTATTTTGAATTATAACTGAGAATAGGTCCTACAACATGTAATTGTAAATGTACTGCCTTCCTATAAGCTGACAGAAGGTGCTTTACATGATAGAGCTGGAGGTCTCCATACAGTTTTATTATAGCCATGTCACTGATGGACTAATAAGCTGACAAAAATAACAAACCGGAGACGGTGATGTTACTTCATGAGAGTCTGTGATTCTCCCTATATCATGAGATATGAGAGATAGCAATGTGTTCTGGCAAAGATGCAAGAAAGCTTCTACAAGTTCTACAGAACATTATGCATTATGAATACCTCTTGTGAAACAAAACACAGCCAATATCACATAACACTACCACTGTCCTGTACATCCCTGTTCCTACAAGACACTTTAGATATGATTCCAATACTCCACAGCTGGATGATTTTGTTGAAGAAAGGCAAGAAAGCACATTGTTCCACATGTTTTCATAAAGCGTCTGTAAAATATTATCCAGAGAGAATCTTCAGTAATAAGACTTCATTTGGGAATGCTGTATATTTAATGACATTAATGCATTTTAATGGTCAAAATGTCTATGTGCAAAGAGAGGAATATGGCAAAAAGCTAATAGCTTCATGAGCAGCAAAGACAGCAGATCAACAAAGTGTCTTCTAAAAACAGCTATATTTCCTTTGGAGAACTTTCTGGTGTCTAAATTGGAAGTCTAGAGACTTTTGATGTTTGACCATCTTGATGGATAATCTGACATTTAATAATGAGGAATTAATCTTCAGCCTTTAATTCCTCTCCCCAAGTTAAATATGTCGAAAATTCTTTCAAATGTGGTTGAAATTGATCAATGCTTTAAAAGTGTTGCTGCTAGAAAACAGCAACAGACATCCAAGTAGCCTTTCCAAAGGAAAACTGGCTAAAACAGACATTGTTCTGCCAAAAGTGTTGTTAAGGCCTGCAAGTGCTTTAATCAATAGCACACAATGGGGAAAAAAATTGTCTGCCATTGTTATAGTTTTAAATGTCCAGCTCCAAGGAACACATGCTTCTGTATATGACTGAGCTAGCTAACGGCAGCATTTAGTACAAGTCCTGCGCAAAATTATCTCTTTTACTTGCACTAACTCAAGCCTGTAGTATGACTGCTGAATAACATACCTTTTGGAAAGTATGAACCCTCTTCTGGTACTTGCTGCATGTGGTTTAGAAACCTGAGAGAGCTGGAGAACAAAGGTAGCTAGGCTGCATACAATGAGTAAAGATGGTTATATGGAATCCAGGTGTGTCCATGCAGCTTCCTAGTATTTGTGCATGAAAACCAAAAGAAACTAAAGGTTTGGAGTCTTTTCTGTTATTTCTGGTTTATGTTTTTGAGGACCATAAACCAAAGAGATTAATGCCAAGGTTTTACATTTATTTTCTATTTCAGTAATAGCATGTCTTGTATTCAAGACTTAGGAATTTCAACTGAGAATTCATACTGAAGAGATAACAGGCTCGGCCATTAATGATCATTAGTGTCACCACTAAGAAAAGATTCATGTTGTTGTTATTTATTAAAGCAATCAAAATGTGCTATTATGTTCCTAATTACAATATTTATTCAAACTCCCCTACTTACCCACAGTACAAATACAGTGCAGGCAGCTGTTGTAGAAGCTTCCCTGTGCAGCTCTGGAAACGACTTTTTCTCTCAGCTAAGGGCACTCCTATTCTCAAAGGGAAATAGAATAAGTGCGGATCTTCACACTGAGAGGCAAACACTCTGATTTTGAATGCATGCGGTTGTATTAAGGATAAGAGCTGCAGAAGCAGAGAAGTGACTAAGAACCGTGATAGATCAAAATCCAAGTCTGTTGAAGCTTCTGACTTCAAACCAGCATATCATTATAAAAGTAAAACGTTAAAAACAAATGAAGAAAGAAACAAAACTTTAGCACTTGCAATGTAAATCACCCACAAGAAAAACTGAGATTTCAAAATACTACGGAGTATTTTATTTATTCAAGACTGCTTCCTTTTAGGAGATAAAGAACACCAGTATCTACAAACCGAGATTTGATGTCATAAAGTCCTCCCCTGAGAGCTGAAATGAAAGGTTTGCTTCACTAGCAGCAGAAATAGATAAACACAAACTATGGAACTGGGGCTATCATAAAGTCTATCTCACAAAATATCAAGAAGCAAATATAAATGTTTGATAATTTAAGAACATTCATTTAGAATATTAAAAAACCCTCTTCAAATTAATTCAGCATCTATCAGCTATGTTTTGCTGAAGTATGAGCAATGTGTTTATTAAGTCAATATTATAATTTTCAAACATTGTTAAGCAGAGACCACTAAGACAGAGAAGAAGGTATCATTCTGCTCTCCTCGGATGAAGCCCACCTTTCCAAAACCAAGAATGATCTTTTACAGCGACCACAGCGTAATATGTATTATCAGCATCACCTGCTTCTTCTGTTTTTAGGAAACACAATTTGAACATGTGTTTTTTTCCAAAGCAATCCCAAAGCAAAAGACACAGTTGCAAGACATCATTAATGTCTTCATAAATAATCTAAATTATTGTTTGTTTGAAAAGATTCATATTTTAAATATCCCAAACCACTTAAAAAATATAAAATGCTGTCTAGGCCACTTGCCTGAGGGGAATTTGTAGCTGTGAACACAGTTGCACTTCGTGGTATTTTCCCATGGACATTTGTTAGCAATGTTGCTGTGTGCATCTATGTGCATGCTCCTACTCACATCTCCTCTGGATTGTTTGTTCCTCAGCAACTGCTGGATAATCACTCTGGGTGTTCACTCACTTCAGGAGAGAGGGAGACAATCCAGGATGATGTTATGATGCCCCATCTCCTGTTCTAAACCATAAAACTCAGATACAGTGAAATATATTTATTAGTTTTCAGAATGTTATTTCAGAAATATAGGATAAAGCCATAAAATTTACTTCGCAAGTCAGTACAAATCTGTGGTGGGGTAAGATTGTCCTCCTTTTTTGGAAAAAACCTTTTTTATGGAAGTAAGAAAAAAGAGTTTAGGTAGTTAAGGAGACTATGAAGGAATAAAACAGTACTTAGCACCCTCCATACCCTCATTCCTGGTATTTATAACAAAACTAGAAAGATAGGGTTAGAGGTTGTGCCCCTCTCACCTACTAACTGTATATAAACAGTGACTTCATAGTCACAAGATAATTGCAATGATGTCAACATGCAGGACAGTGCCTCAGTAGGCTTTTCTGCATGCTGAGTTGAGTCTATTTACTCAGTGAGCAGTTCCATTCACTTTATCAGGAACATTTTTTATGAGAAAGATTTACAGCCTGGAGAAAACTGTAAAATGCAAGTAAAATGCATTTTAAAAAAATGGTAATACAGTAAACAGTGGAACCAACTCTGAGCCTAAAAAGAATCTTGTGGAAAATTGTACTGTTGTAGAAAAAATAACCACTGTGAAATGTATAGGAGGAATAGACTAATCGATGAATGAGGATATCAGAACTAATTAATCTTTGGAATAAGATGCATACGCAGAATAAGGACATATACTTTTATCATGACTCCCTGAATATGATAGTCAATTAACTTCTGCATAGATATTACTTTTGCTCTAAAAAGAGCAAATTATTTTTTATATTATATTTCTTTTCTCTCCTAAACAGAGGAGAATTTTGTTGTATCATCTGAAGGTGAATTAACTCACTATGCCTGAATGGCAGTGATTCTTCAATGATGATTAAAAAAAAAAAAATAAAAGGTGAAAGACTGCATCTACTAAAGCCAACAAAAAGGTTCTCCACCACAATCAGTGGGGTCAAGATTTCCTCCTTCTTACATATCTTTATTTGCTCTTCAACCTTAAAAATTGTCTAATCCACAAGTATTGCATTTTTATAGAGCAACAAGGAAGAGAATACAGGAATAAATAGATACTCATTTTCAACCAAGTTCACATGTATCATAGTGCTCCATGACAACCACAATTCTTGTGTTTGGAGTTAAATTAGAACTTGGTATTGGGTATTAGCTATATCTTTCTCATACTGTCCCAAAATTTACAGCTATTCATATTGATTTCCTTTGTTAGCAGTATTCTATCATCTCATGTTTATGCACTTATTTAGGTAGTACTAAAAATTGCCTCCTTTATATTTACTGTGATTATAGCTCCTGGTAAGCAATTCCTATGCTACCCTTTGGAATCCTCCCTTTTAGCAGTACATAGCTAATCTAGTTGTATGTTGATATAGTCACTTTACTTCTTAAAGAGCGCATATCTATCCAGAACATATAGAATTGTTGAGGAGCAGAGATATTTGAACTGTGTGATTACAGGCAGAAAAATGGGATTTTGTTTTATGGCCCAAAACTTCTGTAAGCAAAATCACAGGCACATAATTCTTGGAAGCCAGGACTCACCTTCATGCCTCCTGATTGCTTACAGTCCAGAAACTTCTTATAGGAAAGGAGCTGTTTGTTACCTCAAAAATAGTCAAATTAATCACTTTATGAAGGGCAGAACTTCTCTGAAGCTGTTCAACTTTGCAACAATCTCAGCAATTGTTGTTCTCAAGAGCAATTACTGAATTAGCATTATTTGCTTCAAACGGGACATAGTATAGAACAAAGAATACACTATTGATTTTTGTAGTAAATTCTCAAGACACCCAGGAGTTATTTGCTTGGTGGGCAACTGACCTATCCACTTTTCTGACTAGACTGTACTTTTTCTTCTCCTCTAGCTCTCCTTCAGATGGGTAAGTCCAAGGTAGGGATGAAGGATAATATGTTAAGGGATCTGTCTATATAGAATTGTTTCCTACCTTGGAGAGCCAATTAAACATAAACTGCCTAGGGCTTTTAAGTGCCTTCAGAACTCCAAAACTGATGTCTTATTCCGTATCTTAATTCAGTTTTTAAATACTCAACAAAAATATTTTAGTTTACATAGGAGTTATTTCTGTAAATTGTAGCTATACAGAAATGTTTTTGATTTAACTACCAATAATCAATCTTAACATATTGTAATTTGCCTCTCTTCCTAGTATCATGGAAACAAGTAGTCAAAAAAAAAATTAAAATATGGCTGACAGATGTTACACTTTTTTCCCTTCCCTGCACTGAACTCTGAGAAAAGTTTATCTCCCTTCTTTCCATTGACTTTAATACATGAGTACCAATACTATCTCAAGCCCTTTGTAAGGCCCAGATTTCACAAGGATACAAACACACTAACATTTATCTAAGTTCAGTGTCCAAGCGTGTGTGCTAGGTCTGTGTGGCAGGGTTTTTAGTAGTGGGGGTGGGGGCTACAGCAGTGGCCCTCTGTGAGAAGCTTCTCGAAGCTCCCCTGGCTCCAAGTCAGACCCACGTCTGGCCAAGGCCAAGCCAATTAGTGATGGTGGCTGCACCTCTATGATAACTTATTTAAGAAGGGGAAGCTGGGAGGGGGAGTGGGATTTGTGAGGGGGAGTTGTGAGGAGGAGTTGTGAGGAGGACACCTATGTGAACATCGAGGTCACTGGAAGAAAGGAGGAAGGGGGAGAGGTGTGCTGGAGCAGAGACTCCCCCTGTACACCATGATGAGAGGACAGGCTGTTCCGTGACACCGTGGAAGTCCACAGTGGAGTAGATGCTGACCTGCAGCTGTGAAGGATCCCACACCAGAGCAGGTGACTGTGCCCAAAGGAACATGTGGGAAGAAGCCTCCCCTGTTGTAGTTTAGTGTTGGGAGGACTGCAACACGCAGGAAGGGATCCATGCTGAAGGAGCTCGGGAAGGGCTGCAGTCCATGGGAAGGACTCACACCAGAGAAATTTTGTGGAGGACTCTCTCCTGTGAGAGGGACACCATGCTGGAGCAGGGGAGAATGCGAGGAGTCCTCCCCCTGAGGAGGAAGGAGCAGTGGTCTGACCGTAACTCCATTCCCTGCCCCACTGCGCCTCTTTGGGGAGGATGTAGAGAGATCGGGAACAAAACTGAGCCCGGAAAGAAGGGTGGGGTGGGGGGAGGTGTTTTTAAGCTGTGGTAATGCTTCTCATGGTCCTACTCTGTCTGTTATGTGTTGTCATTGTTAGTGTTTGAATTAAAGTGATGTCCTATTTCCCCTAACGAGTCTGTCTTTTGCCCATGACCGTAAGGGGTGAATCTCTGTTCTTATCTCGATTCCTGAGCCTTTCACTTTATTTTCTCCTTCCCATTCCTGAGGCGGAAGGGGGTGAGTGAGCAGCTGCATGGTGCTCAGTTGCCCTCTGGGCTCAAACCAGGACAGCGTGTTAAGTTGCACATATCCTAGTAAGTCATTTAAACAAGGGCCTCAATTTCCAATATTCTGTTTAATGAAGTTACCCTTCCTCTTTTTTTAAAAAAGATTGATTCAATCTGGGAAATTATGTCAGAACACCCAGATAATGTGTTTCTCTTCCCTTTGATAAAATAAAATAGTAACAGTGATAATTATAATTTCCATCATATACAAATCATACTGAACTTATCTTAAGTTTAGCATGTCGTTTGATGGTGATTCTCCTTCCTTTCAAATACAAGAAAAATAATGTCAGTATTTCAGAGTGATTCATACTATATTCATACTTTTGTCTCAAGATTTCCAAAAGCTGTAGAACTAGCAGTGCCATACATGATGCACGTCCATGTAAATATGTGAGAAGCATATTTGTTTCATATATCTGTCAAATGATAAAAGTGAAATCATTTTTTGGTGAATGAATTAGGAATAGCAGACTGAAGGAATCATTGTCTCCTCAGCTGAAGGAGATGTTGCTTGCTTCTCTATAGCTTCCCACTCTAATGGCGCACAACATCGTAGACATTTGAGATATACAGACTGTTTCATGGGATTCTGCTGTAGCCACCAGTGGATTAATTAACGAAAGTGATGGAAGTTAAATTCTGCTCCAAGTCTTAAAAAAGGGGCTGAGATTGTGATGGATTAAAAAAAATGTTCCCCATATTAATTTCAACTTTCAGAATGAACTAGCTTTGACTTCTCTGCTGAAAGTTTCATCTAGTAGCCTCTGATAGAACACAACCAATTAATTCCTCAGTTTGACTCCCAGGAACTACTGCAAATAAGCTGTGATGGAAAGCCTATTTCATGAATAACCAGAATAAAACTAGATAAAATTAAAACCTAAGGTATTTAAGTAAATTTAACTGAAGGAATCTGAGAAAACCACAGTCAGCTCCTGCATACTTATAGACAGATAGAAAACGATAATAACAATATTTATCTGAATACAGAATGCCCTTCTTTGTGTTCCAGTTCTGTGTCTCAGTAACCACACTAATAGTATGTTGGAGATTCATCTATGAGTTACAATTGGACACTAACAGGAACTGGACACTAACAGGAACTATACCACTGATATCTGCTAGAGTGTCTTCTAGCCTATGTTGGGTTTGTGTGGCAAGGTTTTGGTAGTGGGGGAGCAAACAGGGTGGCTTCTGGGAGAAGATGACAGAAGCTTCCCCTATGTCCAACAGAGCCAGTGCCAGCCAACTCCAAGGTGGACCTGCTGCTGGCCAAGGCCGAGCCCATCAGTGGTGGTGGAAGCGCCTCTGTGATTGCATATTTAAGAAGGTGGAAAAACTGCTGTGGAACAGCAATTGCAGCATGAGAGAGATGAGTGAGAATATGTGAGGGAAAGAACTCTGGAGACACCAAGGTCAGTGGCGAAGGAGGGGAGGAGGTGCTCCAGGTGCCAGAGCAGAGATTCCCCTGCAGCCCATGGTGCAGACCATGGTGAGACAGGCTGTGCCCCTGCAGCCCATGGAGGTCCACAGTGGAGCAGATAGCCACCTGCAGCCCATTGAGGAAACCACGCCTGAGCACGTGGCTGCACCCAAAGGAGGCTTTGACCCTGTGGGAAGCCCACACTGGAGCAGGCTCCTGGCAGAACCTGTGGACCCATGTAGAGAGGAACCCACGCTGAGCAGGTTTGCTGACAGGACTTGTGATCCCATGGGGGACACACACTGGAGCAGTCTGTTCCTGGAGGACTGCACCGCATGAAAAAGACCCATGTCGAGCAGTTTGTGAAGAGCTGCAGCCCATGGGAAGGACTCACATTGGAGAAGTTCACGCAGGACTGTCTCCCGTGAGAGAGACCTCACACTAGAGCAGGGGAAGAGTATGAGTACTCCCCCTCAGGAAGGAGTGACAGAGACAACATGTGATGAACTGACTGTAATTTCCCATCCCACTACAGCACTTGGGGGGAGGAGGTAGAAGACTGGGAGCAAAGCTGAGCCCAGGAAGAAAGGAGAGGTAGAGGGAAGGTGTTTTAATATTTGGGTTTATTTCTCATTATCCTGCTGTGGTTTGATTGGCAATAAATTAAATCCATTTCCCCAAGTCGGGTCTGTTTTGCCCATGACAGTAATTGCTGAGTGATCTCCCTGTCCTTATCTTGACCCACAACACTTTCATCATATTTTTTCTCCCTCTGTCCCTCTGAGGAGGGGGAGTGAGAGAGCAGCTTGATGGGCATCTGGCACCCAGCCAAGATCAACCCACCACACAGCCATAACCATCAACATAATAGCAAATGATCAGCCCAAACTATTTAAACCACATTGACTGTTCTACAATCAGAACATCTTTCTTCCCATGTACTTATTTCCATCCGTCTTTCAACAGCAGGAACTGAAATGAGGTAACAAATGAAAAGCTTTCTGCTCATAGACACCACATAAAAAGAAAAGGGAAAAATACCACCTGTTTATGTTCCACAAACTTTACACAATTTTTATGACAGGAGCCTGTGCTAGCAATTCCTGTGTGTTTTAAGCTAACCCATTTACAATATGAAACATTAAAAATCTCTCCTCTACATCTGTTGAGATCCCATCATAACTACTGCAGATTTCCAGTACATGTGTAAGTGCTATTCATACATAATGAATAGCAAGTTGAGAGAGGTGCAGAAACGGACTGCTTTGAGCAGAAAAGAGCACAGAGCTCTGCACTGAAGTCTATGGCTTTAATATAGCAGACTCACGGCAATCTTTGAAGGTCTTGTAAAATAACAATGGAGTTCAGTGAGGTATTAAGTGCCAGAAAAAGCAGTGCTCTAATAGCAAAAAAGATCAGATTGTTCTCAGGGCTGTTTCATGCAGGATGTTCACAAAGGGAAACACTCTAGCATCATTCTACTATGCTGATTAATGTTAATGCCCCATTGCCTTAAAAAAGTTGACAGTCTAAAGGCATATTTTTTAAATTTATTTTGAGGGATGATTTGAGAGGGTGTTGAGAAAGGAGAAGGGTATATGTGTCTACTTGAGACAAAGGAAGAAGGGTTCAAAATTAAGACTACATGTAGCCTAGTCCAGTAGATAATTAGAAGTTCAAAAGACACTGGGAAGATAAATGGTTATAACTGACAGCGACCATGTTTTGGCACTAGGAAAAATGTAGTGTTATGCTCCCAGTAAGCTAAAAAAAAGTTATGTTTTGCAATGTAACGGTTGTTCTTGAGCTGGAATTCAGTGATGGGATAGCTCTTTCCCTCCTTGGCAGTAGAACACAATCAATATGAGGAATAGGGAAAGCCAAGCTGAATTAAGTCCCACATTTCATCTTAGATGATGAAAAGCAACAGGTGCTTCAGTGGAAGCTGTGAAGACCTGCACTGCTGACACAGATAATCATTCTACACATGAAATTTATTCCTACCCATTCAATGTCACAATTTTAAAATAAGTAAATAAATAAAAGCAGGTTAACACCAGGAATTCCTTATTTTCTCAACATGCTCTGTGAGCTATGGATTTATGAGGGAAAGAGGACTGTTCTTACATGCTAAGACTTTTGTGCTAGCCTTCACCTGCTACAGTACACTTCAACTCTGAAACCACAGATTCCTGAAATGATGCCATGTGCACACATTGTCATGGAACCCAACCAGGTGCCCTTTGCCCAGAAATAAGCCTGTTTCAAATTTTGTGCCACCTCATAAACTTCATGTTCTTCTTATTAAACATCTAACTCTTTCACAAGTGATGATCTTAGCCTCAGAGATAGCCAGAGGCAAGGCATCTCTGTTAATTATGCCAAATGAAATAAATTCCTACTTACAAATATGCTCTCATTTACATTCATAGCTTTCCTGAGTCAGAATCTCCTAGTTCTTTGTCAGATGGAGAAGAGTCTGTATTTTGGAAATAGCCTTACAATAAAAAACTATCATACAAATTTGCCTGAGAGTATCAGCAACAGGAGTCTGCAATAACATCGTGAAGAAATACTTCCTTATGAAAATACACTCTCATTTGTGAAAAGCTATAGCTACACAATTTGCTGTTCTGCTTCTCTGTAACATTCATCTCCTTAATGTTAGAGGTACGTCATATCACTTACAAGTTAGGGCACTAATTTCCTTTTAATGAAACTTTAAAGATCTAAAGGTTATATCCTGCAACCATTTCCCAAAATTAAGATGGTTTTAAAAATCCCAGGTGCTTGTTTCTTCAAAGTATTATTGGGGTTTAATAATGTGCTTTCTGGGAGTTGCAGTTCTGCTCTATAATGCTGTCCTTTCTTTTCATTACAACTGACAGTCTGCTGAACTCTTTGCATTACCCTTATATTTGCGCAGAAACAAATGGAGATATTTCTTTGTTAATTGACTTATTAAAAATTCATCGTGCACTTTGGTGTTTAATATTTAAACACAATGTTTAATGTTTGCTAGTGCCATTTTTTCCTGAAAAATATATCGTATATAATAGAGAATGCAATGTTTTTCAGCACAATGACGGATATTTTATTGTGGGTTAACATTCAGGATAGAGATCATCATTACTTCAGCATTAGTACCCATTTTTTAAAAGTAAGATCATGCTACCTTTTGAGTCCCAAGAAAGCCAGCCTTGATATACTGTGGTACTGTAATGCAATCTGATTTTTTTTCTATTCCATTTGTGCTCAGGACTGCTGATGTCTTATAAAGAGCAATACCAATCAACTATATTCACTGTTAACATTAGACTTGAGAGTATTTTATTCAGAGAACATTCCTTTTCCTAATTAATCTATTAAATATTTTCCATCCAAAGCTTTTACTCTACAAAGTGCTAAGATCACTGGTGAAGTAACCAAATGCACAGTCAAGATTTCAATCTTCCAACTTTATACGAAAAAGCAGTATGCTGCAACTGAAACTGAGACAGACCAGTGTTTAAAGCAGAACATGCAGAACCTGGGACATTTACATTAAATTATCTTCTCAACCCAGACTTCTTTCCTGCCTTTGAGCAAATTGACTGTGGTCCACTAACTTCCGTGGACCAATCTTAAAAATAAATTCTCCTATCTGTGCACAAATAAAGAAATGCAAGTACTAAAATATCCCGTTAAATTATTGCTCAACTTCCTAGAGAGCTATGGGAGTCCTTTCACTGGGAAAACTGCCTACAACACTGTTTTCATTCAAGTATAGAACTGCCAGTGCTGATCAACAAGGCATTAGAACTTACCAAGACCCATAAAAGTTGCATTCCTTCATCTAATTCACCTGTAGCTCACTAAATCCAGTAGCCAGTCTAAAGACATTTTTGTGCTCCTTCAACTTTTCTTACTTTATTGCCTTGGATAGAAGCCATAGGATAGAGCCTACCAGTCCATATTCCAGAGGATTAGTCAGATGATACACCTCATAGCTCTTCACTTTACAAAGAGATCCTGTTTTCTCTTGCCTCACCAATAATCCTTGCTCTGCACTCCCATCACCTTTCTTTGCACCAGAAGTGCTCATCGGGCTCTTAATAGAACCAATTCTAAGCGTAAGTCCCCCTCCCCATTAAAAAAAAAAAAAAAAAAAGTTTTGTTTTGGGGCTTTTTTTGAGGTTAATTTTCCACAGAAAGCCCTTTGACATCTCAAGTCTGCGAGCCTTCTCCACAAACGTCAGTTTTCAGCTGTGAATAACTTCTGTTCCCATTACTCTGTTGTGACACTAAGAGGGCCCTTTGCTGATATTCTCTTTGCAAACCCATTCATATAAAAGAAAAAACATAGGCCAGATATTCCAGCTAAGCAACAGACACCTCAAAATCATCTTCACAATTCCAGAGCTGCAGACAGCTGTGATACTTACTTTTCAGGATTATTTTATTCTTTTACATAATTAGAGCCTGGATGTGCCCAAATTCACTTGTCTTTTGTTCAATCATCCTCAGAAATAGTGTTGGTTCACAGAGTCAGATTCCTAAATGTTTCAAGGTTATGCAAATAAAACCTATTTGTTTAAAATCACAATAGCCAGAAAATGTTATATGAATCAGTAGTCCAGTGACATGGGAAGGAGTTTTATTTGCAGATGTTATCTTAAGTAACTATTTTGAAGGTTTGTAATCTCAGAAGAACTATTAGCTAGCTGAAGAGGAACTACCTTCTGGGCTTCCCCTTTTCCAGGGAACAAAAGCTTTTTCTCTCATTCATAACTGATTGCTATTTTATACTAATTAAAGGAAAAAAAAAAAAAAGGCAAACAAATATCAACAGTAAAACTTCTTTTACCAAGTTGGAGAAAATTCCTGAAATAGAGATCAAAAACTCTGTTCTAAGAAGGCTCTGAAAGGAGTACTACACAAAACCAAAACAGTTGTGTTCTTTCTGAAGCAAAATTGGTGCAAAATTAAAACAATAACTCAACAGACATCAAATTAAATCATATGTCATAAGCAGAGTAGTGGTTTATCAGATCACATTATGTTGTTGGTCTCTTCAGGCTTCTTCCTATATTTCTCAATTATAAATTCTCCCGTGATGTTTCTTTTTAATGTATGGTGAGGTTATGCATTGTTGATGATCAAGCAACATCAGGGAAAAATTATAAAATAACAGACATGAATCAGTACACATGCCATGGGAAGGAGTTTTATTTTCACATGTTCAGATGCAACATCACAAATATAATTGCAATATGCAGCCTCAAATTTCAAATGCAAACATTTTAATCTCTGGTATCAGATCTTTTGTTTTCCTGATATTATTAAAGTCCATATGCACAGAATCACAGAATCATCTAGGTTGGAAGGGACCTTGAAGATTTTGTTGTCTATGCAGTTTCATACCTCACCTGTGATTCTCCGCAATCCAGCAACATAGAAGGTGCTAGATTGACCAAGACAGACATCTTCTGAAATGAAATCTGGAATGTAATGGATCTGCCTATGCCTAATCTATACCCATGCCTATAACAGATCTGCCTATGCCTCATATCCACATTTAGAAGCCATTTAGTCACTTCAGTTTGACTTTAATTTAAAAAGAAGAAAAAAATCTCAATCTCCTTGAAACAGAGGAGCACTTTAAAAAGTACTCGCAAAGTACCCAGCATGTAGTCAGTTCTTTGGTAAGGGGAGAGCAGTATTCAGCAGCACCAGAAAGGTAATCCACAGCCACTGCAAATTAGCCTTCTGCTCTGGGGGTGCGGCCCCACTAATGCTCTCCAACACGGGGGTCTGATGGGACAGTCTCTGGCCAGCTGAATGGAGGAGGGAAGTTCCCAACCTTGGGAGGGGTCCAGCCCCCAGTCATTTCCCCCAGATGAGATAGCATTTTCCAAGTGGGAGTGGAAGACACCACACTAATTTCAAACAGGGCTGGGATAAGGCAAAGTCAAAACCTGTAAAAAACAAAATATACCTGTTGGAATTCTAATACAGTCCCCAACAACTCCATTTGAACATGCTCTCAAAATACCTACATAGGTGCTGCTGTCAACATGAGCAGTTTGCTCTGAGTATTATGGAAAATGCTTTTGTTAGGATTATTGACTGATCATAGCCAACCAAAATAGATCAGGTTTTGAGAGAACTGAATTTATGAAAAATTCTGTAGAGTGAATTTGAATAACGTCTATTATCTCTCATTTATCCAAAAATACTCTGTGAAAAAATTAAAAATATCTAAAATTTTAGTAACTATTTACTCAGCCCTAAGGAGTATATTGCACATTTGAGGTAAGAATTTATCCTTTTATCCTATCTCCAGTATCTACATGTGAATGGGCTACATTTAAAGACAAAAACGACCCAAGAACACCAACCTGCTAAATAAAACATTAGTCTTTTAAAGGAACTAGTGCTATCTCCTAAAGAAAGAATGCCCTCTACTGCTTATTACAGAGCTGCACCACAGAAAAAGAAACAGCTGCTCAAAACCAGGTTTCATATGGACTGCAACCTTTGAAAAATAAATGAGTAAACAGATGTTAAAATAACAATAACCGTTTCTGTGGATTCTCTCTCAGAACTATTAGGTCATATGAAATGCATGTATAAAAATAAAAGCTTTTTAAAAGAGCATTTCTATCTGCTCTGATGTTCATTTTTTGTGATATACCTGCATAGCATGGCCCCAAGTATCTCACTCTAAACAAATATAACAAATCAAGCTGAATATTTTCTCCATAATGCTCCAATGCATAACACTTTGATTTTAAAATGGCTGATGTTTCTTTCAGTAATTGTTTTGGCATGCATTTTCCTTGAACTTTATATATTTGCTGCCTGTCCTCAAACTTAACACTCCCCCCCCCCGCCCCTTACCGCGTACAGTCTCCTTCAGAGACATGTGTATATCATTTGTTCACAGTGGTTTCCCTTTGAAAAACAACCAGCTGAAATTCTTACATCTCTAGAAGTTACGTTTACAGCATGCAACGTTGTAGCATCACACAGAAGTGCTCTAAAGCATTTTTAAAAAACAGCAGAGACATGCATGCTGATTTATTTTACATCAGCAGAGAAAGGACTCACAAATGCTGTTCTAGAAAGCTTCAGATCTGTTTCTGGTCTATATCAGATTTGTTCCTAAGTAAACCCTGTACTTTCTTCAAGTAAAAGGGAAATTTCTGAAGTGGGTTTTAAACAGTCACCAATTAGTACCTCCAACAGCAGATACCTTTTCCCTACCATTTTTTCTCTTACTTATTCGGCTGTGCAAGTAGACAGAGAGTCTAAGGATATTCACAGCAGGCTAATTTTAGTTTCTGTAATAACATCTTTTTCTGTTGTACAGCACCTAAAAATACAAACTCAAAGACAATTCAAACTCAAAGACTGTTTAAAAACACAAAAATTATGACCTTCTGGAATATATGATCCTTTCCTGACAGTACTTAACATTGTCCTGTCTTGTAGTATGAGCTCCTAGGCACTATGGAAATGCAAAAAGTTAATGTTGAAAAAAAATAGTGGTCTCACCCCAGCAAATATTTCTGAGAATAAAGCATTGTCTCACCTTACCCCAGCTATGGAAAAGCAAACAAATTTCTAATGTTGAAATAATTCTTTTTCTGCCTGATATCAATTTAAATTTTCCTCCTTTCCCAATGTCACGCTGTGATATCTGGAGAAATATATTGGTCTGGAGGGAAGATACTGTTTTCTTACCTGGAGAAGCATACAGAAAGTCAGTTTAAAAAGCAGAATATTAAATCAGGTAGATCTACATTAGCTGAGAGAAACTGACAACATATACTGCAAGAGAAAAATATAGGAAAGAGAATTTCACTGTAACAGATATGTCATGAGCCGGCACTCTCCAAACATTTTCAGATCTTTACCACCGAGGCCACAATTTCTAGGAAAAGAAACTACCTGTTTCTTCTGAGAAGAAAGGAGTTGCTAACTACACAAGCCCTCCGTAATGTGTTGTACCAAGGTTGTTATAGTGCATATATAACAGGACCAACACTTGATTTCAGACAAATACAACATTAATTTTCAACCAGCAATGCCATATGGTTCTACCACCAGGGCTATTCATGGGTGCTCATAAATATTTTCTGCAATTGTTCTGATATTCTGGCCACAAACTGACCTGACAATTTCAAGGAAACACTTTTCTGAGCCTGCATAGCAGAAACAACCACAGTAAGAATGACTACAGCAAAAGTGGCCAGAGTTTTTTTGTTGTTCTTCAGCTTTTCCAATTACACACACACATGCATAACATGGCTGGATAGACGTTTGAGACAGCCTTCATAATAATAATAATGTATGTGCCATGGTTTTCAAAACAAGAAACACTCCCGAGATTTCACAAACCTAACAACTTGTTGCATTTTTAGCTTTCTGTGAAGAAAAGCTTAATGTTCAACTCTCAGCAGTAATAAACAACCTCATAAAAATACCGTCCCAAATAAAATACAGCATCTCCCAGATAGAATACAGTATCAAATACATTTTGCTTTCTGAGAATATATACAAGCTCTACACGCATTTCTCCACAAATACTATTTGTTACATACAAATATATACATACATGTGCATACATAAGTATCTATATATATATGTATGTATGCATGTATGACTTTTCCACATTAAGAATCAAGAATTTAGCAGTGTGTTGATGTAGCACTGAAATTTAAAATGAGATTGCAATGACAACAGTACTGTTATTCATTGCTACCAGGACGGAATCTACAGGAATAATGATTGCTATCCAATCTCTGTTTCCTCTGCTGGATGTATCAAGAATATCAGCTGTCCCAGAAAGGACTGTAAGTCAAAATAATCAGGCTTTTTATAGGAAAGATTCTTCTGTCTTCATACAAAATACTGGATCATTGAAAGGATTTTTTCTGAAATTGCTAAAAATATTTTTACTACAGAATATTTTTAAGGTTTTTGTTTGGTTTGGTTTTTGTTATTGGTGAGGGTTTTTTTATTTGAAGTTTCTTTTTAAGCAGAGTCTCCAGTACAAATTAATTTCTGCATTTACACAAAAACCATGTCAGCAGTTATGCCAAGCTAGTCTCTCCTAAACCTGTTCTCAACCAAATGTCAAAGGTAGTAAGAGTGATTTAGGGTAATGAAATATAAACTATTATGATCTATAAAGGTGGAAGATTCCTACTATAAAAAGAAAGAAATTATTTTTCTGAAACCATTCAGATATGTAAGGTGGCTTATTCAACTCTTTATTAGCAAAATTACAATTCAACAAAACAGGGGAAGACTGGCAGTCAAACTAATCAGCAGCATAATGGAAGTGATATAAAAAGATATTGCATGATTGTACACTTTGCTACCCTACCTTAGGGAATGGGACATAATGAACATCTCCAAATATCTGAAGGTCATAAACTCAAAAATTCAAATAATTACTTAGTATTACACATAGAGTATATTTAAGAGTACTGGGATTACCCTAAGCAAATTGGGAAAAGCTTCTTGGCCATGAAATTTACAGAAAACTGTAACAGCTTTCTTAACAGGGAGATCTGTTGCTCAAGTCATTTAAATTAGAATGCAGAGAGCACACGGAAATGCCCTATAGGGGAATGTTCTGCATTGGTTTGGCAATAAACCTAGTATGTCTTTACGGCTATAATTTGTATGATTTCCTGGGTTTGGACATAAGACACATGGGAACTCAAGTCAAGAGTTCGTGTAAGTATTGTTTTTGACCAAGCTGAGTACCATATGGTGCAGAACAAGCAAGCTGATGAACTGATGTAAAGGTAATGATTAAGTTACGGAGAGGCATGTATTCCTGTCAACATTTTGGAAAAAAAACCCCACCATCATATAGAATCATTAGATATAAATTTCAGATAGAATACACTGGCAGAATCAAGGACTCTTGCAAGGTGGTAGTGTCGCTTCAAAACCGTCTTTGTGTTTCCATCACTGTCAGAACCAGCCTTCAGACTACCTGTAAGTAGCCCTACTGAGGCATGCTAGGGAAAGCAAGTGAGATTTCCTACCCAGAGGTTGCATCCACGCTCTTTGTATTAAAATACTGACTGCACTGCGTTTTTGACTAAAAGAAGACTTCCAGGCCTCCACGGCATCACAGACTCATCTATAACAGCACCACCTGTGGACTACTTCTTACTTCAGTATGCCTTCTAAAGTAAGAAGGGAAAGTCAGCCTTCTCTAGTTCTGTATTTCTAGGTTCCCTTTCATCCTTGTTAATAAAAGCAGGACACACAGCTGCAACTGGGCAGTAACCAAGTTTCCTAAATGAATGAGTTAAGGCAGGCCAAGGTCTCTTTCTTTTCTGATCCTGTCTTCTTCATCACTTATCTGTGAAAAAATCAAAGGCACATGCACAAGACAAACTTAGGTACATATACCTGAGGAAATGTCGCTGAGTGACAGTACCCAGAGCTGAAAAGATATATTCAGAATCTTTCAGTCTTCTACAATAGTAACGCCACATGTGGCAGTCTTTAATGCACAAAACCACCACACACTATCAAAATGACAAGTGTAATATTCTCTAGTGATCAGCAAAGATCGCATCATAAAATAAGGCAATTTTTGCAAACACATCTGTTTGTTACAAAATTTCTGTCACCTTGTTTCATTTTTATACATGCTTGAAGTTTTATTCCAGGATAAAATTACACGATAGGAAAAAGAATTTGTTTTAAAAAGCAATTAGTTAAATGATTTAAAAAACTGCCCTCACCACTAAATAATAAAAACCCTATTATGAATATGTTAGCATTTGGTGCAAAACTCTGTGGAAGGAATTAAGCCCCCAAGCTTTTACAGTTTCATAAAGGCTTTCTATATATAGGAAATTAAACTGAAATTTATGTCAGTTTGATAATGGCATCACTTAAAACCATAACAGTTAATTAACTAATTAACAACTTAATTAACTCAGCTCTTAATTTACTTACTTGAGTTCATTTAAATTCCCTAGATGAGATTTAATGAACTTCTAGAATAATTTCTGACTAACCATGTGATGTATGTTTCTCTTATCCAGGAGATATTTCATGAAACTAAATGATTTAAGACAGAGCCCAGAAATAAGCTTTTCACTCTACAGCATACAACATTCAA